>NW_020954590.1:61060805-61219284 GCF_900497805.2 Vombatus ursinus
GCTTCCTTAGACTGGAAACTGTGACACCACATTTATCACCAGTCTATTTTTAGAACTTTAATTAGCAGGTCACCAGGCCCTACCTCATTAACTTAGATTCAGAAAAAAGAAAAAAATAACATTATTTACAGACATAAGCACTAGGTTAAAATAATCACCACTCCCAAATTTGTTTAAAAAAATAATAGATTCAAACATTTTTGACATTCATGTATTTTATAGTGAGCCATTTCCACTTTGTTATATTGATGTGACTCCCCCCCCCACTCTTCCTCAGAATTCATTAACCTTAAAATATGCATACTTTTTAATGACATTCCAGGCACTTCCCTAATTTGTCTTTAAAAGCATTTTATAACTCTGCTATAAGTCCTTTAATTAATCATTTGCTGGAATTCCCTCCCTTCCTAATAGTTTTAATTTTACATCCTTGCTATCAATTTAGATTGTGCATTTAAATGCTCTTAACTATAAAGTACAATGGAAATATTATAAATTATGATTATCATAGATATGTAGTATTTTAAATAAATATTATACAATTTCAAAAGTGTTGATGACTTAGTCACATGAAGATCTCTGTGGAAAATCATGGCTTCAGATTCTAGTGATAACTTATAGTACATATATCATATATCAAGAGATATTAGACATTGGATAGAGTCAGTTTCCCTTCACTGGAGCTCTTCAAACAAATACTGACTGCCAATTTAAAAGGCATCATCTGAGACCATATTCCATGAATCAAAGTCATACAATATCATAAGTCAAGTAGACAAGCATTTATCAAGGATCTACTACATGCCAGGCAGAATGCTAAGTGTTGGGGATATATGGAAAAGTAAAAAGAAACAAAAAACCCTCCCCTGCCCTCAAAGAGCCAACATTCTAATTGCAGAGAAAATATCCAAATTACTATGAACAAATAAGATATAGACAAAATAAATCAGAATTAAACTTGTAGGCAAGTCTTTAGCAATAAGGGGAATAGAGAAAGAAGAATAATGATGTGAAAAAGATATATTTTGATGACATGAGCATCTTTGGATTATTGAAAGTTTTGTTAATTTTCCCAGAAGCTAAATAATCTACTCTCCCCTTTTTATTCAATCTTTGTGGAAACTCTATATCTCATGGTAGACACAGGGATAAGGGATAAGGACTAGATCTGTGATGGCATTGGTAAAGGGAACTCCTGAATGAAGAGTTTTTGATGGTCACCTAAATCACTGAGAGTTTAAGTGATTTGCCCAGGGTCACAAGACAGAAATATAAATATATATGTATATATACATATATACACATATATATGCATATGTATGAATACATCTACACATATACATATGTGTGTATGTATTATATATATGTATATGTTTTTATACATCCTGTTGAATTAACTCTGGTATTTAAAAGAAATGAATGTTATAATCATAAATGCTTTCTTCATCTGCTTAGTTTTTCCTTTGTAAAAGGCATAGTACTTCATATTCGAGTAATTAGAGATTTTATTGAAAAAACTCTATAGTCTTCTAGACTCAATACAACAAGTAGAATGTCATCTGTGAGTAAAAGTTCCAGGAAAAATATCTCATCAATAAAGAATCTCTCTTCCATTTTGATTCTTAAAAGCCCTACTTCCCTTCAAGGTTCAGGAAAAGTATCACCTTGTTCTTGACACCTCTCCTGATTCTCTCAGTTGTTAGTTTGTCCCTCTATATCACTAAGTATTCTTTCATCTATCTTGTATTTTCTTTGACTATGTTATATTCCTCCAGGAGAATATAAGCTCTATGACAATAAAAACAACACTTTTGATTTCTATACCTAGCAGAGTGCCTAGAACTTAATAGATATTTTAATAAACTCTTATTTATTAATAGCAGACTTAGTGTTGAGTTTCTTCCTTGACATTGACAAACATTCTGCTTTTTTTATATCTCACTTGGTATCAATGGTAATTAGGTTATTGAATATAAGTATCTTTGTGACTCTATCAATGAAACTTACATGAATTTGAGGTACACATTCAAAACACTTTATTGCAGGAGAGACTTTAAGGTAATATTCCATTCTATTGAGTTAATATTTTTAATCAATAAATAATAAATAGTGGTATCTATTATTCATTACAACTTTCAGTTATATGATTGTAAATATGTAGTCTGTTGTCATCAGTTTCCATTTCATATTCTCATTAAGGATACCATGGATGGGAAAAATTCTCTAACATACTCATAAAGTTATTAAAGAGACCAGAAAGCCATACTATGGTCTTTCACCATAGTACCACTGATCAGTTGGACAAATTCTTTTATTTGTATGAGTTTGAATCCATTCCTCATATATTTTGAAAATATGTTGATCAAAGAATCCTGCTATAAATTCTTTTCACCTAGTTAACTGTTACCTTTCTAATCTTAACTGCATTGATTTTATTTGTTTAAAAGCTTTTTAATTGTATGCAATCAAAATTATGTACTTTATCTTCTGTATTCTCTCTCCCTTGTTTGGTCATGAATGTTTCCCTTCTAAATAGATCTGAAAGGTAATTTCTTATTTACTTTTTTTTAATATGTGACCTTTTTCTATACTCATTAGAAGCTTCCCTGCCTCTTATGGAAAGAAGTTCAAGGTAGAGAAAATAATGCTTGCTAACAGAGAAAATAAAATTCTATTTTTTTTAGAATAATATAGTTTTTGGACCACACTTTTTAAACTGGTCATGTAGCCTGTTTGGAGATCATTGTAGTTATCTGAAAAGCAAGTTCTAAACAGAAGACAGTATCAATGTAAAGACAAAGGGAGAAATGAGAAATATTGATATGGCAGAATCACATGACTTAGTAACTAATTGGAACTATTCAATTACTAGTGGATTTTCCATTACAAGAGGCTCTCAATTCAAAATGTTGAGTGATCACTTATCAGGTATGATATAGTGGGATAATGATGATACAAATCACAGAAATAGAGAAGGGGAGGACTCTGGGTTTGGGTAATGATGCTGGATTCACTTGTAAATATTCACAGGATAGAATCCTATCAGAATATGTTTTTTTTTAATTTATGTGAACTTTCAGTGGCATGACAATTTATTCAGAATATATCATAAAAGTAGTTTAAAACATCAGTGCCCATTGTACAGTCAAATTAAAAAATATTGAGGTTTATAAGAATTTATTTCAATGAGATCATCATTAATTAATTTATGCATTCACGATTCATTGAACAAGCATACATTGAGAACCCACTACATGGTCTACCATGGTGGTCTCCCATGAATGAGACATATTGGACATTGTCTCCAGTTTTAATAAGTTAACAAACATAATAGGTGGTTAGCAAATGTAGTAACATACTAATGGGAAACAAATAGTTGGCAAGCCAGTTCAGTTAATAAATTTATATAAATATTTTCATTAATACACATTTATTCGACTTATATAAATAAAAGGTAAATTCTGCACCCTTGTGCAGAATAGGGATATATATTATACACTATTACAATGGATTATAAAACCATTCCCTTAATATGCCTGTTTGAATGTTTCCTACATGCTACTCAAAATTAAAAAGACTTTCACAAAATCCATGTTTAAATAGCCCTAATGTAATTTTCTCATTCTGCCAAGTGAATTCAACAATGAAAATATTAGGACAGTCCTAATTAAAATGACAGAATGGCAAGAGTCAGAGAGATGAACAATATTGTCACCTCTGGCTGTTGTCTTCAATTACAATTCCCATCAAAGAGAAGAATTGATTAGTCTCTTCAAGCAAAAAGGCTGGCATCAAGCAACTAAGCTAAATCATTTCCATTAGAGTTTCCAATGCATTTAAGACTGTCATCTCAGTCTGCTGAATGAGTCTGTGCCATCCTAAGCAGTTGCCTTCATTACAGATACTGATTTGGCAATCAGTGGCATGCTGGAAGTTCAAGAATGTAATCTAGAAAGGTCAGAGTTCTCCCAGTGAAAAAAGTCCTGAAAAGATCAACTAATCATTATCAAGTTTTATGATGTGCATTGCTGTTATTCTTTGATACAGAGTTGTGAGTACACATTCTAATTATGGGCTGGTACTAGCTTTGTAATGAAAACAAATCTATTTTATTTTTTGATCTCTAATTTTCTCATTTGTGACATCTTTGATTAAAAAAGAGCACACAAATCATCATGTTGATTGCACCAAGGATGATGCTATTATTATACTATTAAAACAATGCCCTGGATGACAACTGGAGGAGTCTAAAAAGGAAAAAAAAAATGCATTAGAAATAATTATGTTGAAATGTTTTAAATGTAGCTAATCACATATTAATTTTTGATCCACACAATCTTCTAAAGTGTGGGAAAACATTTAGCACTTACGTATTAGGGATACAAAGTTGTATTCACATATCACAAGTTGGTCTGTGAGAAATATATATGCACATATGTATATATATAAATATATATACACACACAGACATAGTTACAGACACACAGAAAGACACACACATATAGACATATATTTACACAGACACAGACACAGACACGGACACATACAGATATACGTGTGTGTGTGTGTGTGTGTGTATGTGGCAGAAATTGTGATTTGATACCTTGTGTGGAAACCACATGAATGCAAATCAGCAATTCAATTATAAATTATATCTTTAGAAATTTGTATAGAACATTGAGAGTCCAAGTGACTTGCCTAGGATCATACAGCTGGAATATGACAAAGATGAAGATAGTACAAGGCCAGCCTTTTATCCACTCTGCCACATTGATCTTTTTTTTTTTTTTTTAGTTAGGCAATTGGAGTTAAGTGACTTGCTCAGAGTCACATAGCTAGTGAATGTTTGAGGCCGCATTTGAACTCAGGTCCTCCTGACTTCAGGGATGGTGCTCTATCCACTGTGCCACCTAGCTCTCTCAAGAATTAACAGTTTATGTTTTTTATTTCTTTGTTTTTTGTTAAGCAATGGAGTTAAGTGACTTTCCCAGGGTCACACAACTAATAAGTGTCAAATGTCTGAGGTCAGATCTCCAGAGCTGGTGCACTATTCAATGCACCACCTAGCTGTCCCAGCCTCACTGACTTTTAAAACAAAATTATAATTGTGAATTTTGGCATTTTACTTCAGCATTGCATCTAAAAGAAAATAAAACTTAACAATTTGACTTCTCAAGTACATTAGTCATAGGTTATCACTCAGTTGCATCTTTACTATTCTCTTATTTCTCCTTAGTAGAGCATGCTACAAATTTCTGATTAGTTTTGCCACATTTTAGATAGCTATACTGGATACAAAGTTGAATATAGGTCTGTGTATCTTTGTGAGTACTAAGGCCTAGTATACACAAAGCCAAAATGTTAGGAGGTTTCTAATATGCAAACCAAAAATCTGGGTGACTGACAACTCTGCCACTAAATATTTATGTGACCTTGGGCAGGTCACTTAATTTCTCTGAGACTCATTTTACTCATCTTTAAAATGAAGAGGTTAAGATGACTACAAGGTCCCTTTAGCTACCAGTATATCCTATGGCACTATGAAGGAATCATTTTTATATGAATATCTGTGTTATGTTTTATATTATCAGGTCATGAATATGCCCCGTTTGTTATTAGGAGTAGCCTTTTTCTTAAACAGTGTTTTATTTGACCATTGTGACTCACCATGTTTTGGGGTGCTATTATTGTGAGTTTTTCATTTACAATCTCAGCTGTAATTGTAAAGATAAATGATTTAAAAAGCCTATTTATCTCTTACTGAATCCCAAACCCACAGATAAAACCTCTATTTTGGGATTTTTCTTTTCCTAAGCAGTTTAGTTCATTATAATTCTTGCTTACATTTTAAGATTTAGTAGTTTCCCTTGATGTATACCTGCTTAAGAAAAAAATCTCCCAATATAGAGGTTTAGTGAAAGGAGCAAAAGGAAAGCAAGTAACCAAGAAAATAATCCGCTATGTACATGTATTTATGTTATCTCTCAATTGGGCCTTCACTGCAGTTAGCCAATCAACAAGTATTTAAGAGTTTACTATGATACACACTAAAATAAGCAGTGGGAATGCAAAGAAAAGCAAACACAAGGTTCCTGTCTCAAAGCAGCTCATAATATAAAAGTGTGATAACATAAAAAAAGTACATATAAGATACATACATAATAGAAAATAATCTCAGATGGAAAGCACTAGCAAAGGTGGGCAGAGAAAGAAAATTGGGAAAACTCTGGAAGAAGATGGGATTTTGGAAGAAACTTGAAGGAAGCCAAAGAAGGCGGGAAACTGAAGCTTGGAAGGAGAGTATTCCAGGTATGAGGAACAGTGATTGCACTAGAGAGTTGAAATATGAGGTATACCAATAAGGTCAGTGTTGCTAGAACATAGAATACGTGGAAAGGAGTAAAGACTAGAAATCCAAAAAGGAAGGCCAAGTTGGGAAGGCCTTTAAAAAAAATCTAGAAAATTTTATATTTGATCCTGATGATAAGAGGACATAACTCATTAGAGATCATTGACTGTGGGAATGATATTGACAGTTTTTGGCAGCTAAGTGGAGATGGAATGGAGTGGGGAAAGATTGAGAAAACCAGCAGGAAATAATCTAGGAATGAGGTGATGAGCACTTTTCCCAATGTCTCACTGTTAGTGGAAAGAAAGGACATACTAAATATGACATGAAGGTAGAAGTGACATGACTTGGCAACAAAATTAAGATGTGGGATAAGTGCTACTGAGAAGCCTAAAATGATACTGAGATTGTGAGCCTTCATGACTAGGAGGTTAGAGTACCCTTGACACTAAGAAGAAGTTTGGAAAAGAAAAGAGCTTGAAGAAAAAGGTCATGAATTCTATTTTGGACCTGTTGAATCAAGTCAAGTCAATAAACATTTATTAAGCACCCAAGTATGTGCCAGACACTCTGGTATGTACTGCATATTAAAAAAAAGTCAAAACAAACAAATAAGCAAAGAAAAATAGTTCCTACTCTCAAGGAGCTAATGGTTTAGTGAACTTGAGATGTCTATAGAACATCTAACTTAGGATATCCATGAGGAAGTTTGTAAAGTCATGAATATTGGAGCATTAAAGGACAAAGAGACTTGAGGGATGTATTGGCCTATTCAAATACGCAGCAAACACTGACTTTTTCACATATAGCCAAAGCTACAGAAGGAAATGATATAATTTACAAATCCTGGTGACTTTCATTTTCAGTTTTTAAAAGGAGAATGTTTAGGGCTGGATATATCTGCACAAAGGCAATAATTGAAGGCATGGGAGCTGAGGAAATACCAATATTATTTGATATTGTATTAGATATCCTAGCTAATGCAATAACACAAGAAAAAGAAATTACAGGAATAAAAATGGACAATGAGGAAATATAACTATTACTCTTTGCAGATGACATGATGGTATACTTAGAGAATCAACTAAAAAGCTAGTTGAAACAATTAACAACTTTAGCAAAGTTGCAGGATATAAAGTAAACCCATATAAATCATTAGCATTTCTGCATAGTAACAAGAAAACTGAGCAAGAAGAAATGTAAAAATAAATTTCATTTAAAAAACTGTAAACAATGTGAAATATGTAGGAGTCTACCTGCAAAGACAAGCATAGGGAATATTTGTACACAATTACAAGACACTTTTCACACAAATAAAGACAGGTCTAAAAAATTGGTTCATTGTTGATCGGTAGGACAAACCAATATAATAAAAATGACAATTGTACTTAAATTAATTTACATATTCAGTGCCATATCAATCAAACTGACAAAGAATTATTTTTAAAAGCTAGAAAAAAGCCATAATAAAATTCATCAAAAAGAACAAAAGATCAAGAATATCAAAGCAATCAATGAAAAAAATGTGATGGAAGGTAACCTCATAGAACCAGATTGCAAACTATATTCTAAAACAGTAATTGTGAAAACAATTGGGTGCTAGCAAAGAAATAGAGTGGTGAATAAGTGAAATTGATTAGGTACACAATACACTATAATAAATGGCCACAGTAATCTTGTGTTTGATAAACCCAAAGATCCATCAGAGCCAGAACTCTTCATTTCACAAAAAAAAATTGCTGGGAAAACTGGATAGTAGTTTGACAGAAAGTAGCCATAGACTAACATCTCACACTGTATGCATTGATACATGATTTAGACATAAAGCATGATATTCTAAATAAATTAAGGGAGCATGGAATAGTTTATCTGTCAGATCTATGGATATGGGAAGAAGAGTTTATAAACAGAAGAAAGAAAGGATCAAGGGAAATAAAAGGATTAATTTTGATTACACGAAATTGAAAAAAAATTCACCCAAACAAAACCAAAGCAGTCAAAATTAGAAGGTAAGCTGGAAACTGGCTTGAGCATGTGTGTACAAGTTGCCCTTATACAGATCTCATTTCTCAAATACGTAGACAATTTATAAGAAAATTAATCATTGCCTAATTGATAAATGATCAAAGCATATGAAGACAAGTTTTGAGAAGAAGAAATCAAATCACGTTTTAAAAAATGCTCTAAGTCATCACAGCTTAGCAAATGCAAATTAAAATAAACTCTTAGGTACCACCTCACCTCTCTCATATTGGCTATCATGAAAGAAAAGGAAGATGACAAATGCTACATGGGATATGTAGAAAAACTGGGACTCCAATGTACCATTGGTATAGTTGTGAAATGGTCCAACCATTCTGAAGAACAATTTGGAACTATGCCCACAAGGTCATAAAACTTTGTATACCCTTTGACCCAGCAACACCACTGCTAGGTCTATGTCCCAGAGTGACACAGAAAAGGGAAAATGACCCATTAGTGCTAAAATATTTACAGTAGCTCTTTTTGTGGTGGCAAAGAATTGGACATTGCAGGGATGTCCATCAACTGAGAAATGGTTGAACAGGTTGTGGTAGATGTAATACTATCGTGCTACATGAATTGACAAGCAGGATGGTTTCAGAAAAACTTGAGAAGTCTTATATGAATCGATGTAAAGTGAGGTGAGCAGAACCAGGAAATAGTACATAGTAACAGCAATGTTGTAAGGATGATCAACTATGAAAGATTTAGCTATGCTGATAAAGACAATGAACCAAGGCAATTCCTAAAGACTCATGATAAAAAAAAAATGTTATCCACTTTCAGAGAGAGAACTGATAAACTCTGAGTGTAGATTGAAGCATACTTTTTTTAACTTTCTTCATTTTTCTTGATGTGTGTGTGTGTGTGTGTGTGTGTGTGTGTGTGTGTTTGCTTCATGGCTAATATGGAAATATGTCTTATATCACATCACATACATAATTGATATCATGTTGCCTGCCTTCTCAAGGGCTGAGAATGTGTTTGTTGTAATAATGAAAAATGCCAGTTTTTTGGAAATACTGTTTTGATTTAGTTAGTACACTAGTTGGATTCATTCTTTCAAAAAGAAAAGTGATGTTTCAAAATTCCTGTACAAGTATGTCTATCTATTCCCCAAAATATTTTGATATATTACTATTGTTGTTGTTATTCATTTTATTACTAGATAGAATTTTCAAGGTTTGCATTATAAGGGAACATTTTTAGTGACCTCAGGCTCTTTAAAATTTCTTTTCATATTTTAGTAGTCCCTCAATTTCATATTTATTTCATCTAACCAGGGATTAAAATAAATTATTTCTTATAATTTCCCTGAATTTTTTTCTGCAATACATTGTTGTATTTCTAGGGGCAAGGTATTAAAGCCTTTGATTATAATTAATGAGACATATTTCTACTTTTGTTTTATATAACACTGGAGAGAGGCAGCTTGGTTAGGGGATAGAAAAATGACTGCATAGCCAGAAAGACCTGGGTTCAAGTTCTGACTCCAGCACATAACTGGGTTGTGTGACCTTTGGAATATTACTTAACCTGTAGTCTTCTAAGCAGCTCCCTAAGACTACAAGTCCCAGAGAGAGTATCAACACATGGGGAGCTTGAATACAAGAGAGTTCCCTTTATCAATGAATTCCCAGAGCCTACCTCTATCCCAGTAAAATTGAGACATAATAAAAGTATTAGCATCTTCAGTCCACTTCATGTTCACCCATAGTTTGTCCTTTACTGGTCGGTGCTATCTGCAGTGAGGCATTGATAACTGGTGAGGAATAGGTATTTATTATTTGTTTTGATGTATCTTTCTTTCCTGTGCTACCAGAACATAAGGGAATACCAGGTGCTTCACTGCCCTTGATATCATGTAGATCATCACAATGGTTTGAGTAGGGAGAGTCAGCATATATGTCTATCACACCCTGACTGGAGTGCTAACTCTATCAGTGATTTTGCCTAAGCCCCTTTTGCCAGGGTTTCATGGATCTTACCAGACCTTCAAAGAAGCCTCAAACCTTCTTGTCCTCTACACATGCATGTGCACACACACACACACACACACACACACACACACACACACACACATAGTTGATAGATTTTGCTTTGAAGGGGTTATTATTATCACCTATATAGAGAGAGCTTGCTGCTAAATGTTAGGGAATGAGCAACAATTCCCAAACTTTTGAATTAGGCCCTCAAATTAAGGGCGCATGTAGTCTAAGATATAAAGTCATAAGAAACTCTGTAGGGAATGGCTGTAACCATCAGTAACAGAAGGATCTTTACATAAACCCTTTACATAGGACTACACAAGATCCTATTAGTTTTGTTTCATTCTTATCAGTCACACCTATAACCACCCTCATGATACCCATAAGAGGCTATATAATTTTCTCTACTAGTATATAGACTAATAATTTGGATATCATTTTTATATTGTATGTATTACAATGATATGTTCATACAACTGCTCTGAAAATAATTATTGAAAATGTCAATTATAGTGAGTAATAACTGTGTGGATCAGTTCACTTAGGAGATTGAAGCTGGTTTTTAATGAATACAAGTAAACAGATAGGAATTTTTATTCTGTGGTAATAGAATGCAATCTAATGCTGAGCAACCATGTCATGAATGATGACATTGGTAACAAGTAAAAAGTTCTATGGACAATGAATAATGAATAAAAGCATGCATTGTTTTGCATTTGGAGTTCATCAGATCTCTCTCTGTTTCTGTCTCTGTCTGTCTGTCTGTCTCTGTCTCTGTCTGTCTCTGTCTCTCTCTCTTTCTGGAGATGGCTAACACTCTTCATCATGGGTCCTTTGGAACTATCTTGGATCATTGTATAATCAGAGTGGCTAAATCTTTCACAATTGATCATCATTATATTATTGCTGTTACTGTATACAATGATCTCCTGGTTCTGCTAATTTCACTTTGCATCAGTTCACATAAGTCTTCCTAGGATGTTTTCTGAAAACATCCCCCTCATCATTTTTTATAACACAACAGTATTCCATCAATAATATACACAACTTGTTCAGCCTTTCTCCAATTGATGGGCATCCCCTCAATTTCCAATCCTTTAGTACCACAAAAAGAGTAGTTATAAATATTTTATTAATTTATTTTGAATTATCAACAATCACTTCCATAAGCTTTTGAGTTTTAAATTTTTCTTCCCCTCCCTCCCCACCTTCCTCCCCTAGATGGTGTGCAATCTGATATAGGCTATACATATACATTCCTATTAAACATATTTTCACATTAGTGATGTTGTAAGAATTAGAACCAACAGGAAGAACCACCAGAAAGAGGAAACAAAACACACCAGAAGAAAAAAATAGCAAATAGTATGCTTCTATCTACATTCAAACTCCATAGTTCTTTCCTCTTTGTCGATATAGCATTTTGCATCATGAAGCATTTAGAGATGTCTTAGATCCTTATATTTCTGAGAAGGGTTAAGTTTATCAATATTAGTCATCACCCAACATGGCTGTTATTGTGTCAACATTCTCTTGGCTCTGCTCCCTTCATTTAGCATCAGACCATACAACTCTTTCCAGGTTTTTCTGAAGTCAGCCTGATCATCATTTCTTATAGCACAATACATTATATCCATATACAACAACTTGTTCAACCATTCCCCAATTGATGGACATCCCCTCAATTTCCAATTCTTTGCCACCACAAAAAGAGCTGCTATAAATATTTTTGTACATGTGAGTCCTTTTCCCATTTATATCATCTCTCTGGGATATAGCCCTAGAAGTGCTATTGCTGGGTCAAAGGGCATGCACATTTTTATAGCCCTTTGGGCATAGTTCCAAATTGCTCTCCAGAATGGTTGGATCATTTCACAACTCCACCAACAATGCATTAGTGTTTGAATTTTCCCACATCTTTTCCAACATTTATCATTTTCCTGTTTTGTCATGTTGGCCAATCTGATAGGTGTGATGTGGTACCTCAGAGTTGTTTTGACATGCATTTCTCTAATCAATAGTGATTTAGAGCATTTTTTTCATATGAATCTAGATGGCTTTAATTTCTTCATCTGAGAACTGCCTATTCATATCCTTTGACCATTTATCAATTGGGGAATGACTTGTATTCTTATAAATTTGACTTAATTCTCTATGTATTTTAGAAATGAGGTCCTTATCAGAGAGACTGGTTGTAGTTATAAATATTTTGTATGTATAGGTTCTTTCCTTTTTCTATCATCCTTTTAGGATACAGAGCTAGTAGTGGTATTTTGAGGTCAAAGGGTATGCACAATATTATAGCCCTTCAGGTATAGTTGCAAATTGTTCTTCAGTTCACAACTCCACCAACAATACATTAGTGTCCAACTTTCCCACATTACGTCCACTATTTGTCATTTTCTTATTTTGTCATGTTAGTCAATCTGAAGTGTATGAGGTCATGTCTCAGAGTTGTAATTTACATTTCTCTAATCAGTAGTGTTTTAGAGTATTTTTTTTTCAGATGACTTGATAGCTTTGATTTCTCCTTCTTAAAACTGCCTTTTCATACACTCATTTATCAATAGAGAAATGGCTCTTTTTTATAAATTTGGCTCAATTCCCTGTATATTTGAGAAATGAGGCCTTTATCAGAGGAACTGGCTATAAAAAATTTCCCCTAGCTTCCTACTTGCCTTCTAATTTTGTATGCATTAGTTTTATTTGTGCAAAACCTTTTAATGTCATGCAATCAAAAGTATTCCTTTTACTTCCCTTGATCCTCCCTATCTCTTGCTTGGTCACAAATTTTTATTTCCTTATCCACAGATCTGACAAGTAAATTTTTCCACATTCCCTTAATTTCTTAAGGTATCACACTTCATATCTAAGTCATGTACTCAGTTTGGCATAAGGTATGAAATGTCTCAATTCTGACAAACTACTCTCCAGTTTTCCCAGCAATTTTTGTGAAATGGTGAGTTCTGGACCCAAAAGTTTAGATCTTTGGGTTTCTCAAACACAAAACTACTGTGGTCCTTTACTACAGCACATTGTGTACCTAATCAATTCCACTGATCCACCTCTATATTTCTTAAACAGTATCAAATGGTTTTGATGATTACAGCTTTGTAATATAACTTGAAATCTGGTACAGCTGGGCCACCTTCCTTTACACTTTTCATTGATTCACTTGATATTCTTGACCTTTTTTCTTCCAGATGAATTGTGTTACGATTTTTTCTAGCTCTATAAAATAACTTTTTTGTTATTTTTATTGGGATGGTACTGAATAAGTAAATTAGGTAGAACTGCCATTTTTATTAAATTGGTTTAGCCTACCCATCAGCAATGAATATTGTCCCCAGGACTGAACTGAACATATAATTGTAATACAATGGAGAATAGATTAAATTATAATGAAGATAGAGTTTGGGTCCATTTTAGAGATGAAACAAGTAATGAAACAAGACATTTGCATGTTAAAAGGGGCTACCTGAAGAAAATAACAACTCCACATTGTAGTTCCTATGGTAGAAATAAATCAGATTCTCACAACTGATAGGACGGGTAGTTTGGCACCTTTGAATCAAATCATACAAGAATAAGGTTGACAAGGACAAGTCAGAAATGTCTGTAAGTCAAAAAGGAATCCCTCTTTGGTTACTGGAATGTGATATATCATCTGGATCTTTCTTTTCCTGTTTTTTTTTTCTTTTTGACATCATGTAGACATGTGCTTAATGTATGAGATCATTTTTATCTTCAAATAAATCTGTTTAACTTTTCTGTTTGTCAAGAAGCCTAGGGTAGGAAAATATGAAATGAGTCTAAAAAAGGTCACCTGACCAAAAACCATTAATTCTGGGGGAATGACAAGGCAAGGTCAGTCAATGGTGAAGGAGGGAAAATACAGGAAAAGATTCTCCTTTGACAGAAGAACAAACTTAGGGACATATTCACCTTCCTTCAGTTGGAAACATTTCTATAGCTTATAAATAACTTCTAAGGACCCCAGATACAAAGGCTGATAAATCAAGAAGACAGTATGAAGAGAGGAGAAAAAAATAGAAATGGTGGCTGTTATTCAATAACTTTTGACACTTACTACAAGATGCAATTATTTAATTTCTTCGGATTACTAAGGGGAGACAAATTGGCAGTCGTTTTACTCTCTGCATTTTAAATGAAATTACATGATGTCAAAACATCCAGATGGAAAGGTAAAAATTTGGTCACCTGAATAACTTGTTTTTGTTATGACAAACATCCTGAACTTTCTAGATATGTAGATATTTGTTATTGTATAGTCAGTCATCACATACATGATTATTAAATACCTCGTATGTGGCAAATACTAAACTAAGCACCAGGGATACCAAGTAAGACAAAAGACTGCTCTGAGGAACTCACAGTTCAATGGAGGAGTCAATGCAAGTACAATTAATCCATATACTGATAAACGAGATAATTTTCAGAGGGAAGGCACTAGAGTTAAAGAGGATCAGGAAAGGATCCCAGACATACATAAAATATTTGGATTATTATGTAGATGTTTTAGCTTCTCTGAAACACAGGCCATGTGAGACATGTGACTGCATGAAATGAAAGCAAAGAACATCCCACACAGAGGAGATTTTGTAAAGAGCTTTTTCTAGTCTTTTAAAAAAAAATTCCTGACTACGTGACCTTGGACAAGTCACTTAACTTAGTTGGACCTCAGTTTCCTTATCTGGAAAATGAAGGGGTTAGACTACCTGGCCTCTGAAGTCCCTTTCAGCTCTCTATCTATGATCCTCTTCTTTTATCTACTGACATCTCATTAGAAAGTAAAATCTCTCTTTTGTTCTGTCATTTTCAGCCATGTCTGTCTCTTCATGACTGTGACCCCACTTGAGGTTTTCTTGTCAAAAATACTAGAGTGATTTGCCATTTCCTACTCCACCTCATTTTATATACAATTAAACTGAGGCAAACAGGGTTAAATGATTTGTTTCACACACCTAGTAAGTGTCTGAGACCAGATTTAAATTTAGTAAGATGAGTCTTTCTTTCTCCAGGTCTGGCACTCTATCTATTAGGCCACCTAGCTTTCCATAATCACTACTACCTAGCACTTAATGAAAAGGAAAACTTTAGAAACTGGTACTTCTTATATCCTTGAATACACATGTATAACCTAGTACCTGGTCCCACTGAATGTGTAGTAATTATACTAAACCCTGTGTTTAACCCTGAAGCTGCTGGAGGACTTTTATTCATAGCTCCTACACTGTCTGTATTTGTGTGTGTTTGGATTAGAGTTTGGTCTTATAGGATGTGCACACATAATTGTAAAGCATGAACATAAAAATCACCTTTACTTCAGTATTTCAAAATTGATAATTGAGGATTTCTTTGGTGTAAGTAATTTCATCTACTGATATAGTCTCTATATGCCTTAGTAGGTGACCTTTATAAGATGATATTGCTCAAAATTCATCACCCTCAGGACAATCTGATAATGAACCTTTGAAATTAGGACAATAGGATCACAGATTTAGAGGTGGAAGGGAACTTAGAGATCCTCTAGTCCAACCTCTTCATTTTCCAGATAAGGAAATTGAATGCCAGAGAGGTTAAGTGACCTACATGGGACATGTAAGCATTGAGTAGAAGAACACAAATTGAAACCCAGGTATTCTGACTGTAATTCCTGAACCCTTTTTACTGCCTAGTTAAGTTTATACTTGGATGATATATACTGAGTCTGTATTTAAAATCTTTCCATACTAGTAAAGCCTCCCAGTTATATGCTTTTAACACAACATAGTAGAGTCTAGGATCAAAACTAATGCAAAACAAAGGACCTTGGTGAATGTTTGTACCAACAGGAGTACCACCTGGAGCAACATGAAGTAATGGCAGATTTAAATAGAATGATTATGTTATCTGCAGACTTAATTTGCCAACATTTCAAATACCAAGTTTTCCTTATAATAATAATAGCTAATATATATATAGCACTTTAAGATTTGCAAAGCATTATATGTATTATTTCATTTGATCCTCACAAGACTGTGAGGTAGGTACTATTATTATTTTTAGTTCAGAACTGAATAGTCAATGTACTAATATGTAATATGTGGATATGTGTGAAATGTCAGTACTCCTTCTATGAACCTCTAATTAAAATGCCTCTCCCTCAATATTATGATTTACTCTAATATCATTTTAATCAATGGTTATAATTCTAATTAGAACTATGCCATTTCATTGGTTCATCTATTTAAAAGTACTGTACTATTGAATCCAATTGAATTACATATTTGTTTTAAATTAGACAACCCACATAAAATGGGATGTCACCCCTATGGGTGCACATAATACTTTGTATGCAGCTCCCTTAGCCATTTATCCCACTTAAACTGTGAGGTTCATTATGACAAGGACACTATCATATCTACATTTTGCTTCATTGTCCAGTACCTGACAGTCACTTGCCTTGTATTAGTTGTTCAATAAATATTTGTTGAATTATTATCAAAATGATCTTGTATTAAAGACTGCATTTTTAAATAAAAATATCTGAATCAAGATATAAGAGAAAATACTGCAGAGACTTTAGATACATGGCCTGCAATGAATTAATTGAAAATAAGGGAATTCATTCCTGTCGCACATTAGGGTTTCAGAACAGAAAACAGATCAAAAATGAACTTTCAAAATTATTTAATTGCATGACCATGTATTGTTCTAGTACATATGGCAGATAATCTTTCAACTTATAACTGTAGTGTTTAAACAGTTAAAATGTTAATGTGCAATTTAACTAGTCCACTTAGTTTCAGCAGGAGAATATTATACAATTATTTACTATACACTTCTTTGCTACCTCTAAACTTTGAAATATTTTTTTCATTCATGTCTGAAAGATTACCAGTTTGCTATTTGCATTGATTTGGAGACAAATTGTCTGGAAAGCACTTATTATGTATGATTATTTCTTACGTGAAAACTATCGAGAAACCTAGGTGAACTCAGTTTTTTTTTTTAAAAACTGGTCTTTTATTTAGTTCACACAGAGAAGTTGCTGACTGAGGTAATGAGAGATTTATCCACTAGAAGAGGTGGATGTGACTTTCTATCTAAAGGACAAATAGCCTTCAGAATTGAGCTGAGAGTTGGGGGAATCTAAACCTTCAGCTTTCAAAAGAAAATATATTCAAAGGAAAATATATTTCCAGACCAGAGTTTGTCTGTAAATACTTAACCTAGAATCAGTTTTAAAAAAAGTGATTCCATTAAAAGTAATGCTGTTCCACATCAAAGCCTGTTCCACCCTGAAATCACTGCTCCACTGGGATCCATTTTCTATTAATCACATAAAGACCTAGTAACACATCTGGAGTAATTTTAAACAAAGTTGACAAATCATTTACAACAGTAAGGGCCAGGAACCTGATGGAATTACTTGGCTCTTCTTCCAACTCGCACTGTGTGGTTAAATTGTTTCTACTACACAAGGCTAATTCTATGACTAATCATGAATTGCTGCCCCAGATAATGAAGTTGAGTTCATTTTGGCCCCACATTATAAATGTGTTATTGTCTCAGCATGCAATAAAAATTATTCACAGTGTGAGCATGAAGTCTGAATAGTAAACTGCCCCCCAAACAGATTTATCTTCAATTTATGACTTTACAGGTTTTGCCTCTCATAATGATAAATATTGTATCACCATTTAAGATTTAGGTCATTCAGCATTGCAGCCACCATAACCCAGAAGTCAGGAAAGTATGAAAGCACTTACTGTTCAATGAAAATAATGTCTTGTGGCAATTTTATTAATGGATATTTTTCCCATACAGAATAAAGATTTAGATAACAAGAAACAGGAATTAACTGCACACACACACACACACACACACACACACAAACATCCTTTCAATGAGGAAAAAAAATAATAATCAAATACAGAGTGGTGATAAGAAAAGCCATCACTAATGAAATGGTTCCATTAGAATTAATGAAAAGATCTTTGTCAAGTGACCAGCAAAGAAGAGGGAAATGTCCAAACATAACAGGTCCTACAGGCGAAATAAGATAGGAACTGCACCTCAGTTCATCTCTAAGAAATCATAGGTGGAGTAGCTCTGAGCATCCCCAGCAAGGCCTCCACATCCCCTAAAGAAGACCTATCTCCAAATAAAGACTCATGTAAGGAGGACTGCCCCTTAAAAAAAACATAATTATAAGGTAAAGACAATGAGATCCCCCAGAATGTTATTATACCTGCTCCACAATTGATATATATCCACATGTCCATATAACAATGCTTAACAAATGAATTTTGACTTTTTTTTTTCACTTGGGAGCAAATACTTCTTTTCATTTCTCCATTCAAATAAAGAATGGCAAAAATGGTGGGTAAAGCATGGCTTAATCAGTAGATACCTGTATAACAGTACACAATTCACAACACTCATATGGTACCTTGTTCCAATCTATTTCTTCTATTATTAATTCATTTTTCTCCCAATTCACTCTTGTCCTTATGGTGAGCCATTTCAACAATGCAATGTTCCCCTTTCTTTTACCTACCAACATGCTCAGATATACTTCAACCTAAGTTAAAAAAGACTGATTTTTTTTCTTTCTCACCTTCATATTTGGATTTCTAAAAAGAGTAATCTATATTAAATGACTCCATGTCTTCAACACTGACTCATTTTAGTCCTTTACAATCTGACTTTCTAAATTTTACTGAAGCTGTGTTCTTAAAGGTCAACAATTCTAAATCCAATGGCCTTTTCTTAGTCCTAAAACTCATAATGTATGCCAATTAAAGTACTTCCTTCTTTCATGGCTTCCATTACACTTCATTTTATTGGTCCTCCTCCCCTCCTGGAGTGTGATGAGAAAAGCACTTTGCAATCCCAAAGGTGCTCTAAAAATATAAATTTTTATTCTTACATTTATTATGATTATTTTGAAATGTACTCAGGTGGGGAAAGAAGAATATATCTTATCTCTACAACTACATTATGCATTCTTTACAGGAAATAGCCATTTTTTTATCTTTATGTCATCAGTTCTTAATATAGTATCCTTTGCTTAATAAATTCAGGGTGTCCCAGTTTAAAGCTTGACCAGAATTAAAAATACACTAAGACTTTTGGAATACCCTGCATTAAGTTAAATTAAATTAAACAAATATATAATATGATGTAAACTTAATACAATATTGATTTTATTATAGAGATAACTTTTGCCTAACTCACTCATGAAAAAAAAACATCCAATGATTATAATTATCTCTTTTGGAGGAAAAGAGTAAACAAGAGGAAACTAGTCTGAAAGATCTATGCAGGAATGCAATGTATCAACTGGAAACTTCTATTAGTTGGTTCTTGGGACCATTTACAGGAAAAAGATACATAAATGTACATAATGATGTACATAATACAAAATGTACATAATGTACATAAAGATCATAATGTACATAAAGATCAACTAAATGTATTGCAAGATCCTAAAGAGTATTATAAATCATCAGTGAAAGGTTAAATTATGGCCAGTAGACTTTTATCATTGAGTATATTTTTTTTATTATAGATCTTAGAAATTTGGTCAATGGAATATCTGACTAGTGACTACTTTCTTGACCAGAATTTGTCTTTGCATCAGACAAAATATGTAAAGGTAATTTAGCATATCAATTAATAATGCAAATTCCAAGACAGTCTCCTCAGCCCTTTGGTATCAGTTTTCTATATATTTCAGGCCTGAGTTATCTGCATAATTTTCCATTTCATTTTGTTAGTGATGATTAAACCTTAAATGATTAAATTTCTGTCTTTCTTAATATCATATGACCTATTTGAAACTCTCATAACTCTTTTATATATTTAAAACCCAAATTAGTCCCCAAAGCCATCTCCTATGAGAACTATTATTTCAAGAAGAGATTTACAATTTAAAATGTTGCCTGTTCAAGTTATGCTGGAAGGATTTCTAAGTTAAAAACACTGGTTTGTCAAGCAGGATTAAATCATTACCAAATTATTTAAATAGTTCCTATAGGAAAGGAGTGATCCAGAACATCAAGATGGAGCTAAATAATTTTTTTAAACAATAAGGTGCCACCCATTAAATGTTTAACTCTTGACCTTGACCAAGAAAACCAGTAACACTAAAAGGATGTCCAGGCCATTCATACTACATAGTTACTGGTGAGAGGCAATTGTCTTTCCTCTGGCATAAGGAAATCTCTCTTGGAAGGAAAGAGATATACCCTTTTTCCCTTGCTTTCAAGGGCCAGACTTCGAGTGTCCAAGCCCCTTCTGGAGGTGCAAATGGCAGGGACAGGTTTATGTCTAATAAGAAGCTCATGGGCCTGCCTGTTGGGTAAAACAAGCCCCTTAATAATAAGTTCAATTGCCATAAATAATGTCATAACAATGGGGACCAGTTCAATATTCAAATTTTATTGACAAATAGTAGATAAGAGTGGGAGAGAAAGGGAAATGGCAAAGGAGAAAAGGGGATCCAATATGAGTCAGACACATAGACATTAACTAGAATAAAATTCACCTAAGGTTAGTGCTGTATTGGGGATGAAGGGGGGCATAATTCCATTCAAGTGGTCAATTCAGGTAGGAAGGGTTGGTCCTATTCGAAAAGCACATTCCCAAGGAGGGAAGATGTATTACAAGGGAGGGGAGATATGCTCCCAGGGAAGGGAGATATACTCCAAAGAACGATTCTGAAAGTGGAATACTTAAACCTTAATCTTGGTGGCCACCTGAAGATGGCCAATTTGCATGTGAGGTTCAGGGCATATAAGGGATTTTTGAGGTACACAAGTATGGGGGGAATGATAAACTGGTAATTGGCAAAATGTTATTTTTGTACATACAGATGTATACATCTCAAAACAGTACTGTCAGTATTTTTCCACGTCCTACTCTTGTAGCAATGTTTTTATATGCATTGATTTTATGAACTACACTTATCGTCTTTAAGAGGAAAATGTCACGGTGGTCTCAAGACCACTGGGCCTTATTTTGCAACCAATAATGTAGCTTGGGCAAGTTCCACAGAGTCAAGATATTTACAAGAATTGGAATGGTTACCTCTTGGGCCAATTTGATTTATCCACTAATTCTTGACTATTATGAAAAATTATACTTACAATATTTGCAATCCTGTTGGTCATATGCTTGGGAGTTCAGAAGGGATTGCTACAGATTTGTTCAGGGTGGTCATTGTGTGCTATAGTTGTATACAAAAAGTAATGAGAGTCTGAACTACTTGTCAAACTAACTATATCTATTGTGAAAGGGCCTTTTCATACTTCATTCAGCAGTCTATTACTGATTAGCAAAACTTCTTTCTGAAGTCAATATGGCTTATTATTTCAGTGCATTCCTAATACAAATGAAATCCTGAAAGGTATGACTGTAAACATTGAGGGATTAGCAATTATTCAAGAATACATGCTTACTTTCACTTGCCGAAAGAGCTCACACTAAATATGTATGGTCATTGCCATAAAAATGGATTAAAGAGAGAATCATTTCTATGTGTGCTCTGCACAAGTATGACCAAATGAAGAGAAGGGTGTTAAGGGATTTTAATCAGGATATTTTTGTTCAGCAAGTTTTGGGGATAAAATGAGATAAATGCATAAATATATAAATGAGATAAAGACATATGTTTAATATTCTATAGTCAAGGAGGACTATATGTGCACAGGAGGGCAAAATTGTGAATTGCATAACAACTAAGCAGCTATCTTAACGAAAATGGTATTTCCAGTGTGAGCCCTAAATATCAAAGGTATGTGATTCATTTATGCTTTATGTCATATTACACTAGAACATACTGCAAAAGTTAGATGTGAACTCATTTCTAACCATATGCACACATTCTTTGATGTCATCCTCCTTCCTACAGATCTAGTGAAAACAAAGATAAAAAAAAAGCAAATCAGTTCCTAGTAGAGAACTATTACCCCTTCATTTGTTCTAAAATTAATAAATGTTACTTAGAGTTAAAGTACCAGTAATAAAATGATCATGCAACAAAAGCAACATTTTTGTTGTTTAGCAAAGTAATTGCCCACTTATTCTGCATGTACAAACTCTGATTTTTCCATTAAAAATAATTAGATAAAAAACAAGGGAGTTAAACCAGTAACCCCAAATGATATTTGCTGTAAACAAACAAAAAAGAAAAGAAAAAAGAAAAATACCTAGGGGGTAAAAAACAAAAATGGAAACAAAAACAACAAAAAGAATTCATTAAAGATTTCTTCTAAAAAGTGATCAAGGAGGAAAAGGATAAAATACAAATTTAAATAGCAGAAGTGATTCTAGAGGAGAATATGTGAAATACTAAAGACTTTAAGAAGAGAATGTCATGGTGGTCTGGAAGTGAATAAATATATTTGGGGAACTAAATTGAGGAATTAGAAAGTGCATTAAAGGAGAGAGGAAAGGCAGAATAGAAGGGAATGTATAAAGTACCCTAATTAATTCCAGGAGTAAACAATAAGGGGGAAGATAACTCTTGTAGTTGCTCAGCAAAATTAGGGGCCATGGGAGACTGGAAGAGGTAGGAGAGAGATGAGTTGAAATAGGTGTTAAAGAATGGGGGAGATCTTGACTCAATGAGGGAAGAGGGTCCTATTGAGAATCACTGCCATGGGGGAAAAGATATATTCTTTAATGGATAATAAGGACTTTATAATGGGTCTAATCTGCAGGTATTTGGTACTCATAGAGAAACTTGTGATAGAGTTTTGTGCCTCCACTGACAACTTTTTACCTCAGGAGAAAGGAAATTATTATCAGAGATACTGGTACAATTGGAATCCAGAAGGGTAGAAGGTTGTAGACCCATCAAGGAGATAGCATGACAAGCAGGGAAGAGAAGCAGGGCAGGAGTTAGAACAGGAATGCCTGGTTTGAGACATAGGGAAGTTTCTAACAGGGGAAAATGCTCGTCTCCCTATTACTTCTCTCATGAAATTGTATTTCTTAGAATGAAGCACAACAGAGAAAAGAAGGGTGGGGTGAGGAGACAAATACTACAAAGGCAATAACAGAAATAGTGTATAAGAGGGAAATGAAACTTAGTGTTTTTGAAGGTTTAATTCCATGAGGTGTACAAAAAGGCAAACAAAGAAATACATACATATATATGTATACACACACATATATAATATGCATATATGGGTGTGTGTATATATAATATATATTATATATATGCAAATGTGCATATTATATATGTGTATATATACATACACATACATATACACACTCGTGCGTGTGTGTGTGTGTATAATTAAAGGGAAAATAGGATACACAGAAAATTGTACTCTCTCCTTGCCTTCTTGTCTGAATATCTAAGCCATTTTCTTTCAAGATTTCTTGAAATATTATTTCAAGTTAGTTATTTTAGTAATGGATTTTTGTAGTAGGATGATTCTTAAATTCTCTCTCTTGTTTATGTTTTCCAACTCATTTTTAATGCACAAACTTACATTTCCTTCTACTTTAAAATATCTTTTTACTTCTTTTTAAAAATATTTCTTATATCATGGAGTCATTAACTTCTACCTAGTTGTTTCCAATTTTTAAGGAATTTGTCTTGTCAGCAAGGTTTTTTCTCTCTTATAAAGATCTAAATTGTTCATTCTTTTTCTTAAGTCATTCCTCAAAAACAGTAATTTTCTTTCTAAATCTTTCTTCTAGTGCTCTTATTTCATTGGTAATATCACCTTTATTTTTTTTTAATTCTAGCTTCATTTCTTCTAGGAATTATAATTGATCTTGTAGCCAAACTATCTTTTTCTTTGAGTCTTGGCTTGTAGGTGTTTTGGAGTGTTTATTTTTTTCTTCTGCTAGGTATGGGTATTAGGCATCCCTGGCATCAAAATAGTTCTTTATCTTTTCTTTACTCATTTCTTCAGCTTCATTTCCCAGAAGAGTACTTGGTTTTAGGTCTTGACTACATGATCTTCTGGTGAGACTGTTATGATCTTACATGATCCTGATCTGGGGTCCTACAACTATATTCTCTGAGTTTTGAATGTTGTTTCAATTTTTTTTTTCAAAAAATCACAAGGGTGGCTAAGACCAGTGAGTCATAAACTTTCAGCAGGCCTTACAAAGTCTGATCATTGCCAACCTAGACTTTCGGAAATGCAGATCCCAGTTTGGGTCCAGGTAACACAGTTGTCTCTGTGTATAGCTCTAGCACACTGTTGTTTGCTACAGTGCCTTTCCATACCTATCTGTAACATATCCCTCTGAAATTTCCATTGGTATAGTATTAAATCTGAAAATTAGTTTGGTAATATGATAATAGGCTCAGCACTTTCAGAACTGCCCAATCCAGTTCTAAACTTGGGCGGGGGGGAGGTGAGGGGACACGGGAAGAGGGCTAAATCCTGAATTGTAGTCAGAGTAATAGCATTGCTGGCCTAGCTGTGCTCTGGGCCCTAGGGCTGTGTTCTCAATCTCACTCTGGGGCCAGAGAAAAAGCACAGTCACTGCCTTATTGTGGCTATTTTGAGCACAGAGTGTGAGGTGGAATTCTGTTCTTAGGATGAATTGAGAGGTCAATAGCCATGTTCAGATCCCAGATCCTGACCCACCACCCTTCCCCATATTCTGGTCTGGTCATTTTCTTATGCAAGAGATTTATGATCTTGACCTAGAAAGATGATGCCTTATGGTTTCACCTTAGATTTACCAGTCACTAACTTCTCTGGTGATCTTCAACCTTTGTTGGAATATCTGCAGGGAAACTATCTTTTTAACATATTTGTACAATATTTTTTAAAAAATTCTAAGAGATAATAATAAAATTCAATGTCACTGCAAAATGCATAAAGCATTCAGACATCAGTCTGCCAAAGTAAATCAATAATTATATAGATTTCATTACAAAATGCTTATTAAATAAACAAAAGACACCTTAAATAACTTGTAACTAGGCCATGCCAATATAACAAAAAATTACAATAATGCCAAATTAATTTTCAGATTTAATACTATGCCAATTAAAACACCAGAGGGATATAGCTAGATAAAATAATAAAATTCTTCTAGAGGAACAAGAGATATAAAATATTAAGGGAAATAATGGTGGAAAAGTTAAGAATGAAGGAGAAATAGCACTTCAAGATCTCAAATAATATTTAAAAAATAATAATCATCAAAATCACGTTATTGGTTAAAAGAAGATCAATGGAACATACTAGACAAGACAGAATCAGAAATAATGAAGTTCAATAATCCAGTGTTTCTAAAATGCCAGAATGTAAATCTTCTAGTAAAGAAATCTCTATTTGGTTAAAAGTACTGGGAAAACTGGAAAGTGGTCTGGTAGAAATTAGGCTCAGACAAACATATTACACCAAATTCTTCAATACATTTAAAATTTGTATGACTTAAGTTTTAAAGATCACACTATAAAAAAATTAGAATAGAAGCAAACTATATATTTTCCACAGCCATAGGTAGGAGATTGATTCCTAATTGAATTATAGAGGCAATTGCAAAAAAAATATAGGTTATATAGATCACATGAAATTGAAAGAAACTTTTGCACAAAGAAAAATATTCTATCTATTATAAGAAAAGAAGCAGTCAATTGCGAGGGGAAAAAACCTTTGGGTCTGATATTTCTAACAAGGATTTAATATCTAAAATGTATAGTTAACCAATGGAAAAGATAGATAAATCACCTATATTATATAATATAATATATAATAATATAGATCACCTTCACACCTTATAAAGCTGTTTGGTTTTCAGCTGATGAGCTTATCCTGGGGGAACCATGATGTTTGTGGAGTTCAGACCAAAGAGAGCAGCTCACAGAAAATGAAGTAGCCAAAAATACTGGTAGCCAAAGAGAATGGATTAGGGATTCCTGTTGCTTTATGGGTTTCCTGTATAAAAGAAGTATTATAGAAAGAAAGTGTTAATTTATTATGTTCATACTTTCTGCATATATCCCACTGTGCTTACAAGTAAAAAACTCTGTCAAAGAATCTTATTTCAAGTTCCCAAGTAGTCTTCACTCATCTTCCTTTGTAGTATTTACAAATGAACTTGTATTCAAAACTGATTCACTCCTCAATTACTATATCATCTCATAGTAAGAACTTCACCATTTACTGGCTAAGGAAACTTGGAATTTTTTTTTGCCTTATTTGTATAATAATTTTTCATCAATTAACAGCAGAAATATACTCAGAATTGATGTCTTTACTTTTGCCCACTTACCATGTTGTTCCCTTCAATCTCTTTCCCATTTGGTCCAACTTCTTACCCAATATCAATAAATCTAGTATATAAAATAAGAAAAGAATGCCATGAATATTCTAAAGTACTACTACTTCACTATGACTCAGATTTCTTTTTGCCCTCTTTTTTATCCCTATGTCACTTTCCCTTCTCTGCTTCCATCATCAGTATTCTATTTAAAATATTATCAACATATCTGGGTATTTTGTGTATATTTCTTTCTATTTCCTTAAGCATTGTGAAGTATCAAGATGTCAGCATTTGGATTTACTCTATTGTTTCAGTAACAAAGAAATGCTTGATGGACTGAGATTTAAATAACTTTTGGTTGTTAATCATGCCTACAATTACCATTAAAATCCAGTAAGATGTCAGAACTGGGGTATTCCCATTCACATAGATTTAGGAATGGATGCTGCACAGTAACTCTATGTAGAGATGCCAAATGAGCCACAGTGGTACTTCTTGTTTACTTCACCCTACCTCACTCTGGAACAGAGCTTATAAAAACTGAATCAAATCCAACCTAAAGGTCATTTAAATTTCCATATCAGGGATTATATCATATTTTCAACAATGAATTGAGAATGCTATTTTTAGTGTTGTTTTTATAATGAGATTGATGTTTTCATTATAGGTTTTAATCTGATTGTGTTGTTTATAACATTTGATAAAAACAAAATACATCATTCTATCTCTATAATTCATAAAATTTTAAAAATAATTCCTTGCAGAGATCCTTGGTCAGTATGATGGCTCCATTTTTCAAAACAGAAATAGCAGAAAAAAATTGGTAAACATGAACAAAGTACCTTACTGTTGGTTCACATTTTGAATATATATTGCTTCAGGAAGCCACTCAAGGTAGTCACATAATTTTGAGTTGGTAAATATCAACAGGTCACTGTAAAGTCATGGTTTATGTTAGAAAAAAAGCAGAATCTAAAACCAGACTGAAACTGAAGGAATTGGTCAGCTGATCCCCCCCCATAAATGCTAAGGGATTGATCTAGATAGCTTTGGAAAACTGAACTAGGGATTGGAAAAGAAAAAGCAAGGACATTGGTGTGACCTCCACAGTGAACTCTTGCACCATAGTCTGGCATTGATGGGAGTACTAGCAGTCTCAAAACTATCAGCATATGTTCAGAAGAAAGAAATATTACTCTAAAGAAATGAGTGGTTTTTAAATAATAGATGAGGTCTCCAAAGTAAGACCTTACAGTTAAAAAACACTATATAGAAAGTCAGTGTTTAGACTCCTCAAGAATAAAATCCTTTTAAATCCTGTGGACTGTAGCTCTAAAGCAGGATCAGGTGGCATAGTGTATCAAAGCACTAAATATTTTATTGTTTTTGCTTTTGAATAATGTCTTACTTTTACCATAGGTGAAAATGATTATTTTATCACTTTAAGCCTAAGGAATGAGAAAGGCAGGGGAGAAAGAAAGAAACAGAAGAAGGTTAAAGGCTAGGAGAAGGAAGAAGAGAAAGCACTGTTATGACATTACTTTTTTCTCACTCTCACCTTTTGTCTCATTTTTCTCCAAGATACCAGATATGCTGAAGGGTAGTAGTTTCATGATAAATTGAAAAAGAAAAGAAAAAAAGAAAAGAAAAGAAACAGAATAACAAATGTTTCATCACAGGAAACAGAGTACAATGAACAATCAATTAAGTAGAAAATCATGGGATTATTTCTCTTGAGCTGTAAGGAAATTTAGGGACCATCGAGTTCAATCACATCTTTTTACAGGTGAGAAAACTGAGGCAAAGAATGGTTTAATGATTTTCCCAGTTTCACTCGGCTAGTAAATGTTTGAGTCCCAAGCCTTCCTGGCTTTAAGTCTAATGATCTATTAATTATGCCACATCATTTCTATTGGATATATAGCTGCATATTATGTGTGAAAACTTGGTCTGAAAAAATACTTTACCTTTGGATTAAATTGATCTTTACAGTGTAGGTTCTATATACAACAAAATCTTAGGACCAACTGGGGGACATTTACTATTTCTCTGCTCCATGTAAGATTTCTTTCACCAAATAGGAATGGGATGACCATGGGCTTTTGAATATTTTATGAGGGAAATACAAGCCACAGTAGGTGGTACTTGCTATAGAAAGGTTATTAATATGGTCCTTTAATGGACAGTACATCTAAGGTTCAAGGACCAAATTGAAATGGCTTTATCATCCAAGATTTAGCCATCCATCATGTGATGATTTTTCTTCCTCATAGCAACTTAAGAACATGCTGAGGCACAAAGACAGTGGTGATATATACTGAGAATTGGAACATCAATAGTACCTCTGTACTCTATTTGGTTTGGACCATGTCTGGAGTTTAACATTTAGTTCCAGGTACCACATTTTATATGTGGCATTGATAAGCTTGACTATGTACAGATCGAGTGAACAGGATATGAAGGACTTTGAAGCAGTGCTATATGAGGATCATTTGAGGAAACAGAGAATATTTGCTTAAAGAAAAGTAACTACAAGGAAAAGATTGTTACCATCAAGCATTTAGAGTATTAGCCTTGTTCAGAATGCTACCAAATTTCAGGAGAGTGTTGGGTACAAGCTGTAAAGAATTAAATCTCATCATAATATTAAGAAGAAATGTCATAACTACTAGAGAAAGTCCAAATAGATTTAGCTGCCATGGAATTAGTGCATCCTATTTCAAGGGAGTTCTTCACCTAGAGGGCAGATGGTCACTTGTGTGGAAGGTTATAGGGAAGATTGCTGTCTAAGTAAGGTTTGGACTAGATGGTCTCTCAGATTCTATGATGGATAAAGATAACATATACCATGAAGAAAAAAATATCATGAAAGACAAATATGGCAAGCCATAACAATCCTATAGAGCAGAGCAGGTGACAACCTTTTTGAATCATCTGTGAGGCAGCAGGTGGTACAGT
Source organism: Vombatus ursinus (assembly GCF_900497805.2). Lineage (NCBI taxonomy): Eukaryota > Metazoa > Chordata > Mammalia > Diprotodontia > Vombatidae > Vombatus > Vombatus ursinus. The sequence goes on from NW_020954590.1 coordinate 61,090,383, forward strand.
AAATAAAACATTGGGCCTGAAGTCAGGAAGATCTGAGCTTAATCATGTACTTACTAACTCTTTGACCTTGGACAAGTTATTTGACCTCTGTCTCCATTTCCTCAACTGTAAAATGTGGTTATATAATATCACCTAGCTCACATGTTTGTGAAGATCAAAAGAGATAATATTTGTAAATTTCTTAGTATAGTGTCTGGCATATAGCAGATGCATAATAAATATTTTTCTTTCCCATCCTTCCCTACAGTGATGAAATCACAGATCCATTCTCCAACCTCAATTACAAGTTAATAATCAAATTATTTTATTGTATATTCTCACCTAAAACACTGAATAGTAAAGTTGAAAGGAACCTCAAATTTTATTTAGGCCAATTCTTATGTGAAAGAAAGTACCACTACTTCCTCCACCATCATCTCTACCACTTCCACCTTCAACACTTCCCTTACCAATACCACCATCACCACCACCACTACTACTACTACTACTACTACTACTACTACTACTACCACTACCACTACCACTACCACTACTATTACTAATACTACTAATACTAATACTACCACCACCAACAACCACAACAACAACTATTTATATAATGCTTTTAGGTTTACAAAACCCCTTATAATCACTATTTTATTTGATCCTTGCTAACCTGCAGTGTAATTATTATCATTATGTACATTCTACACTGGATAAAACTGATTCTGAGAGAGGATAAATGACTTACTCAGGGTTATATAACTTGCAAATTTCTGAGACAGAATTCAAGTTCAGGTTTTCTGGTTTAAAAGTCCACTGCTCTATCCACTGTATCACCTCATTTTCTCTACTATATCATGCTCTAAGAAAGACCATCCAGCCTCTGCAAGTGTCATGATCTGCCATCTAAGTCCTTGCCCAAGTCAATGATAAAAGTGTGAAGTAGCATAAAGTACGGCATACATCCTAGGGACATTCCATTGGAGCTTCCCCACCAAGTTGCATTAAAATCTATTTCACGTCTTAATCTTTTCCATAAGAATAACACAAGATGCTTTATAAAATGATCTGTAAAAATCTAAGGAAGCTATATTCATAGCATTCTCCTTTATTTACCAATTAAGTTGTTGTAGTGAAAAAAGGAAATAATGTTAGTCTGGTAAGATCTATCTTTAATGAAGCCCACTGGATCTTTGTAATCACTGCCCCCTTTACATATTCACTAGTCATTTTTTATTTATCTTCTCTGTAATGTTCTCAGAAATCATAGCCAAGCTCACTGGCTTCCAGCTGATCTTCTGAAGTCTTAGGGTACCTTTTCAATTTTTCATGATTTCTAATATCATTGCCAGTGGCTTAGCAATCACTTCTGCTGCTTTTGTCACTGTCTAAGGATGTAGTTCATCTGGCTGGTTCTAGTAGTATTTAAGCTACCTTAGAAATGAATACCTTGGAAGCTACATAAGCATTTTGAATCACAAAGGTAAATTGCAAGTTTGTTTAACACTGTTTGCTTCAGATCAACATTAAATCCAAATATGTTGTTTCATTTTGAGCTTTTGCAAGGAGATTTGATTTCTGATCCAGCCACAATTTTCAGAAAGGTCTTTCTAATATCTTGAACTCCAGTTTCACTTTACCAATTGCCAATGAACTGGATTTCCCAGAGACCTTTTAAACTCAAAATGTACAAAATATAACTCCTTATGTATTTTAAAAAAGTCCCTAAACAAAATTTTCTTATTTCAATCAAAGTTATTGAAAATGTTATGGTATCGAAGTTTCATAAAACCAATGTTATACTCTATTCCTCAACCTCCTTCATTCCACATAGCCAATCAGTTGCCAAATACTACTATTTTTATCTGCACAATATCAGTAACATATGTCACTTTTTTCTCCCCTCATGCAGACACCATTCTAATTTTACCTGTCATTATTTCTTACCTGGACCATGACAATAACCTCTTAATTACTCTCCTTGCCACAGTTTTCATTCCATCCTTCACACTGATGCTAAAGAGAATTTCCTAAAGTACAGATCTGACCACAGTATTCCACTACTCAGTAAACTTTAATAGCCCCCTATTGTACTTAGGATCAAATTTAAACTCCTCCATTTGGCTTTTAAAGTCTTTCACAGCTTGACCTCAACCTGCCTTTCCAAGCTAATTATACTGGGTCCCAAACACTATGTACTACTAAATTGGCCTTCCTTTTGTTCTTCCCATATGACACTACATTCCCCTCCCAATAACTTCCTTCTGGTCTTTCCCCATACTTGGAATGCACTACTCCTTTACCTCTACCTCATGGAAATTACACATACACACACACACACACACACACACACACACACGTCTAAATACATATATACATACATAAATACATGTATAAATATGTGTCTATGTATATATGTGTATGCATATGTGTATGTATATTTATATGATGTGTATATGTATATGCATATATGTATGTATGTATATGTATATATGCATATACATATATAGATGCCTCAATTTGGCATATATACAGACATAAGTCTATGATATACATGTGTGTGCCTGTGTGTGCATGCACATGCACATATAGATGTAGATATGAAAATGTTGTTTTCCATTAATAGAATGTAATATCACTGAGACAGGTATCTTTTCTTTTAAATAAAAATATCTTATCCACAGATGATTAAAATAACAAGTGTTGATTGATTATTTGTTTGATTGATTGAGAATCCTAGGAGAAGGCAGTTTTATAGAGAAGGAAATATTTGTTCTGCTCTAAATAACCATTAATTATCCTCTGGGTTATTTTAAAAAGTCAGGATTTTTTCTTGACTGTTGTTGACATGGAAAGTTAAAAAATTGTCCATATGGCATGACTATGATTAAGTCACTAAATGTGTATAGAAAACATATAGACTATAAGAAAGTAAGTGAGAGATTTGCAGCTGTCATAGGAAAAGGTTATATGGGAGAAAGAACAGGTGAAGGAATTTGGCTGAAGAAGGAGATGACAGAGTAAAAGGTTATTTGTTGACTTGATTAAAAAATAAAATTTCAATATTTTTCCCAGGGAAGATATCCAATATGTGACTGAAATCCTCCCAAAACTTGCTAAGACATGACTAATAACCACTTCTGGTGTTTTCTGTGTAGAAAAATGATACTTCTGGAAGGAAGATAGGAGCATTGCTAAGGATTTTAAAGTCTTGGACATCAAACTGAAGAAATTAGGAGAATACAGGGTATTCATCACAGCTGCCAACTGAAGGCAAGGGATTCAGAGAAAGTCATATTGAAGGAATTAAAGCCTGGTTCAAAAGATAGTATCTAATAATTTAATTGAATGTCTAGGTCATGGCTTCAAATAAAAGTTAATGTCTAGAAATGGATTGACCCTATGAAGACAATAAAAATTTTCTAAGTATAGCCAGATATATTATGTCACATAGTGAAAGTTAACAGGATGATTATGTATACAATTGTACTATAGAAATAGTAATGCAGGGGGCAGCAAGGTGGCACAGTGGATAGAGCACTGGCGCTGAAGTCAGGAGGACCTAAGTTCAAATCCGGCCTCAGACCAAACATTCGACACTTACTAGCTGTGTGACCCTGGGCAAGTCACTTAACCCCAATTGCCTTAAAAAAAATAGCAATTGGGTTGGGAAAGAGTTGAGACTGGCTTGGAAAGCAATGCAAAATATTTTTAAGTTGTTTTTGAAAAAATAAAAGTACCTGAGAAGATTTAAGACCATTGCTCATGAGAGATGGAATAATGATAGGTGATTTCAGTTAAAGTAGGGTGACTCATTTTTAAAAAAAAATTATTTCTGTTTTCTCTCTCAAGGAGAATGATTTTTAGAATAGAAAAGGTAGAACAAATATCAAAATTAGAGAGTTGATAATTAAGTAAGGAGATAATATAAGGCACCAAAATGCCATTGATTAGTTCAAGTCTCTTGGCCCAGATAAATTACAAACTCAAACTCTGAAAGAACTGATAGATGTGATTGCTGAGACCCAGTGGGTAGTGATGTATAGGATATAGTAGAAGGGTAAGTGGTAAGGCCTGACTGAAGCATCTTAAGATAGTGGAAGGGTAGATGGCTAAGAGTTGGAAGTCTTCCATCTTGTCTGAAGAATTATGCTTGGCTATTCCCTTCTCATATTTAAATGAGAAGTTTGAGTAAGCATGCCTGCTCCCACAGCAGGTGCAGGTGGGGGTATACAAGTCCAGTTCAGTACATGGAAAATAAAAAGTGAATTGGCAGTAAGACTGGCAGAGAAAGCATCCCACAGCACTTGTTGCACTAGCCTTTTTGGTGCCCTGATGGATTCTGGGTAGCCTGGGACTAGGAGACAGGAAAGGCTCCTTTCATGCTATTATAGTAGAAAATAATGGAGAGATAAGTGCTATACAATAATATATTTAAGTGGACTGGTAAATATTTGAAGGACTGGACCCAAAGAGTAGTTATGAATGTTTAAGTGTCAATTTGGAGGATGTCTCCAGTGGAGTGCCCCAGAAGTCTATGTTTGTTGTGCACCACTTAACGTTTTTATAAATGACTTAGATGAAGGTACATATGGCATTCTTATCAAATTTGCAGAAGACACAATACTGGGTGCAATAGCTAATATACTGCTGCTTCTCAGAAGCGAACCCTTTGGAAAGTGTATACTTATTTTTCATTCACAAAGCTAAATTTCAATCTTGGTATAATACCATTTGCTACAGAACAATGATAACACAGTAGATAGCAGGGGTAGGTTCAAACATACCTTGACAGTCTAAAAATTGGTCAGAATCAAACATGATGAAATTTAATGGGAAAATTAAACATATTATGGTTAATTTTTTTAATATCAATGTAGCAAGTATAAAGTTGAAGATGTTTCACTAGATTTCAGTTTGTCTGAAAATGATCTGAGGGTTAAAAAGACTACAAACTCATTATGATTTAAGTGTGACATTTAAGCATGACAGGCAAGAAAATAATGAAACCTCGAGTGACATTGAGGAATGTTATGTCTCCTAGAATAAGGAGATGACAGTTCCTTTGTACTTGACTTTGATCAAACCACATTTGCTGAGATAATAACATTTATATAGTACCTACCATGGGCCAGGCACTGTACTATCTGCTATACAAATATTATCTCATTTGATCCACATAGTAACCTTGTAATGTAGATGCTATTATTACCTCCATTTTACAATTGAGGAAACTGAGGCAAACAGAGGTTAGCTGATTTGCCTAAGGTCACAAAGCAAGTAAGTGTCTGAAGCCAAATTTGGACTGAGATCTTCCTGACTCCACACCCAACACTTTATCCATTGTACCATCTAACTCCCTGTTATGGTTTTTCACATTTTAGTAAGAGTATGAATGAACTGGAAAGAACCCAGAGGAGTACAGCCAATATGGTGAAGAGCTTTAGAATTGTATCAGATGAGTTTCAGTTGAATGAACTTGGATTGGTTAAATACAATAGGCTCTGAGTTCACTTTCCCTACTCCAGCTAGCATTGGCAGTTTAGGTCTCCAGAGGAATGCTACCTATATCATGTCTAAAGATGCTCATGATGGTTTGGAGTATTTTTCTAATACTGTAGCTCAGGGGTGGCCACATCAGCATGCTTTCTCTCAGTAGTGCAGTGCATAGAGTGGGGACTCAGAAATAGGAAGGTCTAAGTTAAAATCCTACCTCAGAAATTTGCTGTGACTGTGAGAAAGTCAATTATTTCTCATCTGTAAAATTGGGATAATAATATCACCTATATATCAGGGTTGTTGTGAGGGTAAAATGGGATGATATTTATAAAGCACTTTGCAAATCTAAAAATTCTGTTTAAATGCTATAAAAACAATAAATATCAGTTTATCAGTTGATACCAATTAACCAGACAATTACCTTTCAGAAATGGATACTTTTACTAAAGTGGTGTAATAAGAAGAGTTGGTACAAAATATCCCCAAAACTGAGTTCACAAGTGTAAGCACATACAGAGTCTTGGGGAAAGTGGGCTCAAATTTAGAGAACAAGCTGTGTCAAAGCAGGTAATTCATAGCTCCTGTCCTTTTCTTCCTTTCATGAGGCTCTCATAATGTTTCTCTGATCACACACACACACAAACACACACACACACACACACACACATGTGCAAGCACATACACACACCCCTATTTTCAATAAACTCCAGTGACTACCTACTACCTCCAGGATCAGATATTAAATCAGCTGTTTGGCTTTTAATCTTTCCCCTTCCTACCTTTTTAGTATTTTTACCTCTTACTTCCATATATTCTGCATTCCAGTGACAATGGCCACTTAGCCGTCCCTCAAACATTTTACTGGCTCACTCTTGTAATTAGAATTCTCTCTCTCCTGATCTATACCTTGAGGCCTCTCTGGCTTTCTTTAAGATTCAGTTAAAATCTAAAAGAAGCCTTTCCCAGTCCTCCTCAATCCTAGTGGCTTCCCTCTGTATATTATCTCATATTTGTTCCACATACTATATATTAACTTGTTTATACATTGTTGTTTTCAAGTTGTCTCACTCTTTAGACTGTGAGCTCCTTGAGAACAGGGACTATTATTTGCCCTTTTTGGAATTCCTGGTGTTTAGTGCAGTGATTGGCATATAATAGGTGCTTAATAGACACTTTTTTACTGGCTGACTTCTAACACCACTCCCACAGGCATCTCTTGACTCCTGGCATTTCCATAGGCTGCCCCAACACCTAGAACACTGTCCCTCAACTTTGCCTCCTGACTTTGCCAGCTTCCTTCAATCTCAGCTAAAATACCATCTTCTATTAGAAGCTTTTCCTGATCAACCATTAAGGTTACTCTTTTCTCTTTATTGATTGTTTCCAAATTTTCCTGTATATATCTGGTTTTTATGAAGTTGTTCATGTTATTTCCACCATTAGACTGTGAGCTCTGAGACAGCAGGGAATCTATTGCCATTTTTTTGTACTTCTTGAGCTTAATTTCCTGCCTAGCACATAGTAGGCACTTAATAAATGTCTAGTGACTAACTGATTGGCAACCAAGGTCTCTAACTGAGAGTAGGAGATGGACTTCCTCCAATACCCTTTATAAACACATAAAGCTACCTTCTTAGGCACAGCCTTTTAGGGATATTCAACAAAAGCTCTAAATTAGCAGAACAACTTTATGTCATCTTAATATACTTATATCTTATACAAAGGGCAAGTAGAAGGAGGACAATGATTTATCCTCTCTATGTAGAGTTGCCTAGGGCAGGCTTATTCAGTACATCTTGAAAAAGAGAAAGAGACTCAACATATATTTTAATTATTCTTCCAATAACTTTAACTAGATAATTATGCTTTCCCAAGAACTAAAGCTTATTTTATTAAACAACTTTGTCCCTATTTTAAAAGAGAGTAATTTCTTTAGTTTTTCTGCATATTACAGTTTGGCAGTAAAAAGGCTCCTATCTTTCCCTGACAGAAAAAGAGTATTTTTAAAAGATTCCAAGTCTCAAAAAGAAACTTAGTTATATGAATATTTAGACTTTGTAGCTGAATAAAATGCCTTACCTGTTGAGAATAATGGACAAATAGCATTTTGTAATAAATGAATTTATAAACTAATAGCAAAATACACTTACCTATTTCTAACTATTGTGCATTATCAAAGTATTCAAAATTATTAATCCATATAAAACTCTGACAAAAATTAATATCAATATAATGAAAGGAGAACTTTTGAAGAAAGAATGCTTCCTGTTCAGATTCTTTCAGACCATATCTCCTGTTACTGCTGACTGTGACATAGGTTTCTTGGGCCTAACAGGAACCCAACATCAACACTTGCCCAGTGGATAGACCTCAAAGGAGGGGCTTAAATAGTCTAATCACCTGCCACCCTCAACAGATCTCTCTGCCCCGACTCATACTCTGCCTGGACTCATTCCTCAATGGTTCACATACACAAAGACACAGACAGACACACACACATTCAAACACACCCCTCATACTTTTTCTACCCAGTGATTCTTTACCCTCAGTTGTTATCTTACAAACCCCATTTCTCATTCTCTTTTGCCTGATTCATTGTCCTCATACCTCTCAACCAAAGCTCCACTCCCACCACCATTTCACATTTGAGATTCCAGGTCTAACTGTCCCTTCTACAGTGCTCTGGGGAATATCTGTTTCTAGGCAGCTATGGCATTCATTATTCAGAAGATCTGATTTCACATCTACCTCAGGCAGTAGCTAACTGTGATCTTGATCAAGTAATTTAACTTCTGTCTGCCTTCGTTTACTCACCTGCAAAATGGGAGTATTGGTAAAGAGTTTAGCACATTGCCTGGCACACTGTCTGTACTTAATAAATGCTTAATGTTTTAAAATTAAACTTTTCATCTTACATTTTTCTTCTCTTCTTCAATCCCTTGATCTTTTAGTTTTTACTGAGATCTGCTTCTCATTGCCACTTCTAGATACTCCCTCTACTAATATCATTTAATAACTGTTTTTTTTTTCCTTTGAGTTTCATTCAATCCAAATTTTTCACCCAATCAAAATTCTGGTAGCTGTTATTTACAGACCTTCAAGACACTTCTCTTTCCTTCTTAATGAATTCAGTACTTAACTTATAGTCTTTCTCTTATATTCAACTCTTGCTCTAATTCTAGGAGACTTTTAACATTTTTTTAAAAAAATATTATATATGTATTTTGTTCTTACATTACAAATATTTATTAAGTAAAACAAGGAAAAATACAATGACCCCAACTGAAAATGCATTTGACTTTCCATATCTGTACCACACAAACACACACACACAGATTTTTAAAAAATAACACAAATTTATTTCCTCTTCCTCCCACTCCCTACTCCCATTAAATTTTCATGACTTGCTTATCCACTCCATCTGTGCTACAAAGATATCTTAATATCACCTACACTAATATGTTCACTAACTCCTTTATTTAATCATATTATCTTATCATTCCTATTCTTCACCTTTACTATTACCTCCAATCCCTCCATCTCTCAGTCTATTCCCAGGCCATCATTTCTGCACTAACTGTTCCCTATCTTGATCCTTTGGCAAATGATTTCAAATTTATGTATTCCTTATACTTAGCCTTTTGCCTTCTTGTCCTATTGATGATATGCCTCTTCAAACCCCAACTTTGGATTATTCTCAACATCCATCATCTTTACTTCTCTTTAAATGCTAGTGAATGGAAATGGGAATAGTGAAACAAATCTTGATACCATGACAACTCAGTATAGTATAACTTTGTGTATCAGAGTCAACTAATCCCTCACTGGGGTAAGGCTATCCTTTTACACCTTTTTAATAAACTTATTATTCCACTGGACACAGTATGTATTCTAAACTTTATCATCCCTCCTTCAGCTTCCTAATGGCACCCTTCCTCTAGTTCTCTTAACTGTGGATTTTGCCTCATACTTCACCAAACAATTGAGGCTATTCATCAAGAGCTCCCTTCCTAATGTCCTTTTTACCTCACATCACTCAAATATCTTTTACCATTATCCTTTCATTCATCCTATCTCACATTAAAAGAAAAGATTCTTCTCCTTGCCAAAGAAAACTCCTCCACATGTACCTTTCATCCTATTCTATCCCATACTTTGTAGATGATTATTTTCTCTAACATACATGGTCTCACTAATATTTAATTTCTCATATCTACTGGCTGCTTCCTTCCACCCATAAACATGTTCATGGCTCCTCATCCTGAAATGCAAACAAACAAAATAAAAAAAAAAAACAAAAACATTCTCACTTGATCCAACTACCTATCTATCATCCTATATCCCTCTTCCCATCCCTCCCCTCATTTTTTGTGACTAAACTCTTTGAAAAAGCCATCTTCTTTGGTTGGTGCTTCCATTTCTTCTGCTCTTTCACAGGTGGATAAAACAATTTTTTTATAATTGGATTTTCTATAAGCTCATTGAAGACATTTCTTCTCGATAACCAAAGCAGCAGATAAGATGGAAATTATTTTACATATTATATATACATATGTGTAGATATATGTGTATATATGTAAACAGATATAGTTGGGAAACCAAATATAATATATGGTACATATTCATGTATAATAGCTTGTATATGAATATGTAATACACATATATCATGTTACATTATTCAACATGTTATTTTATATAATACAATGTATATGTTACATATTTCTTTCCCCAACTAAATCTGTACATTGAGAGATTTTCCATATGTTTGAAGAGCATGAGTATTTGGCAGGGCAACATCTATTTAAATGTTGTTATTAAACTTTTTAGGCCAATGTCATGTACAGCTACTTGTGCTCGAGAGTTTTGTCTGTGATGAGACTTTGGTCCCAGTATAGTTTTATATGTTGTAACATCAAGATTATCTGGGGGTTTGCATTCTTATGACAGGGATCAATCTGTTGTCTATTAGTTGATGAAGATACATTTCTACTGTACAATTATTACAACTTTCTATATCTGAATAACTTCCTACATATTTAGTAGGTACTAAAGTTGTGTAACCTACAATGATATTTTACATGGATTCCTACTCTTGCTTTGCAAAGTCTGCATGAATCAGTAATTGCCTTAAGGATAAGCTTTCCATAGTTTCTTTTAGCTATGGCCTGGTATTGTATAAGTTACATGAACCCTTCAGTTTCCTGTAAATTAATATGTAAGACTCAGTTATTTGTTGGACATTTCTTTGTCAGCATTTTGCTGGATGAGCATTTGTGGATATTACCTATTGAAGGCCTTTTAGTTTCACTCTTGGATTGTAGTCATTTCATAGGCTTGATATAGAGGTAAAACAATATTAGTTACAATCAACAAATCTAATGGTTTGTACTTATTATCAGTCCTTACTGTTGCTCTGAGACATGGTCTCTGTTTGTTCAAGAAGTATTTTTGTGAGATTTAAAACTATTTAACCTATCCTCTAGGACCATCTTTCAATCCTTTTTGAAGAAGTGTTCATCATTTTATAGCTCCCTTGGGGTAATGGGCCCAATGTTTCATTGACATTGTATTGGTTTTTGTATGGGTTCTTTCTAAACCTTTGGTTCTTTACTTTACAATTCCAAAAGCACATATTGACTGCTACTACAAAACTGTTAATGGCCTTGTGTGCCCCTCCCACTTAATTTTTACTTTACGATAACAATACATACAGAGTCATAGCATTATCATTGTCATCACCATCATCATCATCCCATCAAAGTGTCTACAATATGTGGTATCTTTCTGCAAAGATATGAAAAAGCACAAAATAGCAAAACTAAGAGAATATTTTAGGGCCTTGTAGTATCATCAGTAGCACTAATCCTACGATTACTGGCATTTATAAAATATTTTAAAGTTTGCAAAGTTCTTTGCATGTTTTTTTTCCCCATCTCATCCTCAAAATAGCCCTTTGAGTATATACCATAGGTATTGTTATTGTCATTTAAAAATAAGGATATTGAAGAGCAGAGAGTTTAAAAGACTTGTTTATAGTCCCACTTTTGGTTCTACTCTTGGATCCTAGTCATTTCATAGGCTGGTGACTTTGCACAGCTCTCCCTCACTCCAATCCAATTCAACTGCAAGTCATGTTGATGGAATTGTGATAAAGCTGCCCCCAGCCCCAATATTCTAACTTCCTTACGGACCTTACTGAACAGCAGACATGTCCTGATTTAACCACACTATCTAGCTTTAAACACACCACAGAGCCTCAGACTCAATCATAGGCCTCACTGAACAGCAGGCCCACTGCCTCTAGCTAGCCTCTGTCCCCAGATCTAATTCTCATGTTTAAATAGGTATGTCTGTGCACTCAACACAATCACATCATCCATCTAGCCCAAGACAAGACCACAATATCTAACTATCCATCTTGACCAGACAAGACCACAATAGGTAGCCAATCAGAAAGCAGCAAGACCAGGATGTTTGACCACTGAACCATTGAAGGGGCTTCCCCTGAGATAGGGCATGTACAGTAATAATAAAGAATTGACCTAAAGTAAACTTATGATGTAGAGAGACTTATTATAATATCATTATTATACATTCTACATATATATACATATACATATATATATATACATCATACATATCATACATACAACTGATTTGGGTTCTTTCGTATGCATTGTGGGTAACCACATACACAGTTCCAGTGAGGCTGAGACCCCTCCCCCACTACCTAATTCCTTAACAAACCCTCCTGCCTCTTCAATATTCATAAGTTCTGTTGTGTAATCAGCATCATTATACTATAAAATTGCCAGTTTTGTCTTACTAAGTTGCCAGCCTGCTTCTGAGGGGTCCGATCCTCAATAATTGCCTGCACTTGGATTAGAGGTCGACTGAGTCTGAATTCTTTGAGACAACCCCACAACACACCATGAAACCACAACAATGTCATCATCTTCCTGATGTCAAGGTCTTCTTCCAGAAGGAAGGACAAACTGCAAGCTGTGAGTACTCCCAGCTGCCCCAGTGGGGACCCAGATGGCCAGTTCCAGCTGGTCCTCCCTTCCTCTCTCCTCCCCTCTCCTCTCCTCTCCTCTCAATTTCTTTCTTCATGAACTTGCCTGTCATCCTTGTGCAGAGGCCATGCTAATCTTCTCTGTATCCTTCCAATTCATGTGCTGCCTAAGTGAGTGCTCTCCATTACTTTCTTAAAGACCACACCTCAAACCCAATTCATTCTGGCTCTCATTGATTGAACAACAATAGGTCCCTGCCCAAGCACCATTTAATGGACCCTCCTGACTTCCAGTGAATGTAAATAATAATTTTTTTCTCTTTTGTCCAACAACCCTGAGGGTCTTCTCCCAAAATCCCAAAGATTTTTTTTTTAATTAGAGAGGCCACCCCTTGACTCACTTCTTAAACAGGCCTATTCACTAAATTGGCATTGCCTCACTCAGCATGAGAATTCAGAAAGAACTTAGCATGTCTTTTAACAGGGAAATGTTTGTTTGCCACTGGTATCCCTGATTTATGGTGCAAATCCAAAATGAAAAAGGGATTCCTTTCAAATGATCAGTTTCTTGAGATGATATTTTTTCCACACAAAAGTTGTAGAAAAAATATTAAGTTGTGATGTACAAAGGGTCCTACTAAATTAGATCTATAATCAAGCAAAAAGAATTTTGCCTAACAATATTGTTTTGAGTGCCATATTTTACCATATAATAACCACTACCTCATAATACTGTTTTTTTTAGTTCAAAATTGGTTTGAAATCTTTCATTGCATAATCAACGAATGATCTGTTCACACTGCTTAAAAAGTAAAGAGAGCAGCAATGTATTCACCAATAGCATATGGAATGTTGAGGTCTAGGGGTTCTGGGAACCCTAAAATTCAAAGGCAGAGGCACAAGTCCTGCCTCAAAATAATTTGACTCAAGCCTTCTTTCAGTCTGAGACAGGATTTCTTAAAACATTGGTTGAGTTTGGTGAGATTTTAAGAATCAGCACATTTGTGACACTTGTATCGACAGCCAGGCCAGACTCTTAAGGAATCTGAGTGCTCTAATAGGGACAAGACTAACATTATGTACAGTGGTCAAGGAGTGGGTCAATCAATGGAATCAAGGAGGGGTGGTTTATGGGGCCAGGTACTGAGAGCCAGGTTTAGGGCCACAAATGAAAGAGCAGGTAAAAGGATTATTCCTGGATGCTTCAGGCAAACCCCATAGATATGAATTCAGGGGCTGGGTTCCAGGAATTCATGGGAAAGCTTTTTGAGGAAGGGGTCCAAAGCCCATACCCTATCAGATACACATTTATCTCTGCTGCACTGAGAGCCTGGAGCCTAGAATTCTCAACCCACATACATTGTCAGTGTATTTCTGAAATTCCTTTAGAGCCCTGCAGTACTTACAGTACTGTCACTCAGCCCAACAAGGGGAGCTGGTGGGGAGGCGAAGCTGCCATAAGTAAGTCATGTGATATAGTAATGATGCAGTTAGGGGTTCAGGGGTGCTGGGACCCCAATATCACAACACGCAGGTCCTGCCTGAAAGAATTTGACCCAAGCCTTCTTTCAGCCAAAGACAGGTTTTATTAGAACATCCATCATATTGGGCAGACTCTTAAGGAGTCTGAACATTAGTGAACTATTGGCTAGATATAAGAATCTGATCAGTGGCTAGATTATAAAAATCTAAGCAGTGGCTGGATTATAAGAATCCCAGCATCTTAATGGAGACAAGATGGATCTCATACGCAGAAAGCCTGTGGGAGGGACCTAGGAGTGGCCAAGTAGTCTATGAGGTAATAGAATTCCAGGGAAATGGAGCCTAGATAGGACCAAGGGTTGGAAGTGGCCTGGGGCCATAGGGAGGCAAGACAATGGAGGGCCAGGCTAGGTCAAGGATAACAGAATTGGGGTATTGGGTGTAGCCAAAACAACAGAATCATGGCCTCAGGGGAACACCAGAGATTTGGCCATGTGGGCATGTCCAGGATTTTTCCTTTCTGGGGCCCAGATCCCAACTGCATCAGTAAAACTTGCATCTTCCCGCACAAACTAAACTGTACAGTTTGTCTGGCAGTGATACATTAACATGCAAAACATGGGAAGCATTTCTTTCTGATTATGGATAAATATAAAAAAATATTCTGCAGACTTCAAGCTGAAAGTGATCATGTTTGCTGAACAGCATGGAAACAGAACTGCAGAAAGACAGTTTTTGTGAGTGAAAAGTTGAAGAGAGACTGGCAGAAACTGAAAGACAAGTAATACCAGCACAATTAAAAAAAAAAAAAGCTTCACATAAGGGTCACATTCCACTATTTTGCCAAAAAAAAAATTGACATAAATCTATGATGATTATGTGGTGAAATACAGTATTATACACAAGTAGAAAACGCATAGAGCTTATCATTGAATAGAATACCTTGAATAGATGCTGTGGATGAATAAATTGGTGGGTCAAAAACTGAAGAAGAAAAGAAAAATAAGCTCATTTGCTGTTTGGCAAATACATCAATATTCTTCTGGTGATTCTGTATGATTGTTTATAATGGAACACCCAAGTTTCAAAAGAATTAAATATGTAAACAAGATGAGGGGGAGATTGATTTTCGCAGACTCTATAGAAACAATAGATATTGCATTGCAAACACAGATGTGTGCAGGAATGTTGGGACAAGCTGGGGGTTAAAGGCAAGTAATCCTATATAACCATTTGCTCTGCTCCTGTATAGGTGTGTGATTCCAATGAGGGAACACACCCAATTCTCTTGAGAATTGATAATAAAGATATCTCTTCTTTCACTCCACAACTGTGATTTCATTATGACCCAGCTAACTCTTGTTCAGGAAATTCACTGAGCCCAGTCTGAGGCTGAATTCTGAATTGAGTCTGGGGTTTTTATAACACACGTCTAATCAATTTCTTCCAGTTTCATGTTTCCTTTAAACTTTTCTCTTTCCTTGACACTTAAAGATAAGTGTCTTTTTCTTTTTTGGAAGACATTTTTGAAAGGCAATGGATAATTCAAAATCTATAATTTGTATTATAATGATATATAGATAGAGAAGTGATGTACTCTCAAATATTGCACTAGATTTTTTTGTTGTTCTTATATATGTATGATATACCAGTCAGCAATGAAAAGAAAATATTTCAATTACTACAAATAGGAAGATTGCATAGGTCTTATTTATCTCACCTTGAGATCCTTCTATCTTCTCCCTTAGGCAATAATATAGACTGCTTGCATTATTACAAGTGGATTTTCTCTTATTATTGTGGGAGTGGGAAGCTAATAAAAACATAAATTAAAAAAGAGAATACCTAATAAAATGTCTATTGTCAAAATTACAGTTACAAATTCATTGCCAATGTAGGGGGAAAGAAGTGTTTTAAAGATATAAAAGCCACTAAAATTATTTATCAATTTAAAACAGAAAGCTTGGGCTTCTGTGAGGAATACAATTACTCATTGTCTTAGCCTCTGGTGGGAGTTATACATTTTAATCATCTTTCCTCAACCACCAGAGATCTCAGTACTGTCACACAATAAGATACATGCATTTCCATTTTCAGTTAAACTAAAAATGTAAGACATAATGGCCCATTTTATACAAAGGCAATCTTGTCAGAGGCATTCTATCATGTGGCAAATGGAGCTTCACTACAGGCACTCCACCAGATCTATTTGCCCACAACCAGATTCAATGAAGCAACCAGGACCTTTGGGCATTTAAAGTGTTCTTTAGGTAGTGTCATAAAACAGGTGCCCATTCAATTTAGAATACATATCTGGAACTCCATGCACTCTTTACAAAGGACCGATTACTAACCTAAAGATTGAAAAGGTATCTACTTAATAGTTATTTAAATTCTGTTCTGTTGGTTTGTTTTTTGGGGGAAGGAAGGTATCAAAAAAATATGACCAAAGGCTGTACTCAATTGCCAACATGGTGCCCTGAGGCACAAGTCTTTTAAAGCTCATTATTTTTTTATATCTAAGGCTAATAGGAACCCTATGTAGTTGCTGTATCCTAGCTGGAAAGTTTATCTTCACTAAGTTTTACCTTTCACCTTCCCCAAAGATTATTTGTTGTTGCATGTAACATGGTACTGTTTGTTACAACTCAATACTATGTTCAATAATATCAACCGCTTCAGTCTGCTTCCTGAAAATTGTTCTGAACACCCTTTAGGTTTATTGCAAAGATATCATGCTCACTGGAGCAGACTAATAAAGATATGTGTGGCCCTCATCTATCTTATGAAAGATAGGGCTGAAAGTTGAAGGCACTAGTCCACTCTCAGAGAGTATATAAATCTCTATCTGATAATAATCTATAGGATTTGTTGTACCTGCAAAATTAATTTTTTAGTAACAATTCAAAAAGAAAGGCAATTAGCCCTTTCTGTTTGTTGTTGTTTTCCTGGTTGTTGCATAATAAATATACGTGTTATTGATAGGAAATGTTTCTCTTCCCCTTCCTGAGCTACCCCATTAGCCAATGTTTATCCTGCTATTTTCTATTCCACTATTTGATTTGAAGCTCATTTGGACTTGGCATCTGTTGCTGCTTCTAGCATGTCTGACTTAGGAGGATCAGAGTTGCAAATTCTACTGGGAAAATATTGGAAATTAATTTAATGCTCAATGCAGAACAAAGAAGATTATGCTAGATGTCAATTTTGATCAGAAAAATATGTTTTGAATCATCATAATTTGCATGTTTTTAAAGGATGGTATTTTTTAAATAAAATTCTTGAAAAGATTTGTGTGTGTGTGTGTGTGTGTGTGTGTGTGTGTGTGTGTGGTCACTGTACCATACAAATTTAGCTTCTAGATAACTCTGCACAGCTTCGAAGCAGCTGGTATATTACACAGTGTTATAGTATACTACAGAGTACATTAATTCCTCTAAAAAGAGTGGAAAAGAAATAAAGCTAAGACCCACAGTAGTACTCTCTACTATAGAGAAACATAATTAGAATATCTCATTAGTACATTTTCCCACCAATTATGTGCCATTTTTTGGTTCCCAGCCTCTCTAATTAACCATCTTAATAGAACATTGTCCCATATAATACAATTCAGGAGGGATGGGACACTGAAAAATGTGCTAATGAAGTTTTACTATATTCTCTGCATAATTTTTATAACATCAGATAATAGGGTTTAAATCTAAGTAAGATCTATGAGGAAGTCTGCATAAAAGATTAAGCATACCCATTAACCAGTACACTATAAATTTTATTAGCTTCATAAGTTCTAATTATAAAAATACTGTGTAGGCATCTTTGATGTATAAATGCCTATCTTAAATACTTTAGATACAAATAGTAGCCCCAGCTTAGGATTCTTTTCTTGGCAGGCAGACTTTGGTGGAACTCTGCTGTCATACCTGCCTATTCTATTGGCTGAGGATTTCCTCAATTCTACTTCCCCTTTCCCATTTTTTTTTTTGGTGGTGCAATGATCCAGGTCCCCTAGTAGCACTGCTGCCTTAGGAGAACTCTATTTATTCTGACCTCCTTCTTCTCTGACCCAGTCCTTTCCAAAGACCATTGGGATTGAGAAATCTAGTATCCTGACCTTCATGATTGTCATAGGGTAATAACTTCAACACTTGATATTTCCCCTTACATCATCATCACTCAGGCATATAAATAGGTCAATTGTCTGATGCTGCTACATTGACAATATTTCTTTTTTTATTTGGCTGTCATCAGTATGTTTAAGTTTCTGGTTGCCTTGCCAGACATTGTAGAGAGGGAATCTCATTTCAAACCCTGTCACTATTCTTCCAAACTATTCAGTCAGCCAATAAGCATATTATAAGCATGTATAATATGTTAGGATATGTCCTAAACACTGGGAATATAAAGAAATGCAAAAACAGTATGCTTTCAAGAAACTCACATTCTAAAGGAGGAAAGAGCATATAAATAACTACACACAAGTATATAGAAATATAAAGAATAGATGGAAATTAATCTCAGGGTTGAAGGGGCTATCATTTGAGGGGAACCTGGAAAGGCTCTTACAGATGGAAGGATTTGAGTTAAATCTTGAAGGAAGCTAGAGAAACTAAAGGGCTGAAGTGAGGGGATAGAGTATACAGAAATGGAGGACAGTCATAATCTTCCCTTATTCATAGATCTAACAGGTAAATTTTTTCATGCTCCCATAATTTACTTATATCACCATTTGTGTCTAAGACATTTATTTGTTTTGACCTTATCTTGATATACAGTGTGAGATGATGATCTATGTCTAGTTACTGCCAAACTTCTTTCTAATTTCCCCAGCAAGTTTAGCAAATAGTGAGTTATTACTACAAAAGTTGGGATCTTTGGGTTTATGAAACATTAGATCACTATGGTCATTTACTACCGTGCATTGTGTATCTAATCAATTCCACTGATCCACCACTCTATTGCTTAGCCAATACTAGATCATTTTGATGATTATTACTTTGAAATATAGTTTTAAATCTGGAACTGTTAGACTGCCTTCAATAACATTTTTTTCCATTGATTCCTTTGATATCTTTGACTTCTTATTTCTCCCAATGAATTTTGTTACTATTTTTTCTAGCTCTATAGAATAATTATTTGGTAGTTTGATTAATATGGCATTAAAAAAGTAAATAACTTGAACAGAATTGTCATTTTAATCATGTTGGCTCTGCTGGCTCATGAGCAATTAATAGCTCTCCAATTGTTTAGATTTGTCCTTATTTGTGTGAAAAGTGTTTTGTAATTGTGTTCCTATAATTCCAGGGTTTGTCTTGGCAAGTAGACACCCAAGTATTTTATATTGCCTGCAGTTATCTTAAGTGGAATTTCTCTTTATATTTTCTTGCTGCTGGGTTTTGTTGGTAGTATATAGAAATGCTGATGATTATGTGGGTTTATTTTATATCCTACAACTTTGCTAAAGTTCTTAATTGTTTCAACTAGTGTTTCAGATGATTCTCTAGGGTTGTCCCAAGTATACCATTGTATCAACTGAAAAGAGTGACAGTTTTGCTTCCTCATTGCCTATTTTTTATTTCTTCAATTTCTTTTTCTTGTCTTACTGCTACAGCTAGTATTTCTAGTACAATATTGAATAATAGTGGTGATAATGAGAAATTTTGCTTCACTTCTGATCTTATTGGTAAAAGATATAGTGCTTGGCCTTGGTTTTAGACAGATACTATTTTAGGAAAAGTTCAATTGATTCTTACGCTTTTTAATTTTTTTTAATAGGAATGGGTGTTATAATTTGTCGACTTTTTGTGCATTTATTGATATAATTATATCATATTTATCACTATTGTTATCAATTTGGTCAATTATTCTGATATTTTTCCTAATATTGAATCAATAATACATTCCTGTCACAATTTATGATTTATGTGATATATTGCTATAATTGCCTTGATAATATTTTATTTAAATTTTGCATTGATATTCATTATGGAAATTGGCCTATAGTTTTCTTTCTCTGTTTTTGCTCTCCCTGGTTTAGGTAAGAAAACCATATTTGTATCATAAAAGGAATTTGGTAGGACTCCTTTTTTATCTATTTTTTGAACTAGCATATATAGTATCTTGATCAGAATTCACACGTAAATACATCTGGGAATGTTCCCCTTCCCCCTTTACCTCCTTTAAGGAGTTCATTTATGGCTTCTTCATTGTTTTGTTTTGGAGACAAAGTAATTTAAGTATTATATTTTTTCTTCTGTTAATCTGAGAAGTTTATATTTTTGTAGCTATTCATGTATTCACTTAGAGTGTCAGATGTAATGGCATATAATTGGGCAAAATAACTCTTAAGATTGCTTTAATTTCATCTTTTTTAATAGTCTAGTCACTTTTCATTTTTGATACTACCAATTTCATTTTCTTCTTTCTTTCATTTTAATAAAATTAACCAATATTTATCTATTTTATTGTTTTTTTCTTCATAAAACCAGCTCCTAGTTTTATTAGTTATTTTTTTTTACTTTCAGTTTTATAAACCTCTCCTTTGATTTTCAGGATTTTCATTTTGGCATTTAATTGGAGATTTTTAATTTGTTCTTTTTCTAGTTTATTTTTTAATTGCACGCTCAATTCATTTATCTGCTTTCTCTTTTTTATTGATGTACATGTTAAGAAATATAAAATTTTCTCTAAGTACTGCTTTGGCTGTATCCTGCAAATTTTGAGGTGTTGTCTCATTGTTGTCATTCTCTTTAATGAAATTATTGATTATTTCTATTATTTGTTCTTTGACCCACTCATTCTTTAAAATTAGATAATTTAATTTTCAATTCACTTTTAATCTATGTTTCTATGGCCCTTTTTGAAATATAATTGTTATTGCATCATAGTATGAAAAGTGTGCATTTAATATTTCTATTTTCCTGTATTTGTTTCTGAAGTTTTTCTGCCTTAATCCAGTCAAATTTTTTGAAGGTGTCATGTACAGCTGACAAAATGTACACTCCTTTTAATTCTCATTGAGTTTTCTCCAGACATCTCTCATATCTAATGTTTTTAAGATTCCCATTCATTTCCTTGATTTCCTTCCTATTTATTTTAGGGTTGTATTTATCTAACTCTGAGGTCCCTGACTAGAATAGTTTTATCATCTATTTCCTCCAGTATTTCATTTAACTTTTCCTTTAAGAATTTAGATGCTATGCCATTTGGTGTATATATTTTTAGTATTGATTTTACTTCATTGTCTGTGGTGCCTTTTAGCAAGATCTAGTTTCTCAGCTTATCCCTTTTAATTAGGACTATTTTTGCTTTGCCTTTGTCTAAGATCATAATCGCTGCCCCGACTTTATTTTTTTACTACAGCTGAAGCATAATAGATTCTGCTCTAGTGCCTTATTTTAACTGTGTGCATCTCTATTCTGCTTTCTAATCCATTCTGCTATATGCTTTTGTTTTATAGGTGAGTTCATCCCATTCTTATTCATAGTTATGATTACTAATTATGCATTTCTATCTATCCTGTTTTCTTCTTTTTATCATTCTCCCTCTCTCTCTCTCTCTCTCCCTCTCTCTCTCTCTCTCTCTCATCCTGTACCTCCTCTAAAATCTGTTTTGCTTCTGACTACTGCCTTCTTTTATCTACTCTCCCTTTCATCAACTTCTTTTCTCTTATCCCCTTCCCACTAACTTCCCTGTTGGGTAAGACAGATTTCTACTATTAATTGTGTGTGTATGTATGCATGCATGTATACATAAATACACACACACACACACACACACACACACACATACAGAGAATGAGAGAGAGAGAGAGAGAGAGAGAGAGAGAGATTTCCTTTTTAACCAATTTAGATATGAGTGAGGTCCAAGCACTGCCCTCTTCTTTTATGTGAAGTAATTTCCCCCACTCCCTTCCTGCTTCTCCCAGGGAATCCCTTCTCCCAGGAAATCCCTTCTCTCAGGACTCTTTCTCACATATCCCTTTTTTCATATCATAATCATCTCACTCTCTTATCCTCTTTCTGTGTAGAATCCTTCTAAATGATCTAATAATGATAAAGTTCTTAGAAGATATATGTGTCATACTTCTACACATGAAGGCAAAAATTTTTAACCTTATTGAGTCTCCCATGATTTCTTTTTCATGTTTACCTTTTTATGTTTCTCTTGAGTCTTGTATTTGAAAGTTAAATTTTATATTCAGCTCTAGTCTTTTCATCAGAAATGCTTGCAAGTCCTCTATTCCATTAAAATCCATTTGTTTCCTTGAAGTTTTGTACTCAGTTTTGCTGGATAGGTTATTTTTGGTGGTAATCCTAGCTTTTCTGCCTTCCAGAATATCATATTCCAAGCCCTCTACTCCTTTAAGGCAGTAACTGTTAATCTTGTGTGATACTGACTGTCACTTCACAGTATTTGAATAGGTTTCTTTCTTGCTGCTTGAAGGAAGTATTTTTCTTTGATCTAGGAGTTGTGAATTTGACTGTAATATTCCTGGGAATTTTCATTTTGGGATCTCTTTCAACTTGTGGTCAGTGGATTCTTTTCATTTCTATTTTACCTTCTGGCTCTAGAATATTATGGCAGTTTTCCTTGATAATACATCATTTGAGACATTTCTTTTTTTCTTTTATATTTTCCATTTTTTGACTTTGTTTTATTATCTCTTGATGTTTTGTGAAGTCATTAGCTTCCACTTGGCCAATTCTGCTTTTCAAGGAGTTATTTTTATTAGTGAATTTTTGTACCTCCTTTTCCATTTGGCCAATTCTGTTGGTTAACATGTTATTTTTGTCAGTACATTTTGTGTATCTTTTAATAAGATGATAATTGTCTTTTCATAATATTTTCCTTTGTTTTCATTTCTTTACCTATTTTTTTCCTCTACAACTCTTATTTGATTGTGGTGATCATTTTTTAGATCTTCTAAGAATTCTTGTTGGGTCTGTATCCAATTCACATTTGTTTTTCCTTTGAGGCTTTGTTTGTAGCTGTTTTGATTTCATTGTCTTCTGAGTTTGTGTCTTGATCTTTCCTGTCACCATAGCAGGTTTTTATAGTCAGGTTTTTTTTTGTTTGTTTGTTTTTGGTTTTGGTTTTGGTTTTTGCTCATTTTCCACTCTATTCCTTGAATTATAACTTTATGTTAATGTTGGGCTATATTCCTGGCATGGAGCTCTGTCTCAAGCATCAGGTTTTTTCACACTGCTGTTGTCAGAGGTAGTTCTGGGGATTTGAAAGTTTTCAGTGCCTTCAAGATGGTGTGATGTGGGGAGAGGTATGGTCACTGTTCTATTGGTCTGCATTCTGGCCCTCAATCTGGAGGAACCCATGATCCCTTGGTACTACATTCAGTGCTGTTCCTCAGGGACCCTGATCCCTTGGGGCCAGAAGTGATACTGTTCCTCATGTCTTCCACTCCTTTACCAAAAATGCTCCTCTCTGCCCTTCAAATATGACCTAGAAGTTAGTATAGGCAATGGAATTGCCAAACAAATGCCCTTTAGGACTTCCACTCCTTTTACTGAAAGTGTTCCTCTCTGACCTTGAACTGTGACCTAGAAGTAGATAAAAGCAATGGGTTGCCAAATAACATCTAGTCCTGTGTCCAGTGCTAGTACGTGTCCCCTGTAATCTCTTTAAAACCAGTTTCTAGGTACCTTTAACATATCTGGCTTGACAGCTCTGAAAGCTGTTACTGCTTCTGTCACCACCACTGGACTCACCACTTGTGTTTTATTCATGTTGGCTTTGGCTAGCCTTTTCTCTCATGTCAGAGATCTCTTTTTCTGACTTCCTCATTTGTCTTGGACTAGAATGTCTCACTCTAATCTTTTTTTTGGCTCTGCCAATCCATAATTTAATTTAATGTGTTATTTTAAATTTTGTTTGAAAGGGAGTATTGGAAGAGTTCAGCTGAGTTCCTTTGTACTCCACCATCTTGGCTTCATCCCCAAGATCTCTTTTTAAACATATTTTATTGCTTAAACACATTATAAAATATTTAAAAAATAGCATAGTATTGGTAGAACTCTGAGTTTATCCAACCATTCTAGGGAACAATTAACCATTGTGCTTTAAAAGAACAAGATGAAAATGTCCAAAAACTGTTAAACCCCTTTCTTATTGCTAGGATTATACCTCAAAGAGATTAAAAAAAACCAGAAAGAAAAACCTCATATAAATCAAAATATTTACAGCAGCATTAGCTATGGTTAAAAGGAACTGGAAATAAAATAAATGTTCATCAGTTGGGGAATGACTAAAGCAAATATGAATGTTAATGTAATGGAATATTATTATACATAAAATATAAATATGAAGAATTCAGAAAAACATGAGAAGACCTATGAATTGTTTAAGAGTAGAATAAGCAAAACCGTGAACACAACATGCACAGCAATTATAATAGTACAAACAGAAAGAACAATACAAGGAATGAGGTATTGAAGTTACACATACTATTTTCATGATTCTCCATACTTGAGTTCATGTAAGTTTTCCCACATCTTTCTGAATTCTTCATATTCATCATTTCTTATGTCACAGTAATATTCTGCTATATAACCATGCCACATTTGGTTAAATTATTGCTTACTTGATGGATACCTCCTTTTTCCAGTTCCTTGTTGCCACAATAGCATTAATATGAATATGTCTTTTATAATAATCATAGTTGGACCTGGATAAAAGTTGGAAAAATATATATCCCTCCTTTTGCTTCAGATGTGGAAGACTATTGGTGTGGAATACTTTATATATTTTCATATATGATGGATGTGTTTTGTTCTTCTTGTTGTTGTTTTATTGGAAAAAATTTCCCCTCTCTTTATAGATCTCTTTTACAAGAAAAAGTTTGCTGATTAGGGAAGCAGGGGAGGTGTGTAATTAGAAATAAATGTGAAATAAAAACAAACCAAAGGCATGTTTTTACAGTGTTGTTTTTTTTCTTCTATTATAAATGTATAGTAGTTCAATTACATTATCTTTTAAGTAGGTGTTGATGGCTTAACAGGACCTTATTAAATCCTATATAACCATTGCAACTATGGCAAAATATGTTCCAAATTCAAGATATCCAATTTATAAAAGAACTTTTGTTAATAAGAATTGGGGACTTCCTCAATTGTCCAATGAGGATCTCAAAAATATTCATGTTTAAGGTGTTAGGAAAATATACAAGACTGATTTATTTTTCCTAATTTATTATTTACTTTTATTCTCTGAGCATGAGTCCCTTAAAAATAAAGGGATTATTACACCATTTGAGATATTAAAGTTTTTCACCCTTTCACTGAAAGCCATGTTTTCATCCTACATGAAATTGCCCAGAAGTTTTCTAGAACTGGAGATGAAAGTATTGGCAGTTATATTTTATCATTTTATTATGGCCTGAAAATAATAATTGAGAGTTGCTGATCTTTGAATACCATAATGTTTCTCTATGGTTTTTTGCATAGTTATATGAAAGAAGGAATAATCAAAAGACTGCTTGATAAGTCTTTTCAAGAAGAATTAAATGCTTGGAAGCCTTTTGTGAGAAAGCCTCCCTATTATGTGTCTGTTTTTACATTTTCTTCTATGTCTGGATTCATTTTATTACAGCTTGCTTTAAAATAGTCTTTGAAAGGGAAAAAAAAGAAGAAAAAAACTAATTGATCCTCTTTGTTGGAAAATCCCTTAAGTTTTAAAGTTATCCTTCCCATGATTTTGTAGGAGAACAATCTTCAAAACTCCAGGTCAGTGGTTACAGAGAATTCCAAAGAAGATGTGACCAAAGAGCTTCTAAAAAGGCAGGTAGGAAAATGTCCAGATACTGAAAGTTCTCTCCTAGGAAATAACAGTTTGCATTTACATAGCTATTTAGGGTTTCAAGAGCATTTTATATGTTTGATCTCATTTGATCTTTCCAACAGTCCTGGAGGAGAGGTGCTATTATTACCCTCATTTTATAGATGAATCGTCTTTTAGTCACTGAGACTCTTTAAATTTTGGCCACTTCTGGCTTCCAGCTTTGAGAGGGAAGACAGAAGAGGTCAACCCCACTTTAGATGGTTGAAAGAAAATATTATAAACTATAAGGGACTGTCTGATATTGGCTACTGCCAAGTAAGAGTTGTGGCAAGATGGGGTAGGAACAAGATATTAGGAAGTAACCAGAGCTCACGCTCCTGAGGCAGGGGGCTGTGCCACGTGGGAGTGGGACGGCAGAGAATGAGTTCCTTTGTCTAGTCCTCCTCCCGAGGTAAAACGTCAACCCCAGACATCTCCTTCCTGACTTCCTGGGTCACGTACTTTCCCTTTGTGTAGCACTGACCCCAGACGCCTCCTCCCGGTATCTGGGCCTGACTTCCTAGGTCACGTACTCTCCCTTTGTCTATGCACTAATCCCAGATGCTTCCTTCCTGTATCCGGTCCTAGCCTCCTGCGTCACTTCCTCTCCCTTGGTGCGCTAAACCCAGACATTCCCTTCCGGGTATCTGATCCTACAATCAATGACTAGTAGGCGGGCTGAGGAGGAGGGGTTAAGTAGGTACTTAAGGAATGGTAGTGGTCGGAGCTCCCTCTCTCTTTTGCTCCTGCTCTCTTGCTCTGGCCTTCCTGCTTGGCCTTGCTGTGATGGCCTCTGAATAAAGCTCAGGTGTTGGCACCTCCTGGTCAGCTCGTCTCTGTGTGTTTATCCGGGTAGGCTCCGAAGACTGGTAAGTAGTATGACTCTGGCAGCCTGCTCCTTATAGGAGGAGAGTGCACGGCGCGGCCGGCACAATAAACTAACATTAGAGGAGATTCCAGTCTCCATCATGTTCCCATCTCCCCCTTGTTAAACTATAGATGTCACCTATTTCTCCTGGCCTATTTGAATTACCTTCCTCCCAGTGAGAGAGCTCCTTTACTCTGCATAGTCTGGTATATATTCTTCTATGTATATCCTTGAGCTCTGTTTTGCTACAATTTGGATAAATGAGTTTTCTTGGCTAAGTGCTATGTGTGTTCATTGTGGAACTGGTATTTGGTAGGAAAGGGGTCAAGCATTCTTTATAAAGCTTGCAGTCCTGATTTCTCTCAATCATCAGAAGTTAGATTGAACCTTAAAACTTCATTCCTTAGACTAATATATTTAAAGGAGCAAGTAGGTATAATTCTAGCCCAATATCCTGTCTCTCTAAGGAAAGCAGAGTGGCCTCTGCCACAACTTCCACCTCTTCCTCTTAGGAGGAATGAAAGTCTCCCTTTACAGAATAATGGAGGGAGAAGAGGCTAGAAATATCTATTTTACCTCCCTTTGAGCTATGATACCCCCATGCTATAGGCAAGGACAACCCTTACAACATACAAGGCCTTAATTAGACACTATTTTTTAAAGTATGAAATTAGCTTTTATTTTTACCTTAAAATAAATGTACTTAACACTTTTTTTTTCTAAAATCAAAACTGAGGAACATTTAGAAAGAGTGAGAAGCATTTTATTTTCCTTTGAAATCTAATAATGTAAACATCACATTGTAATTTCCATCTCTCAAAAATCCCTCCCACCATGCTTATTTTATGTAAAACCATATTTTTCTTCCAACTTTTCCTCATTTGTAAGTTATAGGGGATCTGCTATGCCCCAGGGGTGCATGGACCATGGATGGGCGAATCAAATCCCCAGAGACAAACAAAACCCAGAGACTCAGGCTTGGGGAAAAAAAATCGTTTCAACATATAGCCATTTGTTTATATAAAATTCTTATGGAGAAGATTTAGTGAAGTTAACAGTTGTCTGCAACTCAGCTCTTTTGATATTTCTGTAAGGGGCACTGAAATTTAAGCCTACCAGGCAGCTCAATGCTATAGCAGAATTAGAGGGGTCCAGTCACTTTTAAGCACCATAGAGAGTTCTTAAAGTTGAAAGTCAATTTCAGTAGATACTTTAGATTTACCTGTGCCATATTATAGAAAGTGTATTCATTCTATAGTAGACAAGTGCCTCTAAAACCAGAAGTAAACCTAGTTTCCAAGGGAATTTCCATACCATCTAAAGTGACATTAGCTGTTGGATCAGGAACAGTTTTGCCCAAGCTTTTGACACTGTGCTTACCCTTGAGTAACTTGCTGATGTGGGATGAAAGCTTCAGTTCATACATGTTTCCAAGGGCAACTTTTCCCAGGAGGATTAATCCTATTGGGTCTCCCTGAGATGAGTGTCAATAATTGGTACTCTTAGAAAGCATGTCAACAAAATATATTTCTTTACCTAACATGTAGCCAGTCACAGGGGTTTCTGGTAGAGCAATTCAAAAACCCTGACACAGCATTCCAGCAAATTTGGTGGTCCTGGACCTGTGCCACAGCAGCTGATGGTGGTTATGAAGCTACTAAAGGGCCTTGTAGTGTTGTCTTTCCCTTTCATGACTAATCTTAAAAATATCAATAATTTCCAAGTCACAGGCACTGTGAGTCTGATGATGTCAGCTTCTTTGGAATTTTGGCACTTACTTGACTTACACTTCTCAATTCATGCAAACTATTTATCTAAACGTGCAAAGAAACTGTCATCACCCTGACATTTTCGAAGTTCAGATAGTCTTCTCTCTTATGCGACTAGTCTAGGTGCCCAGCTGAAGGCCATATCTCTCCCAGTGCCTTAGTCTTCCAACAAGCCTCCAAATATATCAACCAATGAGTACTTCCCTTCAGCCCCAAGGACTTGCTCAAGTCTCAAGTATGGGAACATAGGAGCCAGCCCTACTTAGGAATGAGCTGATAATTGCCATCTCCTATGACTTTTAATACTTTGAATTAAAATAGCTTGCCACATAATTTGATAATTTACTTCAAAATGAATGAAAACATTGTTTATATTCGTTCATTGTAGACCTTCATATCAGATGAATGATGTATGATTATCAGATGTTTTTAAGGATACAAATATGGTCTTTACTGTATAATCCTACATGGATGCTTATCTTGCTGTTGAAAAAAAAACAACTTAAAGAAAAACAACTTACTCAAAATGCTCAGTGACAAAATGGAGGCTTGAAACAAAATGGAATCAGTCATGCTAAGTTGTCAAACTATCTTATTAAGATAGTCAAACTTATTCTCCCTATATCATCAGTTCTACTAAAATTGGCAAAAAATAGTCTTATCTTATTGAGATATTGAAACTGGTTTTCACCACACTATGCTTTCCTATTTGTACAATAAATGGGTGAGACTAGACAAAGTCCAGGGTCTCCTCTAGCTCTATCGTTTTGTGATTCTAAATAGAGCACTTAAAGGCAGTAATGCCTAGTGCTGAGCCTTAAGCTCTAGATTTGGCAGGAGTCTTGGGACAGCTGTAAATAGGCTCACAGGCCCTGAGCTTGAATCAGCCAAGTAATTAAAAGCTTACCATGTCAGCAGTAGCTGGCTTTACCCTGCACCTGGTCACCAAAGCTCCAAAAAGCCATCCCTGCCCAGGAAGGTGCCTGATTCCAAGAGAAGTAGCAGAGTGAGAGCTAATTAGCTCTGGTGGGATACCATCCGCTTACTTAAGTAGGACTGAGGAAAGGTTCCTGATGAAAACTGTGCCTGCTGCTGTTTCTTTAAATCTTGATCTAGTTTCACTCCTGCCATATGTTATTCTGTACTATAATGTTTTAATAAAGAGTCCTATTTTTGAAGAAAGCAAGCCACTTCATTTCTGATCTACACCTTTCTGGAGGACAAAATTTCCCAGTATTCTATTCCACAAAGCCTTCACCTTTACCAGGAATACCCTTCATAAATAATAGGACTGCACCGTAAAGCAACCACTTAAATTAAACGGAGGGTGTGTCTTGCTAATTCAACTTTACTTTAACAACTCAGAGATCAAAATTCTGTATTAAACTGCTGTATACAAAGTTTTTACTTCTAAGTTCTCAGTTCAAATACAGAGCCCAGTTGATAATGAAATTATTTTCTTATGATGGCAATTTATTGCTCCACATAATTGCAGACTTAAAAGAGGATTTCAAAAGAAAAGAAATACCAGTTTAAACATTTTATTTTTGCTGGAAAAGTAAGTGAAACTAACTAATGATCCACATTCTCTGCACCTATTCCCCAACCTATCCCATCCCCCACACAACCAGCAAGGGAGTCGGAGACTTTTCTCTCTGGCACTCCAGAATTTGCAAGGGCATTCCACTCTAGCACATGAGTGTGGAGGTGGGGATGAGGACAAAGAATTGGTTAGCCCTCATGTTGATTTTTCCAAGTAAGGTCCAGAGATTTTCCTGTACTGCTGTTAAGACTGTTCCTTAGAGAGAGCATGCATCAACATGACAGCTGCAGTTCTAAGAATACTAGATGCATCACGATTTTCCTTCTCCTAGTAGTTGTTTTCTGCCTTGTAGACACAAGCTAAGTGCAAAGAGATAGCTGTTCCTTAATCTTCCAACAGGCAACAGGGACAATCACCATTCATGGTGGGTCTCAGCGATGTTTAGTTGACAAGCAAGCAAGTCCCTGCTTCACAGACCTGACAAGGGAAAACATGTGTTACTAGCACGTAGTAAAAGCTTGTCTATCAAGGGAATATGAGCAATAGAATGGATGCCATAGGAACATATAAACAATAGGACCATAAGTGTGCAATGGAAGCCACAGCCAACTAGGAATTAAAACATCAAAGCCAGTTCAATCTTACAAACTTTAATTAACACTTTCTATGTGCAAGATGAGAGGAATATAAATTACTGGATAGAGAATAATCCTAAGAGTCAAGAAAACTAGATTTGAATCCTGCCTCATAAATACTATGTCAGAGTGATCCTGAGTAAGTCATATAAACTCTGTTTCCCCTGAAACTTTTTAAGATAATAAATATAAACTGATAAGAAATGGACAGACTGGTAGAGAAGTTGAAAAGCTTCTTCACTTGTTTCTTACTACACTGATAAAATCACAGTAAGATGAAAAGCAATAAGAAAAAAGTAAGAGAAGGAAGGAAGGAAGGAAGGAAGGAAGGAAGGAAGGGAAAGAGGGAAAAGTTTAGAGAGGGAGAGAGGAGAAGATATGATGCTTGGAACAGGGAATATAGCAAATAAAAATATGGTCCTTACATTCAAGAAATTTAAGATGGGGGAGGTTTGTGTTGAGATTCATACAAATAAATAATATGCAAGTTGGTGAAAGAGAGAAATCTTTAGGAAAGGTGAAAGAAAGGGCAAGTCTGGTGAGATTCATGGAGGGAAGATCTCCTTCATTCATGAGCGATCAAGAAAAGTGTCGCAGAGGACAAGGCAACAGAGTTGAACATAGAGGAAAAGAAGGATTTCAAGAGGTAGCAATATGGAGGGAATCCATTCCAGAGGCAGGGGACAGCAAACATAAGCACACCAAGGTGGGACAGGATGTGATAGTCTGTAACAAAATGAATAAGGGAAGGTAATATGAAATAAGACAAAAAAAGAGACTTAAACCATGAAGGTTCTCAAATTTGAGGCCAAGGAGTTTAAGTTTGTCCTATGGACCCTGGGTAACCATTTAGGGTTTTTAAGCAGAGGAATTGCCTGACTAGAAATGTACATTAAAGATTATTTTCTCAGTTGTGTGAAATATGGCTTATTATTATTATTACCATATATATGATTGTGCCAATAACTATAGATATATGCTATAGTCCAGCACTAATTATACAATTATACTAATATACTATAGTCTAGCTTTCTTTTTGTTCATTTTAAAATGTTTCATAAATACAATTCAATCCACTTCTGATTTCAGGCATGGAGTGGCAGGGAGAAAAGGTATAAAGACAGAGCCAATGTATTTTCTTAAAAACCTTGATACTAGAGCTTTTTCTTCCTTGTGGTGCTTGAGTTAGGGACTACATCTCAACCCCCTTTGAAGATTTACAGTATTTTTCAAAAAAAAAAATAGTAGAATCATAAATGTATTTTAGGATACAAAAGTTTAAAAATTTTGAACTAGAGAAGAGCCCTTATGAAAGATAAGGAAAGGAAATGAAATATTTACCCTAAAGAAGAAAAAGCTAACCCAATGAGCATTTTATTCTTTTTTTATTTTTAGGCAATTGGGGTCAAGTGACTTGCCCAGGGTCACACAGCTAAAAACTGGTCACACAGCTAAAAACTGTTAAGTGTTTGGTCTGAGGCTGGTTTGAACTCAGGTCCTCCTGACTTCAGGGCCCATGCTCTATCTACTGAGTTACCTAGCTGCCCCCAAACAAGCATTTTAAAGTGCTTACTTTATGCCAGGCATCGAGGGTACAAAAACAAAGATGAAAGAGTGCTTACTCTCAAGAGGTTTGCATTTCTAATAAACTCTCTCTCTCTCTCTCTCTCTCTCTCTCTCTCTCT
This sequence comes from Vombatus ursinus, assembly GCF_900497805.2. NCBI lineage: Eukaryota > Metazoa > Chordata > Mammalia > Diprotodontia > Vombatidae > Vombatus > Vombatus ursinus. Next base: position 61,122,690 of record NW_020954590.1, read on the forward strand.
CTCTCTTTCTGTCTCCCCAAACACACACACAGACACACACTATCTCAAAAGTCAGTGCAGTTTTAAGCTTTCATGGATTTACACTGCATTATAACTTTTGGTATACTCTGTAAGATTTTAGAACTGTCTGACATTCTGTGTTTTGTGAATTAGATGAAAAAAAATTCCCTGGCAACTCTAAAAATAATTTCTATTATTATTATCTTTGAGTCAGAAAAAGGGACTTCAGTCATGCCTGGAAGCTTAAAAAAAAAAAAAGACACAAAGTCTTTGAGGAAGCCAACTGAGAAAAACTAGTTAGGAGATGATAAACCCAGCCCTGATTAGGACCTAATATGCCAAAATGAAAAACATTAGAGACACAAGGACAACAGATCTAAGAATAAATAAAAAAGATTACCCAAAAGGAAGACTAGGCTGTGACAGAGAAGGGAGAGCAAGGTGAGCCACTAGACCCCTACAGATATCTCATAACCATAGCAACAGGATGAAGCTACTATTATACTCATATCTTGAAGATTGAAAAAAGTTACTAAAACTAAACATGCAAACAAACAAACAAAAAGATCTGCTTTCTATTCTTTCCCCAACTTCCTCTCTCCCAGTCTTACCAGTAGCAGACTCTATAATATAATCTTTTTCATCTTCTACAGAAATATTTCTTGTATTCTGATTTTTCCTCAAATATAAAAATCAACAGGTAGAGATACACAAAAAGTTTACATTAGGTGAGAGAGTGAAATCTATGTCTGAATTTTAGTAATTTTCCTCTCTGGGGGCTCTGAGCTATTGTGACTGTACTAATACTTTTTTATCTGCTATAAACTCCGTAAAACAGCAGAGAACTGATCCTTGTGACCCAAGGATTCTTACATTTCCCCTTGGCCAAAAGTGAACTAACCATTATAACAGGATGTTTTCAATTAAATCTCTAGGTTCTGATGTGAAAAATGAAGTGAAACAGGGTTAGGCAATGTCCGGATTAAAATTTTCTCTATCTCCTTGCAAAAGGGAAGTGGTGGCAGAAATATCAAGTACTTTCCCTAGTGCCATGTATGCTTGTTACATAAGCAAAATAAACACATACATACAAGATATTGGCAGTAGCAGGAGTTAATGTATTGATAAATGAATTATCATATAAAGATGCCCAATCACTTGTTCTCCATTTCTACCAGGGACAAAATAAGCATGTATGAGATGAAGTTGAAACTTCAAGCAATTAGGATAGCCTTAGGAAAGATCCCTCTGATTAAATTGTTAGGTAGAAGCATGTGTCACCAAGAGATATTGGGGTTTTCTGTCTTTCATGTTCTTTAAAACCAAGAGAAGATCTCATTTGATAACCATGACTTAAGTATACTTCTAAATGGAGGTATAGCAATGAGATGGATGTACTTTGAAGGTTGTTCTCATTTATCAAATAATGCACCAAGCTGGAAAACATCAGAGGCATAGAGATAATAGTTCTAAAATACTAAAAGGAAAAACCAAAAAGAGGACTGAGTTGTGACAGAGAAGGGAGAGAGCTCTTGAGGTAGAGAGGACAAGTTAACTTCATTTTGCTTCATTTTTCATGCACATATAACATGAAATGTTATAAAGAAAAATCAGCTTAAAGATCAGCTAGCACCTCTTCTTTTTTTAGAAGCATCAATGGCCCAGAGTGGTTAAGTAAATTCTCCAAAATTGAAAAGCTAGAGCTGGTGGTAGCAGGAAGAGCAGAGAAACCATATTTCCTGACTCCTAATTCTATACTCCTCACAATACCACATTGACTTATCCTTTTGGATGTTTCAAAGATTTCCAGCTCATTTTTCACTTGAATTATCATTGAGCTTAAAGTCTATGGGCACTAATCTTTCTGAAAGCAGTTTGATGAAGTGGTTTTAGTTGGTTTCTGCCAGTTTTGTGTGAATCTGGAAATAGGCCCAAATGGACATCTGGTGTGAAGAAGAAATTGATATAATTCTGTCTCCTTAGTGATGAAATAAATATGTTTGATTAAGAATTACTCAAGAATAAGCTTCAGGTCTTTTCTTCTATATTTATAAAACTTGATTGTACCAGGAAGAAAAATCTATCTTCCTTTCTTCAAACATAATATGAGAAATTAAACTTTAAAATGAAATTCTCATTGTTTCTCAAGACTTTTCTGGGTACCCCTTGCAAACATTCACCAAAAGAAGCAATTTAATTTTCTCACATCCTTAGGGTGCTTGCAACATTGTACCCACTCTATCTTCTAAAATGGACTCCTACAGACCATGTTTAGGTGAGGGAGCTAGAGTCCTCAGATCAGCACCCCTCTGGAACCACACAACCTCCTCTTCACCTGGCATCTTTTTATCTTACCCCACCATGAGAACACACTCTTCCCCCCACCAGTTTTACAACTCCTACTCTGAGATTTGTGATCAAATCAACAATACTGTCATTGCCTCTGGAAGGGCATATCAATGGATTCCCTTATTGCTCCATCAACATCTTTAAGACTTCAAGGAGCTCTTCCCTACCCAGTACATCACTCTCCCAGTAGGTACAGATTTCACTTTAAAATAAAAACTCCTTGAGGGTAAGAACCATCACCCTTTTGAATTTCTATATATCTTGTAATAAGTGCTTGCTTTTTACCTGAAAATGTGAAAAGGATTTCATTCATTCACCCATTCATCCATTCATTCATTTAAACACTCCAGTGTTTAGGGAAAGAAGCTTCTGCTGTACTTTACCTAGGTCTTTTGAATTTTTAGAGTTTATGCATGGGTGTAATACATATAGGAATTAAGTATCTTGGATTTGACCTACATTCATATTTTCAGGTACACGGCAGCTGAGAGTGAGGGTGACAATGCATATTTTTCAAGTCAGATACTAGATTCACTCCCCACATCTTGCCGTCTCATAGGCAAGAAGAAAAAGCTCTTAAAGGAGAAACCACAAAAAGGCAAAGTTTATCATATGTAATAAATCCCCCTTCCTACCATGAAGGCACAAACTTATTGCCCAACTCAAACACACTAAATTTTCTGTTTAAGTAATCTTCTGCCCCTCACTTCTATTGTAATGCATAGATGTCCTATCTCAGATTCCCATAGGATTTTGAGCTGCCAATATGAGCACAATAGGAGAAAGTGATTAACCTTGCTGTAAGGAAAAATAATCCAGATACCTGGTCCAAGGCATCCCTTCTGACTTAGGTTAAGATACCTTCTATTCCTACCTATCAGAATCATCTAAGTCAAGATATAAAGGTAACAGTCTGCTATGTATGTATATATGAGTTTGATATCACTGATATGAGTTCCCTGGGAAAAATTGAGGGAACTGTCTAGGTACTGACTAGTTTCTTGCATCCATGTGCCTTTTGTGTAGTTTGGAACCTTGCTGAATTCAGCAACAATTATTCTAGGGAGGGCTCTCTGTTTACTTATCTTGTGAAAAAGACCACCCTTTGGACAAACATGTCCTCCAAAAAGAACTTCTTGCTCCATTGACAAGAGGTTATAGTTTCTGTTCTCCAGCTAACATGAGAAGACCTGGGGGGAAGAGCTACTAACTGACATATTCTGAAGATCAGATAGGGCTGTAGATCTATTTTTAAATATCATATTATTATGCTCATGTGACAAAAATTTGATACATATCTAGATCACCTAAGATGGAGACACCTACAAAGGAGATGCCAATGATTTGCTTCTGAAAGAAGACATTCTGCATTCTCTTACCACATCATTCAGAGCAACCAATGCAGCCAATGGTTACATAACTAAAACAGTCTACATCTTTAAAACTACCTTAACTGAAAACTTTCATTCTCTTTCAAGCAACATCTAAGGAATAAAGGTCCCATTCACCCGCAGTAAACTGTTAAGTGGGGGTGGGGGTCTTCCTCCTTTTTCAGCCCTGTGGTCCTGAGAAATGGGATTGGAATTTTGGTCTCTTTAATTCATTCTTTTCAGTTTTAGGCAGAGGCAGGGGGGTCCCAGTACCTGGAAGCTAAAACCAAGGCAACCATGGAGGTAGGCTTCCAGGTTGGATGTTGCTGCCAGCCAATCAGAGAAGCCCTGAGAAGCCAGACTACCAGGAGCTAACCCTAAATGGGGCTTTGGACTTTGAACTTGGTGAGACTATGCTTTGCAGAAGCTGAGGTAAGCTGTGAACCTCCTGCCATCCCTAGAGACCGAGATAGTGTAAAGCGGATTATGGTCCCCAAGTTTTGGGGGGATGTTTGTACATTTGTTCTCACTATATTTATAAAGTAAATATTCATTTGTAAAAGTTAATCTGACTGTAAAGTGTAGTAATTGAACTGGGATACAGAGGAACCCTAAAACTAGGTGAACAATTCAGGGTTAAGCAGAAATGAGATAAAAAGCTGAACCTTTGATATCTCTTCCTCAAAAAATAACTATAACTTACCAGATTCAAATTCTGAGCATCAACTCTGGAGCTATATATTAAGGTCCATGGAAAGCCAATCATTGTTTTGATCAGTTACTAAGTCTTTCATGGTTAATTATCTTTAAAATGTTGTTGTTACTATGTAGGTTGCTCTTCTAATTCTGCTCACTTAACTTTGCATCAGTTCATAGAAGTCTTTCCAAGTTTTTTGAAATCATTGCCTTAACTCACTGGAGAAGGAAATGGCAAACTACTATAGTATCTTTGCCAAGTAAGCTCTATATGAAGTCATAAAGAGTTGGACATGACTAAACAACTAAACCACAACAATTGTAACACACTCCATAAGCTCTCCACTATACTCATTCTCCTATTCTTACATAATGTTCTTTTTCACCAGTACAAATGTGCCATTTTCATCAAAAACATGCTACTTCTTTTATCATTGTATGGCTCCTTTAGGTGCACTGAAGGAAATGCTAATGCAATTAGCTGGCCCTAGTTTTATTCTACCTATTCCTGAAAGCCCCAGGTCAGCCACAGTGTCCCAAGAGGGGGGAATCTCCCTAAGATAATTTAAGGTACCTGTCTGTCCCTCTTCTGGTTCTGTTTCTCCATAGTGTTCCATTTTTCCTCTGATTCCAACAAACATCTCTCAGAAGACTCTTGCTCTAGCTCAGCAGGAAAATATGAAAACCAAACCATTTTCAATATAACCAAAGTAAAGAACTTGACCTTCCATGGACCTTTACTATAGCACCAGAGTTGATACTCAGAACTTAAATCTGGCATGGCATAGTTATTTTTCATCCTTGATCCTTACTTCTGCCTAACCCATGGTCCCCATCACTTTCTAAACACCTTTATGCTTATTCTCCCATGAAAATTATCATGTTTCATGCTATAGAACTTCTCTGTCTTCTTGAGACCTGGAATTATTTTGAATTGTTAATTGTGGATTTTTTTTTGCCAATTATATTATCCCTGAACAGATGAAGGACCATGGACTCCCATTTTAGAGCTGGAAGAAACATTAGAAATAATTTATCGCATTCCCCTAATTTTACAGGTTAAGTAACTGAAGCCAACAAATTGAAGCTAAAACTTGTCACACTGTCATACTGGTCAGAAGTAATAGAGTCAAGATTCAAAACCAATTCTTCTGACCCAAAATAAGGATTCATTCTGCTCCACCATAAACACAACCCAACTCTAAAGGCTCAGAGCAATCACATATCTTATATGTTTTCATCAAGAACTCTCTCTGTCTAGTCCAAAGATCTAATTAGTCAGGAAAATGTCATTTGGCTATAGCAAATACATACACTGAAGTCCACTCCAGGATTCCCATGAAGATCTAACAAGACTAGAAAGTAAAGGATGAAGGTAGCCAATGTTACTGTTCCATTTTCTTTGAACATGGTCCAGTTTTTATTTTCTTACCTAAGCCTTGTGTCCAATACTGGTTCATGACAAAGAAGGCCAAAATATTCTTCAGGAATTTTCTTTCCAATATATAGTTTACTTACCTAGAAACATAAGAAAATATGAACATGTAAGGGGGTGATCACTAGGGAATCCCTAATCAGTTCAATAAATTTCCATGATCAACATGATAGAATTATAAGACATTGACTTTTTATTTGGAAGTATCTGAAGGATGATTCTCCCATGCAGTGTAGAGATAAATTTTGACATCCTGATGTTAGGACGCAGGGAACTCAAGATGTTTGGTTAGGTGCTTTAGGGGTATTTCTGGGGCCAGAGACAAGATGGTGGAGTGGAGGAAAAACCCAAGTTCTCCAAACATTCCCCTTCAAACAACTTTAAAATAACACTTCAAAATGAATTCTAGAGTGACAGAGCTAACAAAAGATCAGGGTGAGACATTTATCCAGTCCAAGACAACAGAGGAAGTCTGTGACACTGGTTTAGGAGTTGGCCTGGAGCCCATGCTGAATCAACACAAGCAATGAGCCTTGAAGGCAGCAACAGAAGCAGCAACAGCTTCAGGAGCTCTCAAGTCAGAGATGGTAAGGTGATTTGGCAACTGGTCAAAAAGTAAACACAGAGGATGGCTGTGCTAGCACTAGGTGTAGGACAGGGTGCTGTTTAGCAACTCTATTGCTTATACCCATTTTTAGATCATAGTTCCAGGGTAGAGCAGAGCACTTGCCATACAAGGGAGCAGGGCCCTTGAGGAGCAGTGTCACTTCTGGCCAAAAAAGATCAGTGACAACACCTCAAATTGGATTACACCATCTTGGAAGCATGGAAATCTGCAAACCCTCAAAACTAGGTCTGTAAACAGCAGTGTAAAAAAACCTGAAACTTGGGACTATGCCACACCACAGCCACTACACCAGGAACAGTGCCCAACTTTAACATAAAGTTCAAAGTCAAAAAATAGGCTGGAAAATAAGTAAAAAACAAAACAAAAATAACACAACCATAAAAAAGCTACCATAATAAAAGGTATGATCAAGACACAAATGCAGAAGACAACAAAGTCAAAATAGCTGCAAGCAAATACTTAAAAAAAAGTTCTTGGGAGAGCTGAAAAATTATTTTAAAAATGAAATAAGAGTGATAGATGGAAAACTGGGGTTAGGGTTAGGGTTAGGGTTAATGAGAGCAATAAAAGAAAATTATGAAAAAATCAATTAACAGTTTGGTAAAAGAGGAACAAAAAATCTTGGAGAAATTACATCTTTTTTTTTTTTGGTGAGGCAATGGGGTTAAAGTGACTCCACCAGGGTCACATAGTTAGTAAGTATCAAGTGTCTGAGGCTGGATTTGAACTCAGGTCCTCCTGACTCCAAGGCTGGAACTCTATACACTGAAAAATTACATCTTCAAAAACAGAATTGATCAAATGGACTTTAGGAACAAAATTTCACTGATGAAAAGAACTTCTTAAAAAGCAGAATTGGCCAAATGGAAAAAAATTAGGTACAAAAAAGCATTGAAACAAACAATTAAAAAAAAACAAAAAACAATTCCATAAAAATGAGAGTTGGGCAAGTGAAAAGTAATGACCCCATGAAACATCAAGAAATAGTAAAATAAAGTCAAAAGAATGAAAAAATGGAAGAAAATGTGAAATATCTCATTGGAAAAACAACTGACCTGGAAAACAGATTGAGGAGAGATAATTTAAGAATCATTGGTCTTCCTGAAAGCCATGAAAAAAGAAAAAATCTGTATATTGCATTTCAAAAAATTATTAAGGAAAACTGTTCCAATAACCTAGAACTAGAAGTTAAAATAGAAATTGGAAGAATTGGCAAATCAATTTTTAAAAGACATCCTAAAATGAACACTACCAGGAATATTATTGACAAATTGAAGCCATCCCAGTCAAAGAGGCTTCAAGCAGCCAGAAGGAAACCACTGAAATACCAGGGAATCACAGTTAGTATCACACAAGATTAGAGTGACTGTAACATTAAAGGAGTAGAGAACTTTGATTATAATATGCCAGAACGCAAAGGAGCTAGGATTACAATCAAGAGTAATCTACCTAGTAAAACTGAGTATAATTCCTCAGGGGTGGGGGGAATGGATATTTAATGAAATAAAGGACTTTCAATCATCTGATAAAAAGACCAGAGATGAATAGAAAATTTGACTTTCAGATACAAGACATAAGAGAAGTATAAAAAGGTAAATATGAAAGAGACATCATAAGGGACTCAACAAGGTTAAATCATTTGCATTCCTATATGGAAAAATGATACCTGTAACTCTTATGAACATTATCATTGTTAGGGCAGTTAGAAAGACTCCACATAGACAGATGGCACAGGAATGAGTCGATGTTGGGATTATCTTAAAAAATGGATGGGTGAGAATGAGGGATGCACTTGGAGAAGAGGAAGGGAAAGGATGAATGGGGAAATTTATCTCATATAAAAGGGTCAAGAAGGAAGAAATTTTACAATGGAAGGGAAAATGGGAGGGAGGGGGCATTGGCAATGCTTGAACCTCATTCTCATTTGAATTGGTTAAAAAAAGGAAGAATATCTAAGACAATTCCAAAAGACTCATGATTGAAATGCTATCCACATTCAGAGAAAGAATTATGGAATCTGAATACAGATCAAAGCATACTATTTTCTCTTTTTTTGTTGTTTTTTTCTCTCATGATTTTTTCCTTTTGTTCTGATTCTTTTTCACAACATGACTAATGTGAAAATATATTTAATATGATTGTACATGTATAGCCTATATCAGATTACTTGCCATCTTGAGGAGAGGGGATGTGAGAGAGGGAGGAAAAAAAAAATTGGAACTCAAAATCTTATAAAAGTGAATGTTGAAAACTATCTTTATATGTAATTGGAAAAAAAAAGCTGTTGAGTAGAAAAAAAGAGGGAAAATATATTAAGTGGAAAAAAAGTAGGAAGAATGTGTGTGTGTGTGTGACACATGCATTCCGGGAAGATGGTAGAGTAGGTCAGAAATTTCCAGGCTCTCCAGATTTCCTCCACAAACACAAAATCACCACAAAATGAACATAGAGAAGCAAAAATAAAAGGGTAAAGCAATTGTCCTCCTAAGACAATTTGAGAGGACTTCAGGGAAGATGGAACCTTCAGGGGCTGAGGTTGGACCTGGGTGAAGTGTGGACACCTACAGGCAAACTCCATTGAATCAACAAGAAGAGGGCCCTAAGGACACCTCTGCTGGGAAGTGCTTGGGCTTCAGGAAATTTCACCTCACAAACTTTCACCTCAGAGCCTCAGGAACCTCACAGGCTTTCATCTAGCAAACAGCAGATGGCTGAGTGGGAGAAGACTGAAAAATTACCACCTCTCTCTCCTTCTCCCCCCACCAACCCCTTCCCTTCCACCACTGTTTCTGGAAGTCAGGCCTAGCATATCCCAGACTGTGGTTATGAGTGAGGAGGAGGTAGCACACTCAAAGTAGTGAGGTACCACAGGAAGTAAGAACATTTTTGGCACAGTGTGGCTGAAGGAATACATGGAGGCATCAACTAAGAAAGTGTGTAAGCACATAGATGCAAGGAAAAAGGTAGCAATCCAGTTATGATAGAATACAGAAAGCACATGATAAGTAATATGAAAAAATGAGCACTACTCTAGGGCTTGGACTAGAATGAGACTGCTCCAATGGACTAATTCTAGGAACACAACAACCCTATCTGAGAACTCCCTCAGGCGAAATTGTCTACAACCTTACTCATTTGCCTCAATTCACTAAAGCTTCTGAATTAAGGGAGTACTAATCTCTTGACCCATGGCTCTCTCTTTTGGTTGAGAATCCGGCCCTTTAAGAAACCATGAAGCAACTATTTTTTTTTTCTGAACATGATGCTGAGTTCAGGTTATTCTAGGTATGGTAAATGATAACAAGATTTCAAAGATTCACAAATTTCAGGTGCATCATTTTATGCTAAAGGGTAATAGGGAACACCTGAAGATTTTATACAAGGGGATGATAACGGCCACACCTTAGGAGGATTATTTTGGTAACTGAAGGACAATGGAATGTGAAGGAAAGAGATTGGAAGGATGGAGGCCATTAAGTAAGATGGCTATTAAAAGTTCAGGTAAAAGATGATGTAGGCTTGAATTTAGATGATGACAGTGAGCAAAAAGCAGGAAACAGATGTTGTGAAGGCAGAAGTTGAAAGGATTTGGTATCTGATTGAATATTGTGGGTGATAGAGAATGACTACAAAATTGTGAACCTGAACATCTTGAAGAATGGTGGAACCCTCACAAAAGTAGGGAAATCTTAATTGGGATGGGCCTGGGGAGGATGACATTAAGTTCAATTTTGGTTATGATAAGCCTGAAATACTATTGGGACATCCAGATGGAATTTTCAAGCAGTTCAAATGTAGGATGGAAATTCAGAATAAAGATTGGAACTGGATATGAAGATTTTTAGAATCATTAGATGAGATGATCTTTAAAGCAATAGAAATTTGAAACAATAGGAACAGATAAGATAATCAAGGGAGGAGTGTAGGAAAAGGAATATCAGGGAGACTCCAGGGACACTCATACTATATTAGTGTGTGGGTTGGGGAAAGGGAGAGTGTAATGATTCAACAATGGAAATTCAGCAGAAATAATCAGTTAGGGAGAGAAATAGGAGAGAGCAGTTTTATAGGAGCCAAGGGAAAAGAAGTGTGTGTGTGGGGAAACAAAATCAAAAGCTTCAAAGTGATCAAGCTGGACAAAGACTAAAAAAAGGAGATTGAATTTAGCATTTGATACCATTGGTAAACTTGGAGAGTTCAGTTTCATCTAAGTGGTAAGTCAAAAGCCAAAATGCATGAAGTTAAAAAGCAGTTGTATGTTAAGGAAATGGAGGTGGTAAATATAGATACCTCTCATTCCCCCTAAAAGTTTGTCAGTGAGAGAAAAGAAAAATATTGAATGACGGCTTCAGAGATTTCCAAGCTTAATTGAAAGAGTATTTTTGTTTATCTGTTTTGTTTTGTTTTGTTTTTAAGGATGGGGGAAATTTAGGTATGTTTTTAGGCAGCAAAAAGAAATCCAGTAGATGGGGAGAATTTGATGATGAGAGAGAAAATGATAACTGTAGTAAGCTCCTGGGTGGGGGGAGGAGGAAGGGTGGGATGAAGGACACAAGGAAAGGGGTTAATCTTGTCAAGATGAAGGCTCACCTCATCCCCAGAGACCCCCATAGAAGATTTTAAATGGTTCAGAAATATAGAGTGGAAAGATAAGGGAGTTCATGATGGATGGACTCAATTTTCTCAGTAAAGTAGGAGCAGCTGAAGAGAGTGTCAATCAATGAAGAATAAGAGGATTGCTGGCAGCAATGAGGGTACAGTTGAGATTCAATAATGAGAATTTGTAATAGATCCAGCCAGGACAGTTACATGACTTTCTTCAGCAACATAAAGTAGTATAAAAGTAAGAGCAAAGAAATCAGATTGGGGAAGAGAGTTTGTGACTTGAGAAAGCTGATGAACTGTGAGGTCAGAGTATTCAAGTGTTCATACTAAAGTTCTGAAGATGGTGAATAGGGATTAGGACTGAGGAAGAAGGAGAGGGAGGGAAGGTGGGAGAGAGAGAGACAGACTGGCAGACAGACTTGTTAGCTACCTTGAGAAAAGACCATTGATGAAGGGGATATTGTAGAGTGATGGTGAAAATGGGAAAGGGGGAATATTAGGATATTTAGGAATGCAGCAATGGGGAACAAGTAATATGCTGACTTCTCCTACTGGTACAATGTGTTGAGTATAAGAGAAAAAATACTCAGCCATGAAGATGGGCTCATCAGGTATGATTGCTTTCTACTGCTGCTGCTGCTACTGCTGATAGTAGAATTTATATAATTATTTAATATTTGCAAAGCTCTTTATAAAATACTATGTCATTTAATCTGTGCAACAACCCTTACAGGTAAGAGTTAATATTAACCACATTTTTTTTTTTTGCAGATGAGAAAAGTGAGGCAGAGAGAAGTTGAGTAATCATTGAATATGTTGTTTTATTGGTTCTACTTACTTTATTTTGCCTCAATAAATGTATATTTACCAATGATTCTCTGAATTCATGATATCATAATTTCTAATAGAGTAATATTCTATAACATGTATTTGCCACACTTGGTTTAGTTATTTTCTGATTAATAGGCAAGAAAGATCTTAACAATACCAAAAACCACAATGGTGTGGTTACTGATATAGAGCTAGGCATCTTAGAGAATGAAGTCAATGGGCCTTAGGAAGCATTGATAACAATAAGGCTGGTGGAGGTGAAGGAATTCCAGCTGAGCTATTTAAAATCCTAAATGATGATTCTATTAAAATGCTGCACTCAATATGCCAGCAAATTTGGAATATTCAACAGTGGCCACTGGGTTGGAAATAAACAGTTTATGTCCCAATCCTAAAGAATGGCAAGGCCAAAGAATGTTTGAATTACCAAACAATTGCACTCATTTCACATGCCAGCAAGGCTATGCCTAAGGAGAACTGAAAATTACCAGAAGAGCAGGCTGCTTTTCAAAGATGCACAGGACCTAGAGACCAAATTGCCAACATGCTATGAATTATGGAGAAAGCAAGAGTTCCCCAAAAAAAAATACTTCTGCTTCGTTGATCACACTAAAGTCCTTGACTATCTGTATAACAATAAATGTAGCAAGTCCTCAAAGAGATAGGAGTACCAGAGCATCTTACTTGTCTCCTGAGGGCCAAGAAGCAAAAATTAGAACTGAACACGGAACAACTGATTCATTTAAGATTGCAAAAGGAGTACAACTGGGCTGTATGTTGTCACCTTATTTAACTTTTATACAAAGTACATCACGTGAAATACTAGGCTGGATGAATCAAAGGAAGAGGTTGTTCAGAGAAATAGCAATAATCTCAGATATACACACAACAATACCACTGTGCTGGCAGAAAGTGAAGAGGAATTAAGAAGCCTCTTGATGAGAGTGAAATAGGAGAGTGAAAAAGCTAGCTTGAAGCTTAACATAAAAAATCCCCTAAAAACTAAGATCTTAGCAATTGGTCCCATCATTTCCTGGCAAATAGAGGGAGAAGAAATGGAAGCATTGTCAGATTTTATACTCATGGGCTCAAAGATCACTACAGTTGGTGACTGCAATCATAAAATTAAAAGATGCTTGCTCCTTGGAAGGAAAGCTATGGGAAAATCTGAACAGCATATTAAAAAGCAAAGACATCACTTTGCCAACAAAGGTTTGTAGAGTCAAAGCTATGTTTGTTTTGTTATGTTTTCTTTTGTTTTCCAATAAGATGAACGGCTGTGAGAGTCAGACTATAAGGAAAGCTGAGCGCAGCAGAATCAAAGCTTTCAAATTGTCATGCTGAAGAAGACTTCTGAGAGTCTTTTGGACAGCCTGGGGTGGGGGGTGTCATCATCAGTAAATATTTTTAATAACTCAGGCTAATCACTGGAAGGTCGAATACTGAAACTGAAGCTTAAATACTTTGGCCACATAATGAGAAGTCAGGACTCATTGGAAAAGACCTTGCTGTTAAGAAAGATTGAAGTCAAAGGAAAAGAGGTTGAGACGGATAGATAATATCATGGAAACAAGAAACATGAGCTTGGGTAGACTTTGGGATATGGTGTAGGATAGAAGGGCTTGGTGTGCTATGGCCTATGATGTCACAAAGCATTGGGCAGCACTGAACAACTAAACAACAACAAAATTTGCTTTCAGTTCCTTTGTTGACATAAAGTGCTCTTGTGTATATTTTAGTACCTGTTCAATATTTCTTTCTATTTTTACCTCCTTTGGGTATATCTACCAGCAGTATTTCTAGAGCAAAAGGTATGGACTCTTTTTTGGCATTTTCTTTGCCTTATTCCAATTCACTTTCCACGATGGTTAAATGAATTCATAATTCCTTGTAATATATAACTGTGCCTGCTTTTCTTCTCAAAATCCATATAAAAATAACTAATATTTATATATTACCATGACATGTAACATAGCACATAATATAATATAGAATTTATATGAAACTATGTTGTTTATATAGTGCTTTAAACATATCATTCAATTTGAGCCTCATGACACAGGTCTTTCCTGACTCCAATTCCAGCACTCAATCCCATGCAACAGTGATCACTCTTCCATTATAATGTGATATGGGAAGGATGACAGATGAGGGACTGGAGACCTTTACCAGGAGCTAAAATTTTGATTTGGGGCAAAAAGGAACTTGAAAAGACTATGAGAACTTTGGGAGACACTAAACATTATACCTTAGATGTTAAGATAAATCAATTTAATATTTCCAGGCATATTCTGATACATAATCTTGATTTCAGGAGAATGGTTTTCAAACAGTTTAGAGCTAGGATGGATGGGGTCCAATTGCTTAAAATTCTCTAAAACATGAAATTCTGATTACATGAATATGAAACATCTTTATAAGGAAAAGAAAACATGGGGGGACTATATATATATACACATATATATATATTTACATGTGTGTGTGTGTGTGTGTGTAAAATCACTGGTGAAACTAAGGAAAATTATCAACCAACTGAAACTTCAAAAGCACAGAGAAAAGCAGCATGGCTTGTGGTTAGAACACTGAACTTGGAATCAGGAAAATCTGATTTCAAATCTGTCCTCAAACATTTATCAGTTTTTTGACCTTGGGCAAATTCCTTAAACTCTCAATGCCTCTCTTTCTTTGTAAAATGGTGAGATTGGATTCAATGACCTATAAGGTCCCTTCTGGCTCTAAATCTATGATAATAAGAGGTTTAGGAGGGATGCAGAAGGAGGAGATGAATTTGAGCAGAAATTTTACAAACTTGTCTTTTGCTGTCGACTTTTATTTTGTAACAGTTATGAAAAACTTTATGTAATATCTTTGATCTACTGACCTGTATATAAGATCAATAAAATCTCCACAAATTCCAGCCCCTGTAACCCTAGTTTATATTTTTTATTGTTGTTGTAGTTGGGTCATTTCAGTCATGTTTCATTCTTTGTCACTCCATTTTGGATTTTCTTGGCAAAGCTATTGGAATAGTTTGCCATTTCCTTCTCCAGCTGATTTTACAAATGAGGAAAGAGAGGCAAATCGGGTTAAGTGATTTGCCCAGGGTCTCATAGCTAGTAAGTGTCTCAGGTCAGATTTGGTCTTCCTGACTACAGGCCTGGCATTTTAACTACTGTGTCACCCAGCTACCCCTCTAGTTACTTTTACTGGAGTGATGAAGAGCAATGGCACAAATGAAATGGAACTTGGAAGGAAAGTACAATTACTACATAGCTCTTTTTTTCCTGATAGTTACAAAATACTAAAGTGGATTACTACAAGAGAGTTCAATGAAATATTATCTTTGTTACAGTATAAATGTTTTCTATTGGTGAAGACTGCCATTCTGGTTCAAAATGTTACAACCTTTTTACTAGAAAGATCTCCAAAAGTCTTTCAGTGTATGATAGATTTATCCACAGCTCTCCTGATACTGCATGGATTTAGTGGTTATTTTCCTTAATATCTAAGAAGATAGCTGAATAATAAGAATAAATGTAATTACTAGTAATAAAAACAATTTATATATATTATATATGTATATATATTTGTGTGTGTATACATTTACATAGTAGGACACCTAGAAAAATATTTTCTTACAACATCCCTGTAGGTAGTCATCATTTTACAGGTAAGAAAACTGAGGCTTATTGAAGTCAAGTGACCTGCCCATTGTCACACAGCTAGTTCATGGCAGAGCCAGTTCTCTGATTCCTAATTGATCTGAAGAATAATGATAGTTTGTTGAAACCTTATAGGATATATAAATTACATGCATCTATCAGATCTATTCTTCCCTTTTCACTTCATTTAATTAGTGATTTCTCAGCTGTCACTTGTCTAATGAATATTTGGATTAAGATTACATATGGTTTGATTTGGGGGAGGTGAAAGATTCATATGTTCTTAAGTTATCCCTAACATATAACATGTATTTATGTAAAATACAACAAAAAATCCTATTTGAGAAAGTCAAGTGTGGTATACCATTTGACATAGTAGAGATGATTAGCAATGATACTGTAAATTCCTAACATTTCAAAAGTGGTTCCATTTTAGGGAAACGTCAACTATGGCTAAACTTTATTCTTCTCTGTGTAAAAGATACTTTCAGGTTTTGTACAGAAATTTTCTATAAATCACAATAAAATGTAAGTCTCACCTTTGCAAACTTTCAGATATACTCAGAGGCATTGTCTCCTAGCTTACAAATTGTCTTAGTCTTGAGAACCATTAATCTTATGTAGCCTTAACTAAAATGTGTGGGTTTTGTTTTTCAATGTTTTCACCTCTTTGCTGTATACACTTTGATACTGAAAAGGATACATTATCTTCCTGATGACCAAATTATCCAGGACTTGAGCTTTTGTTTGATTCTTGTCCGTGTTCTACCGTAAATCCTCCACAGGTAGTCTTTATATGACTTTTTTTTTTCCTATAGGCCCTTTCAAATTGAAAGTAACAAGGGGCCACTTATCAATCCCTTCTGTAAATCAGTTATCCCTTACTCTCCCTAGATGAAGACCGTTTTTCAATCATACATTTTTTCCTGATATTTTCTTTTGTGCCACTTTTTCTGTGCAGGCCTTCATTGGTAATATGTGGTAGCTTATTCATGCTCTCCATGACTCTATATTATTCTGTTATGACCTGAAATTTGAGTTCTTTAGAAATTGTAATATTACGTGAAGAATGACCAGAAGAATAATAATGTTAAAAAGATGAATGAGATCATTTGAAAGTCAATCAAAGCACCTTACAGTTCCCAAATAGTAACCAGTTTGTTTATCTCCTATTTAATTCTAGAATGAGTCCAGGGCCCTTTTGCAATGTGCTTTCAAGATATATTTGCCAATGGATGGGTAATATGGGCTTTCTACCCCACTATATATCATAAGCTGAACATTCAACTTACTTAACTTTTTTTTTCCTCTGTGGGGTTAGGTTGAAGTCTTTTGAGTTATTATTAGTCTTATTTAAGAAATTTTGTCATATTCTTCACTTTATTCAATTAACACTATACCATCTACAAGGAAAAAACATCTGGAATCCTCTTCTATTTGCATTTTGCACTGGATATTTACCATGACCGAAACTGTGTTTCAAATACCCTCTGGCAATCCATTAGGAAACCAGGATTTTACCAGACATCAGTGTATCTGTGGTATAGTTGCAACCCCTGTTCTTCAATGGAATAGCACCCATTTTTGCTAGAATTCCAGGTACCAGCTTCCTATTCCTGGAGGATACACTCTGCCTTGGAACTCTGACATAGTGATAAGCTGTCCTGATGGGTAAGTTAGTGAATATAAACTAATTTATTGCTAACGGCTTTCACATATTATTCAGTCTATTCTCTCTGTGACCTCCAGTCTTACGTTTCCATCTGCCTATTGAACATCTTAAATTGGATATTCTCAAAATATCTTCAACTCATCATTAAAAACGGAACCCATTATCTTTCACTCATTATCCCCTGCCCCTTCTAAACTTCCCTATTACTCTCAAGGAAACCACCATCCTCTCATTTTTTTAGGCTCACAATCTAAGTATTGTTACCAACTCCTTGCTTTTACTCCCCCATCCATATCCAATCTTTTTTAAAGGCCTTTCAAGCTTACCTTTCTAATATCTCTTGTATATGTCTTTTTCTCTCCTCTGACATTGCCGCCAGCCCCTCATTCCTGGACTTTTGCAGTAGCTTGCTGGTTTGTCTGCTTGCCACAAATCTCTCCCTACTCCTGTTCACCCTCCTCTCAGATATCAAAGTTATCTCCATAAAGCTCAGGTCTAACCATGCCTTTCATCTATTCAATAAACTCTAGGGCTCCCTATCACCTCCAGGATAAAATATAAAATTCTCTGTTTGGTATTCATTGCCCCTTATAACCTCCCCACATTTCCAGTCTTCTTAGACTTTACACCTCACTGTCCATGCATTCTTTCTCCTTGCTGTTCCTTGAACATGTCTCAAATGGGTCTATACACTATTCTAATTTTGAGTAACAAAAGTTCAGAGAATATATACCCCAGTATTCACAATGGAAATCGGCATGGGCCGAAGCTTAAGCATGTGACTTTGGAAAGTGATATTATAGTACAATGCAGTATATATGGCATCTGAGCCTCCATCTGCTCAAGCTTTCAAAAGGAAATGTAAAATAATGCTGTTTTACATGAAAACAAAGAGGCATTTAGCACAAGAAGAAATCCTGAATCATAAAGTAAAAGAGCTTGTGATATAAAATGGACACAACTAGGCAATGGGATCTAGGAAATTTTTTAAGAGAGATGAAAGGTTACAGTAAGGAGAGAAATCTTTCCTCGAATAATTGTAATGAGCCAGGAAACAGTTAACTTCATTTCATTTGAGGGGGCAGAGGGAAAGCAAGATAACTATGCTGGTATGAATAAATGAAAAGAGTACTTGTTATGTATTTACTAGGTCCTAAGCAATGACATTACAAATAGAAAAGTAAGTCAGTCCCTGTTCTTAAGTATCTAGGTAAAGGTAGATAAGAAGGATCCCATAAATTCAGTATAACTAGTTTACACCTTGGAAACCACTTCTGATGCTCTCCTTATGGATAAGATAGAAAGATGTGACTTAGGTGAGAATATGGTCAGGTGGACTCAGAACTAGTTGAACTACAGAATCCAAAAAGTAGCCATTAATATGTCACTGCCACCTTAGAAGGAGGTCTTTACTACAGTACTTCCAGAACTTGTCTTTGACCCTGTGTTCAACATTTTTAGCAATGGCTTGGATGAAGACACAGATGCCATGCTTGTCCAGTCTCAAGTTGACACAAAACTAGGAGTGATAGTTGAATCATAACAGAATTAGAATTCTAAAGAAACTCAAAGGACAAGGACATAAATCAAATAAAGTGAAATTTAATAGGAATAAATGTTCAAATTCTACCCTTGGATTTAAAGAATATGTTATACAAATATAAGAAGGGAAAATTATGTACAGCTTGTTAAAAAGAGAGAGAGAGAGAGAGATGGTTTTACTAGACCATAAGCTCAATGCAAATTGATGCATTGTGGCATTCAAAATAGTTAATATGATTCCAGGTGACATTAAGAGGTGCATAGTGTACAAAACAAGAGAGATGAGAGTCCTACGTTACTTTGCCCTATTTGGATCATATTTGGAACATTGTGCTCAGTTCTGGATGCTATATTTTAAGAATAATCTTGATAAACTGGAGTGTTTCCAGTGGAGGACAACCAAGACACTGAGGAAATTGCTGAACATCCTATGTGAGCCTCAATTAATGGAGCAAGAGATCTTTAGCCTGAATTAGAGAAAGTTCCTGCTGGATGTGATAGTTATTTTCTAGCACTTTAAGGGTTTTCTTCTAGAAGAGGGATTAGAGTTCTCCCTCTTGGCCCCAGAGGGCAGAACTAGGAGCAACAAGTGGAAGTTGTAGAGAAATGTACTTCAGGTTCACATAAGGAATATTTCCCTAGCAATTAAAATGATGCCAAAGTGGAATAGGCTTCCTAGGAATTGTTAAATTCATCCCCACTTCTAATGGAGGTTTTCAAAGTGACCCTGGAGGACAAAGGTTGGGGTACTTTGTAGAGGGAATTCCTATTCAAATGGACTGGATGGCTTCTGTGGTTCCTTATTCAAATCTGATTTCCTGTAATTTTTTTATAGCTTAATTATATTGCTAACAACAATATTAACCACCATATTTACCACACTTTAATATTTGTAACATGAATTACATGTATAAACAAATTTTATCCTCTCAAAAATCCTGTGAGCTATGTGCCACTATTATCCTCATATTTTAAATGAGGAAATAAAGCCAGAGAGGAGTTAAGTGACTTGCCTAGAGTCACACAGCTAGTCAGTATCTGAAGCAATATTTGAACTCAGATCTTTCTGTCTCCCAATAGATTCTCTCCACTATAACACCAAACTGTCTCAAACACATGGAGGAGGGGGTGTTGAATGAAGGGTAGAGTCTTTTGTAAGAAACTTCATAAGAAGCAAGGACAATATACTTTACTATGGCAAGCTGTGCTGAATATGGTATTCCAGCACTCCATTCCCTCTCAAAGAGGGTAATGACTGTATGAGAACAATGCATTTAAAGTTCTTTAACAATTTTCTTCTCATTAACATGATTATAGAAATAAAATTAAGTCTTGATGTACCATCTTCACTCCCCATGAATCCTGGCACCATAGAATATGGACTTCTTTGGTTAGCATGCACAGTAGTTATAGATAACTGATATTTCGATTATAAGACAAGTGTAAGTACCAATCCAACGTTTTGAATAAGGAATTGTGCAGATTTAACAAAATATCCAGCCTTTAGAAAAAAAAATTGAAAGGAAAATTTTGAAAAAAAATTTGAAATGTTAAATTCTTAAATAAAAACTCGCAGAGAAATACTTCTCTAAATCATGCATGTGCATCTCCTCTTGCCATAATTTTGACATTGGGCCTAGGACAGGGGTGGGGAATCTGTTGCCTTGAGGTCACATGTGGCCTTCTAGGTCCTTGGGTGTGGTTGCAAAACTAAAGGATTTCTTCAGCCCTGTTCTAAACTACTGCCATGATCAGTTAATTAAACTCTTCACTTCGAGACTCTCCTCTCTCTAATCTATCCTCTAGCCAGCTGTCAAAATAGTCTTCCTAAAGCACAGGTATCACCAATTTACTCCCCTATTCAAGAAACTACAGTAGCTCCCTATTGCCTCCTGGATCGATGTCAATAATTTTGTTTGTTATTTAGAGCCCTTCACAGTGTGATTCCAACCTGACTTTCTAGATTTATTTTATTGTACTTTCCCTCAACTAGTCTACATCCCAGCCAAACTGAGTTACTCTTTTGTTTCCTAAATTCAGTATAAAACCGTTCATTTCCGTATCTTCGAACAGACTATTTCTTAAGCCTGGAATGTCCCTTCTCTTCAGCTCTACTTTCTAAAACCTATGTACCATCACGTAAGGTCCTTACTAATCCTGAGTTGTTAGTGATAAATGCCTCCCCCCATTATTTGACATTTTCTTATCTTTGCATGTATTACATTCCTCCAGTAATGTTTCAGTTCTTTAAGGGGAAGGACTATTTAATTTTGGTTTTCATTTTTTTCTCTTTGTATCCTCATACTCAGCATAGAGACTTTTACCAAGCAGGCAGTTAATACATGCTTATGTGATGGGTGGTGTAATTATTGACTATGGATAGAATACACATAGCTCCAGCTTTGGAGCTGGCCTGGCTTGCCAGAAGGCGTGATTCCTCTAACTCATAGTAGTTGTCTTCTCCTCCAAGAATTGCTGAAGTTGCTGTAGGGGGCATTTTTCATAGCATCACTGATGTAGACTGAAGAAACCTGGAGCTCTTTACCTCTGAAACTCAAAAAATGTCCTTTAAATCTGGACTCAATGACCAGTATCACTGTCTAGTTATCTATGATCAGGCACAGAAGCACAAACAGAAGAGGCTGATAGAGGTGCAGGTTCACTCAACAAGCCAAACTCCTGATCTAACTGTCATATATGAACAATGACGCAGACAAAGTTGAAGAGCTCCAGAGAGAGAAAACAGAATTCCACATGTTCCAAATACAGAAAGGAAGAGAGCTCAAAAGCCTGGAGTCACTACTTTTAGGGTAAATTGAGTGGGTAGCTCTTCCTGCTTAAGTGACCAGTGCTCTTTAATACAGATCCTTCCCCTGCCTCTGTCATGAGGGTAAAGGTATTGCTGAATCAGCCCAAAGTTCCAAGTCTTTTAGGGCTGAGCTAGCACATAAGGTAAAGGTCCAGGGCAAATATGTTACCATAAGGGGGTTCAGCTCCAGGTATGTTTCATGGAAATATTCTGGCCAAAATCAATGAGGGTAGGGTCTCTGATTATAACCATTACTAAATTGAATTTGATTGAAAAAAAAAAGCACACATATTGAGTCATGAGAAGAAACATGGTTTAGTATGCAGTGCATTGAGCTTGGAGCCAAGAAAACTTGATTGCCATCTCACATATTTACCATCTATTTCATGCTGGGCAAGAGAGTTGATCCTCATTTTTTTCACATATAAAATGAGTATCATACCTGTAGCATTTGCCTCAAAGAGGTCTTATGAGTGTCAACATAAAATATGTAAAAATTTTTGTAAACTTTAAAGTACAGTTGAATGAATGGGTAAATGAGCGAACAATCACAAAAAGAAAACATTTATTACATGCTAACTATGGATCAATCACTATGCTAAGTTCTGAAGGAACATTAATTTATTAAACAGCTACTATATGCCAAACACTGTGCTAAGCTCTTTGCAAATACTATCTCATTTGATCCATACAACAACCCTGTGAGATAGGTGTTATTATTATCCTCATTTTACAGTTAAAGAAACTGAGGCAGACAGTAGTTAAATTACTTGCCCAGGGTAACAAAGCTGGTGTTTGAGGTTGGATTTGAACTTGTCTTCCTGATTCCAGGAGCAAAGCTCTATCCATTGCACTAACTGTTGAGGATACAAATGCAAAAATCAGAGGGAGCCACTGTCCTGCAAGAGTTGATAATCCAATGAAGGAGACAACATTAAAATAGAAGTCTTGGGCAGAGAGGAGCATTTTGGTTAGGAAAGTTATTAGTCTTTTGGGGGAGTGAATTGATATATGCTATCCAGGAAAAATGGCATACACACACACTAACACACACACAAATAATGTTTAGATGAGTTTATGTGAACTTAATTCATGGTTCATGAACTGGAGGAGGAAATCAAAAGAGAAATAAAAGGGCAAAGAAGAAAGGAGAAAGTGTTTGGTGAGGCTAGGGAGGAAATAGCCTTAGAGTTGAAAGTGAACTGAAAAATGACTGAGGCATCTCCTGACATGGTGATCTTAGAAAGGCAGCCACTGGTCAGTAATGCAGAGGCCCAGTTGATGTTATATATCTCCAAGGTCCACCAAAATAGGATATACTAAGGTATTGTGCAACCACCCAATCTGTACTATCACATAATATAGGAGGCAGGATCTATTTTTCACATAGCAAATCAAGAACAGAACCTTCATTCATCCCTCATTACTTCTTATTTTCAAAACTATATTTCTCCTAGATGCTATCAAACACCTTTTTGAACCTATCTGTTCACAAAATTGTATTGGGTGCTGCCCATCAATAGTTACCCAGACTTGGCTCCAACCCTCTGGGGGCAATAGAACAAAAAACATCTTGTCAGCATATTTTATAACCATACTTTTATAGATCTCCGCAACTGACAACAACCTAGAAACATCAGGCCTATTTCATCTCATGGGGTTCTCTTAATGAGACATGCAGCTTATATGAAATCTTCCTTGCTACATCCCTTCCTGCCAGTGTCATACAGCTAAACACAAACTGACAAGGCTAACCCTGAAACAGATAAATAAGTTGAGATCATCCAGGGACTAAATAAAGAATGAAGCTTTCCAGGCTCCCAATTTGAAGCTAAAGTTGTCAACCTATCTAAAGTAAAAATAAAGTTAAACCCCTTAGTGTCACTGGAAGAGTCCCAGCTCTAGGCAATTTCCATAGGAAGCAAATAGACATAGAGGAAGTGCTTAATACATGCCTCATTCATTCATTCATCCATCCATTCATCCATCCATTCATTCATTCATTCATTCAAATAGAGCCATCAAGTACAAATGGAGCTATGAACATGGTTATCGTCCACAAAACCTGCTTCATGTTCCAGTTCAAAAACCTGAAATTATCCTTCAGTCCACAAGGACCAAAGCTTGAAGCAAAACAACTTCATTTCAAATAAATTCAATTTTGAAAAATAAACCAGCTCCTATTTATTGCAAATGTGATAAAGTTCTACAGAGAGTTTTTCTAAATAATGTACATTTACACAGTGCTTTGTTGTGAGAGAAGAATAAATGTTTTCTTCTTCTGTCAAATCAGGATAATAATGAGACCCAGAGAGGTCAAGGAATTTGCTCAGAACCACGCAGCTAATCGGTGACAAAATGAGGACTAGAAGGCAGGCCTCATAACTCCTGGTTCTCTGCTTTCCAGTTTATCAAAATTTGATGAGGCCATGGTAAGAAATGTTAATGAAACTTCTGTTTCTCTTCTTAAGAACTAGATTCATCAAGGAAGTTTGTGTGTGCTGGGTTCTGGACTGTGCCTAAAAACCAATCTGAGGACATATTTATCAGTTATAACAATAAATATTTTTGTATTGCTGTATAGTTTAAAAAGTGCCTTCTTGTCAACAACGCTGTGAGGTAGATAGTGCAAGTATTATTATCTTTATTTTGCAGGCAAAAAAGTTGAGGCCCAAGGAGTTGAAAGAATTTACCCAGTGTTATAATAAATATCAAGAGTCAGGACTTAAACCCTGATCTCTTAACTACAAGTCTAGTTCCCTTTCTATTATGCATACCAATTTTACCTTCCTTTCGGATTGATCTGGTCTTTCAAACTCATTTCCCTCATTGCTGCCCCTAGCATAATGAACCTCTTGGTCATGTATCCATCAAGTCAGTCTGTCTGGTTGTCTTTTTCTAACTTAGACTCTGAATATATGTGTTTCTGTCCCTGGTGAAACTCTGAGTCCTTCCTATTTTTCCAGTCTTCTCATACTTTACTCTCTACCATTCCCTCTATGATCCAATAAAACTAGTCTATTTCTAGTTTCTCAAACATGACACTTCATTTCCTGAACCTGTGAATTTACATTGACTGTTTCCCATCCATGGAATGATCTGCATCTCACTTCTCCCTTTTTGGTTTCCCTGGATTCTTTCAAGACTCAGCTCACCTTTCCCCAGCCATCCCCTCCTAGCTGCTAATACTTTTTCCTCTCAGATTTTCATCTACTCTGTATTATAATCATCATCATCATCATCATCATCATCATTATTAGTTTAGTCTGACTAGGTTGCTTTATCTCACTCAGACTGGAAGTATAGTGTCCACTTACCACAAGATCCCATTGTTGATTGAAACACTGATCTACTCCATTTCTGACTTGGGCCAGCTTATCCCTGCTTGGGAAGTCTAATCTACCCCCTTCCCCCCAAAAAATAAACTCCTGGGACTTAGTGCAGATACCTAACCAGATTTAGTCCTACTAAAGTTCAACACTCCTAAATTCAAGTAATTCACCAGCCTCAGACTTCCCAGTAGCAGGGATTAAGGGCTTCCCTACCATTTCTGGTTCTTTATCTTGTCTCTACCTAGTTATTTACATGCTATCTTCCTCTTTCAAAAGTAAGCACCTTAAAAAAATTAAAAAAAAATTTAAAAATTTTTTTAAAAAGTAAACGTCTTGAGGGCTAGGGCATTTTCAGTCTTCCTTTGTATCCCCAACTTGTGCTATGGCTCAGTGCCTGGTACGTAGTAAGTACTTAATAAAGGCTTGTTGTTGATTAATTGATTGGTGACCTAGACCTAGGAACTAAGCTTGTGATACGATCTCTTAAAAGCTGAATTTGTCTTTCTGACCCTTCCCTCATTTTTTTTAATTTTTAATTTTTTTTTGCCAACCTCTCAATTCATGGCATCCAAAAATAAAAACTGGAGCAAAGGGGACTAAAGCTTGTTGACTATTCTGTTTGTATTTTGTTTTCCTACACCTAGAATGATAAACTTGTAGAATTTTTAGATATGGTTCCAAAAGTTATCTAATTAAAATACCCCCATCCGTCATATCTTACTGTAGCCTGTTTTCCAGATTGGGGAACCTAGAGTACAAGACAGTTTGTTAAACAACTAGAAATCACCTATTGACATATTTGAATGTGTGTCATCTGCTTGCTTAGACAGGCCATCACTATCTCCTTGGCTACTTGAAATTTCACCATCCCCTACTTTAGGACCAGCATATTACCTTTAGATCAATATTTTAGTTCCAGGATGCTGTTGTAACCCTTACTTTTCATTCTTTCATCCCAGCTGCCCTTTCCCCTCAGATCTGGTCTTGTCTCTGTCCTCCAGACTTGCTTCCCTTATTGTTGACCTAACATAATGGAACCCCTGGCCATAGAGTCATGATTAGCATCCTAGTTTCTGTAGAATCTCATTTGCCTATCTGATCTCTTCCTACATAACTCATCAGGGGGCTTTTATATTGCTAATCACTGACTTTATGAATTCTTCTAACTCCATTTTGTTCATAGGCTTTTAGTATTCTGTACAGTCACTAATTCTAGTTTAAGGGCTTTTTTTGAGCCCTAATATGGAACATATAATTTTCTCCAAAAGATGTCAGAATCCGAAATGGGTTTGCATACTGTCTTATTTTCCCCATTCAATTGTTTTAGGTAGTAAAGATATTTCAAGAGATGTCTCCTACTTTTAGAGAATGGGCCTAAAAATCTGCAGAAATTTCTCATATTTAAAAGTATTTGAGATACTATAATATACAAAATTTTCCTGGGATAAAGTTAGCTGTCTAATGAGATTTTAAAAGTAGAGAGTATATTAGAAATATAAGTCAACCTGAAGGAAGGATCTCATTTTTTTTTATTCAATTGGGGTTAAGTGACTTGCCCAGAGTCACACAGCTAGTAAATGTTAAGTGTTTGGCCTGAGGCCAGATTTGACCTCAGGTCCTCCTAACTTCAAGGCTGGTGCTCTATAGACTGCTCCATGTAGCTGCCCCAGAATCTCATTTCAAATCCCCTATGGCCTTCCAGACCATGTCATCAAAGTATCCTCATCTGACAAACAAGGAGTTGGACATAATGATCTCTAACACTACTTCTAGTCCCAAATCCTATGATGATAGGATAGCTAATATTAAGTTTCCATATATATAAAACTGGATAATAGTAAATCTTACATTATCTATCTCATTCTCTTTTTGTAGGGAGAAAATGAAGTGATGTAGGTAAAACTGTTTTATATCTGTAAAATATAAATACAAATACAAATATAAATGTGAGCTAGTCATTATTATGGGAAGCAGATTCATAGCCCCAGCCCAAATCGAAAAGAAGGGAACCCTGCTACCCAAATTTACTTACTTGTGGATGATTTTAGGTGTCACTTAATGTCTCATGTACTCAATTTCTTCAAATGTAGATGAGAGATTGAACTAAACAATTACTAAATCTTTTCCATCTGTGCCATCTTGTGATTCTATCACTGTAGAGTTGAATTTTTTTCAAAAAAGATTCTTTACCATATAAATTCCTTTCATCTTTCACATGCATACATATATAATACATGTAAAAATAATATAATGTATGTATATTACACATAATGCATATATAATACATATCACATTCATTATATACATGATTGTGTATATGTGTACGTATGTTTATAATGTACATGCATACATGCATATATATTGTATATATAGACACATATACATACTTGTATTATGCATTTATTGTATGTTATATATTATGTATGTATTGCATGTATATATGTGTTTGTACATGGATGTGTATGAAAGGAATTTGTATATGAAAAAAATTTTATAAGATAAGAAACTTTTTTTGAAAAAAATTCAACTCCACAATGATAGAATCATAGAATGTCATAGATGGTAAAGGTTGAGTAACCATCTAATTCAATCTCTCAGTGACATGTGAGGAAAGAGTCCACAAAAACACATACACATATCAACCCATGTATTATATAACGTATATATATACGTCCACATATGTGTGTAATTCATAACTTGTATTACTTATCTTAAAGAAAAAGGAAGTAGGTAATAGAAATTTTGTTAACTCTCTTGTTTTTAATCTGTAATTTTCAGAGAACAACAGTTTCTACATTATAATTTTACTCCTCCTTTTCTCTTGAAGTATGCACTAAGTATTGAAGTAATATTGAAATTTGTTCTAAACATTCTGATTTTGTAGAAAGTGTTCGCTGAAGTTTTTAAAAAATGAGTTTAAGAGAAATAGTCTGACATAGTTTAATAGGATTTGTCTTCACTGTTTACCTTACTTACAATCATAAAATTATTTATGTCTGAGCAAATGTGTTAGAGCAGTTGAGAAAAGTATTAATTTTCTGAACAATATTCCAAGAGGTTAAATTTTGTCAAAAGAAATAATTAAGAACATAAACCTTTTTTCTTCAGATGTATAAAGTTTCACACATTTGCATATTGATATAACAGATTTAAAAGTCATATTTAAACATGTATGGATATGAGTCTGGAGTCTGACATAGTCAAACTGCATTTCTTCCTAATTGGAAAAATCATCGTACCATACACATCTGCTAGACACTAAGCTAGGAATCAGCAGCTCCAGTCCCACATTCTCCAAGAAATAAATACTGTTTTGGGATCACAGAAGGGCACTGTCTTTCAGACTCAAGGGTAGGAGCAACTGGATGGAATGCAGTAGATTTCCAGCAAAAGAAAGCCATGGAGAGGGTGTCCTTGTCATGCAACAACATGAACTAGAGACACAAGCACAGAACAAAATCCAATCTCTCTTATGTAAATGACAAGCCTCAGTCTTTTTCCATTGAATTTTCTCCTCTGACTCACCAAATTCATTATCTTAAAAGTTTCTCTCTGTCTCCAATACAGACTTATTGCTCCTATAAATAATATGCTCAGACAAAACCCCAAGCATCCCAAGAACCAAACACTCCCTTTCACATACCAACATTATTTTAACAGGCTTTAAAAAGACAAAACAAACAGGGATTAGTTAACAACTTTTTATTATAATCTAGGTAATATTTATTTTCATCCACTTTGCTTTTTTGTGTGAATAGCCAGGCTGATTTTTTTGAATTACTTGTCATCATTCAAGACAACCAGGGCAAACAGACTGGCTGCATTTAGAGAAGCCATGCCTAGTAAGGTGACAATGCTCTCGTATTCTACCCTGCTCAGACAACATGTGGAATATTGTCTTAGGTTAAATCATTTAAAGAAAGACACTGACAAAACTGAACAATGCCCAAAGGAAGGCAAACAGGTTGGTGAATTGTCTCAAGATCATGTGATGCAAGGAATGATTGAAAGAACCAGAGATACTAATCTGAAAAAGAGAAAGCTTAAAGCAGACATTATAGTTTACCCAGGTATTTGGAGGACTGTCATGTAGAACAGGAATTAATCTCATTCTGCTTGGCATCAGTGAGAGTAAAGGGTAGAAGCTACAGAGAGATAAGTTTAGGCTTCTATGGAAAAGTTTCCTAATAATTGTCATTATTGTTTAGCTGTTTGTTGGTTATGTCTGATTCTTTGGGACCCCTTTTTGGCATTTTCTTGGCAAAGATACTCTCATGGTTTGTTATTTCCTTCTCCAGTTCATTTTACAGATGAGGAAGTGAAGCAAACAGGATTAAATAACTTGCCCAGGGTCACACAGCTAGTAAGTGTCTGAAACCAGATTGGAACACAGGAAGATGAGTTTTCCTGACTCTAGGTCCAGTGCTCTATCCACTGTGCCATCTAGTTGCCCACCTAACAATTACAGATATTCAGAAGTAAAATAGACTGACTCAAGAATATTGAGTTCCTTCTCCTCACTAGAAATCTTAAAGCAAAGGCCAGAGAGACTCTTGTTATTTATATGTAGAGGTGATTCCTGTCCAGTCAAGGATTGGAGTAGATGTTCTCTGAGAACTTTCTTTCCTCTCTCTCCAATTGACCATATTATCAAAGAGAACAAATCAGTAGGACACAATAGCATTAGCTGGGAAGAGAAAGGCATACCAATGAGAAATGGATACAGAGAGATAATCACCTAAAAGGAGCTATATGAAGATTGTGTAAAGGAGAAAAGGCTAATGATAATGAAAGTTGCAAGTTGTTCCTTTGTCACCTATATTTTCTTCATGGATTTTACTACCATTGTATTTTAAGCTTGAGCCTACAATTTCTATATTCATTGTGTGTATCGGGGGGAAAATACCCCAAATTTTATACGGGGAATGTTTTATGCTAGATGCTCTTCCTATACCTTCTTAGTAAATTCTTTTATTAAAAGAAAAGTGAAGTTTTTGACTGATTGTTAATGAGGACAGTGGTAGGGATTCCTGAAATATAGTATTGGGAGTAGTCACCCATAGAGTTTCATCTAGAAATTTATTATTTTATTGTCTAAGAACCCCAAACTACAAACACAGGTGCAAGTTGAGAGAGCATTCCAGAAGTAGCAATACAGCAGGCAAGAGGTAGTAAAACAAATCACTGGATTTGGAGACAAGACCTGGTTTTTACTATTTGGTCTGTTACTGTGTGACATGTAGAAAGTCTCACCTCTAAAGTCTCTGTGAGCTAGAACCTCAATATCCTCATCTTTCAAATGAAAATAATACCATGTATACCACATGTCGTAAACCTATTGTGAGGAAACATGCATATTCTTTCTATACATAAGCCTTTACTGTTATCACTTAGAGCTTGTATCCTAATCCTCTCCTTCACTGACTGTCCTACTTCTTAATTCTTTGACTCTGGTTTTTGTCCTTATGCCCTGGGTCACCCTTTTCAAATACTCTGCTGTGGCCATCTTTTCTTTTCCAAATAGACCTCCATGAGTGAAGCAGTCTCCAGAAAGTCACTAACTTTATTAATTTTTATCAAAGCTATCCTAGCCACAGCACCACTCCTACTAGCCTGCTAGTGACATGTCTAGACTGTCACTGGTCACTACAAGGTCAAGAGAGGAAACAGTTTTGAAAGGTTGAAAATTCTTTCAAATAGATCATTTGGAGTAATATAGGGAAAAATAAAATGAAAGCAACTGATTTCATAGATCTGTCATAACTATAGGCAAACTTAAAACTGCCTTAGTCTGTGCCTACATCAATATATTTTCAAATGTTGAGATGACTTGCTGAATGTTTCACTTTCATTCCAAATATATAGTACTTTATGAATATAAAAAAAGAAGCCTCCCCCACCCACCACCTGACAACACAGATTGGCAATTGCTCTGCCATCTACAGTCTTAGAGAGATTTCCCAGCAGTTCCCTATACTAATGAGATCCAGAACCACCTTCCTCCTCACTTGACATGTAAAGCAGGCGAATTAATAGCAACCTTCCCATCCATGAAGGAAAATGGCCCATTACTCTTCATCCCCTCAGAGAACAACACTAGAGGAAGTATACTTAAAATGTTATGAGAGACTCCTCATCCCTAAGGGAGATCTTCCCACTTGTCAAACTGTCTCTACACAGGTAGAATAAAGAACTTATATGTGAATTACAATCCCCCAATGCATCCTGCATGTTCTGTTGAGTTATCAAAATCCTATTCTAGCCAGGAAATGGAGGGGGTAGTCATCTAAGGTCCCTTCAGACTTTGAGATTTTGTACAAGATATGTGTTGTGTGATACAAATTCCTTCTTTCATTTGTCATTGGTCTCTGTGGGAGCAGAATATGAGGAAGAGCCTGGAAAGGAAAACATCACTCAAAGGTCCATAAAAGAAGTTAGAATCAGAAATCAGTAGACCTACTGGTCCTAGAGTATAGCCAGTTAAACACCAACATACATTTGTTTAGCAAGATAGAATGAGAAAAACAGGCTTCAGTATCCAGACAGAGACTAAGAAGCCAAGGTTCAATATCCAAGCAAAAGTGGAATCATAGATTGTGAAGTCTGAAAGGTATCTTAAAAGTCATCCAAACCAACCCTATCATTTTGCAGAGAAGGAAACTGAGATCCCACAAAGTGAAGAAACTTCCTCAAGGTCACATTGTGATAGGGCCAGGGCTAGACTTCAGATCTTCTGTCTCTCAATCAAGCACTCTTTCTAAAATGTCAAACTATAAAAAAAGAGGAGTACTGTAACCAAGGGTGTATTAGTTAGCTTTAAATAGTTCTTAAACCTAATTGTTAAGCTGTCAGTAGGCTCATTTACTCTTTGGAAATCCACCAAATCTGTAAGTCAGGGCTTGGTTTTTCTTTTTGTTGAAAGTGTTAATAAGGCTGATTTTTTGATGACCTTTACTTCTTAAGCATTTCCCAGCATACCTTTGTATCCCTATATTGCTCTACAAACATTGCCTGAGCTCAGCAGGAGTGCAATAGAAGGTTCAGGGAATGAAGTCATCACCAGGCTAAAGACCTGGTGACTATAAGCTAATTAATAATAATAATAATAATAATAATAATCTGGTATTAATATAATGCTTTAAAGGTTTGCAAAGTTTTTTACATCCATTATCTTATTTGAGCCTCACAACATCTTTGGTTTTATAAGTGGCCTTTTGTCACTTTCTCAACTCCTTTGAAGATGTCATTGGGGAAAAAAAAACACTGGACACAATTTTAAAGTTTTTTTTTTATTTTTCATTAGTGTACAACTCTTCATGACCCCCCTTTTTTGAGGGGTGTTTCTTGGCAAAGACCTTCTCCAGGTCATTTTATGATAAGAAAACTGAAGCAAATAAGGCTAAATGACTTGCCCAGGGTCACACAACTAGTAAGTGTCTGCGGCCAGATTTAAACTTACGAAGATGAGTCTTCCTGATTCCAAGCCCAGTGCTCTATCCACTTTGCCACCTATCTGCCAAAAAGTGCGTTGCACATACCCCACCCCGAGAGCTGCCTGTTAAACATTTAACAGTATACCATGGCTTCCACAAAATTATACTACTCTGTCTCCTGAGTATGCCCTGTGATTTCCCTCCTCATTGCTTTTGTTGGCTGCTATGGCTGTGCTATATTCCTTTCCCATCTTTTGTCTGTTGAATTCCTATATATCTTTTACAAGCAACATTAAATGTAATCTTTTTAAAGATTTCCTTATTTTCATACTTTCCATCTGCAGTTAATAATATACTTCTTCTAGTGACATCACACAACACTTTATGTTACACCTCTTCAGTTTGCTTCTCCTGCATTTGTATATATAGGTTTGTATATTATCCTCCTAGTAGATTGCAAGCTTCCTGAGAGTATGAACTATGTCTTATTTAAACTTCCCCAGTTTCTAGATCAATACTCTGCACACAGTAAATGTTCAATGTATGTTTTAATTGAATTTGTTGACTTGAGATAACTAATAGTGCTGGTGAGGAAGGAAGGAAAGAGTGGGAGATTAAGCAGTTCTTCAGAATCATGACTCTGAAGGAGCTTACTTAGCAATGTAGATTCTTACCAAATGAATGTTAAACCATGGTACCAAATTTAAAAATAAAACCTCAAAAGATAAATGCATCTGGCAGTGCTTCTTCTTTCAATCTAATTTACATTCCAGGAAATATAAAACATAATTAAAATGAAATGCATTAGGAGGAAACAAATCCCCTAACCTCCCATACCAGTTTTAGCATCATGTTCCAATGAAACTCATCCAAATGAGTTCAAGGAGAAGACAACCCACTGGGAACAACAAAACCATAAGTAATATCAGTCACGGTATTTGCTTTTTTGCTGAGAACTCCCATTGATGTCAGCTGGAGTTCTTTAAATGAAGGAGACATCATAGAGCTAGAATCTGGCCTTTGAGGAATAATATGCCTCCTACTAAAATCTAATTGTTTTCAGATAGAATAAATAGCTGAGGGGGGTTCGATAGGTGGAATACTTCTTGATGTTGGCAAAACAGCATGATAAAGAGAAAAGAATTCAAGACAGGAAAGAAATCAGGTGATCTAGTTTCCAGTTTCAGCTCTTTCACAAATTAGCTGGTCAAATCATTTAATTCCTCTGGGCCTCACTTTACTCTCTTCAAAATCTTGATGCTATAGTTAACTAATTCAAATATTCATTGATCTCTGCCTTCAAATCTGTTGTCCTCTTGTCCTATTGCTACTTATCCTTTTTCAAATACCAACCATGGATTACCCCTGCATGGGTCTTTTCTATTCCTACTCTTTAGTCCTGTACTGCTGAACTTGAGAAGTTTCATATCTACAAATTTATATTATCTTGAAGGATCCCAAATGATATAAATAAGGACATGAGGAACAGAAAGATTGAGTGACATGGCCAAAGCTATATATTTAGTGGCAGAATCTAGAATATAGATTTCTTGAATCTTAAGTAAATACTCCCCCCCAGGCCATCATTCTTATAAAGCTTTAAGTTGTTGTTCAGTTTTTAACAAGTGTGTTTTACTTCCTAAATTAGATTGTAAGTTTCTTGAGGATAAAGTTCTTATAATCTTGTATTTCAGCATTCCCCTGTTTCTTAGCACAATATTGATCACCTAAAAGGTACTCAATATGTGCTTGTTGATTAAATATGATTGACAGAAAAGTTACTTGGGTACAAATGCATTGTATCATTAGGGACCCTAGAAACTATAACCAAAGCTCTGAAACATAATTAACAATGGAACTTACAATTTATCTTCTAAGCTTAAACCTCAATTCCTCCAAAGATCTGTGATATCATCAATGTAGATACTTTTTACATTATTTCATATTACAACTCTTCCTCACCTCATCCTGTGTGACTCATTCACATTTTCCAGTAAATCAACCATAGGAGGGTACATTCAACATCTCTAATTCTAGTTCAATACTTTAGCTAATTATGTGTTATTTTGTTTTCTTGCTACATGACCAGCTCACCTCATTTTAAGATATTATGTTTCTTGGTTGAGAATTTTTTTTTTATCAATTCCTATGTGTAAATGTTTCTTAGTAGCATTCTTTAGTCTAGTTGTCAAATCTGCCATGCATCTCACCATTGATCTTGAATCTTCAAAGATAGTGGTTTTCCAAGATCCACAGCCGTATAACATTACTTGGAGCTTATTAGGGCATAAAATGAGTTTTTAAACCAGGAAGCAATGAAATGAATACAATGAAATACAATGAAATGTTTGAAATCAATTGAAAGAATTTTTGTATTGTAAAGAACAACTGATAATATTAATGGATATTTTTGTTGATGCCACTGGTGGTTGTGGTATGATGCCAAATACATGATAACATCTGAATTTTAGAATCATACACATCCGTGTATTCCTCAAAGCACCTGACAAAGTAAACACTAAACAAATGTCTGCTGACTGGTTGATTTACAAGTGTGAATTATATTTTAGAAAGTTTTAGTCACTTCATGTGAAAGGATAAAATTGCATAGAAAATTCAAGTACTACTTTTCCCTGATCTATTCCAGGTATCTGCATATTTTGTGTGTGATATGTAGACTTGGCCAAAAAGTGAAAGTAGTCCAGAAACCCCTAGATTAAGGTTATTTCTTTTCTAAATATAAATCAAAATGGCTGCCAGCTGACAAAGCCTCACTCAGAGGAATGTGGATGCTGTTTTCATTTTTTCATTCATCCAAAAGAATAGCATCACTGGTGCTCTCACTTGGTCTAACAATCTGATGATTCTAAATAAAAATAGTGCTTTTACAAGATATCCTCAAATATGATTTTTCCCTTAAGAATATTTAAAATCATCATCATCAATTAAAAAAAACAAACTTTTTTTTGCATATTTGGAATATGCGTAGGGCACAAGTGCCAATCTTTAACAGCAAGGTGCTTTTAAGAAAGATTAACTGTTACATATAAAGTTCATCTAAAAGTACATACTGGCCAGTTATAAATTGAGCATGTCAAAGCTGTCAGTCAGTTGCCTGTTCTCTACTTGACTGCTTTGTCTGACTTGGCTGTACATCAATTTTAATTTCTGCTTGTGCCTCCCAATCCTAAGTAATTAATCCAGCCATGATTTTTTCCCTGTTTTTGCTGCTTTCTGTGGTAAAGTACTTCAGCTCTTAGTCCCCTGATTTTCTAAAATTTTGCATTTTATCTTGGTCACAGCCTCACCTTGCCTATTACTGGTTTCTAATATCATACCATCTAACTGTTCCATGCAATGCTGGTATTCTGTGCACCTAATGACCTATTCCTGCTTACATAGTTATATTCCATAACTATTATTTGCCTTTCCTTGATTCTGAAAGTACTGATGAAGTACCTAATACTGTATTCTATGTATTTGCATCCCTTAGTGCCTACTATAGTTCCTTAATACATGTTGGATGAGCCATTGTTCACATCTCTTCCAGGTCTACTCCTGATTCTCCTGAATTTTTTTATGTCTGTCCCACCTGACTTATCACCCCACAGATGCAACTGCCCCTGGGGCCTGGCACCTCTATTTGAGGAAGTGTCCAAGCCCCCCCAGGTATTGATTTTCACTCTGTTCTGACCTGGCTATCCCAAGTTTTCTACTTTGTTCCCCATCTTCACCCCTAACTGTTGTTATTAGCTTCCTTTTATGTTATGTTCCTCTATTAAAATGTAAGCTCCTTGCAAGCAGAGACTGTCTTTCTTTTTACTGGTTGTTGTATTCCCAGCATTTAGCATAATACCTGTCACATAATAAGCACCAAATAAATGTTCTCTCCCTTCCTTCCTTCCTTTCTTCCTTCCTTGCTTCTTTCTTTTCCTCCCTTCCTCCATTCCTTCCTTCCTTCTTTCTTTCTTCCTTTTTTCTTTCTTTCCTTCTTTCTTTCTTTCTTTCCTTCCTTCTTTCTTTTTTCCTTCTTTCTTTCTCTCATTTATCTATTGTCTATCTGCATCTATTGAGTTAAATTAAATTGATATGATTGACCATTGTTTCAGAAGAACAACAAAGCTCCTTTAATTAATATTCTCCCTCTCCTTTTACATTTTAGGAAGCTATACATGCATAGCTTTTGAAAACAACAGTTTCTAAGCCACCACTCCTGTACTGAGTTTTCTGAAATTAATATCACTATCAGCAGTTGTTTATATTTTTTTTTCTGGCAACATTTCAACTACTTGGAGAAGGAAGATATAAGAAAACCTTCACTGTTCTATTTCTTTCTGAGGGGTCTATAAATTAATTATAGATACTAAGACCCCTTCAATATAATCTCAATGATCTATGAATTTCATGACTCTTTCTTTGCAGGTTTGGGTAATATTAATAGTTCTATATTTACCAATTACAATAATATGACTGCATCAACCCAACTAAACTCCTACAAGTAGAAAGATAAGGCTAAGACAAGAATTAACCTTATGCTCTTTTCCATTACGATGAAATTCTTACAGATGGTCAATACTTGTAAAATATGCTCTTTCTTGTATTACCTAATATGAGCTCTGCATGACTTTTAGAATGATTGGGGAAACAGGCAGCATGATTAGGACAGAGTATTCATCAGCCAGCTAGCATAACGGGCAACATTCACATTCATATGAAGGCTTATCTTTCTAGTTGTTTACTGCTTTCAGTGAACCTTCCAAATTAGACAATTAAGTAAGGCCACAGAAGAAAAAAAAGAGCTATCTCTATAGTAACCTGACAGGTTGGCATTATTCTGAATAGTTAGGTATATTTTTTTTTCTAAAGGACATCTAAATGCATGGGGTTTTTTTTGGTTCATTTTTGTACTGAGGCATGAGATGTAGTATCTCCAGGTAGCAAAGTATTAAATTATAATTTAATTTACCTATTTTTAATTGTGTGCAAAGGATTAGATAATAATAACAAAGATAATAGGTATGTATATAGTACTTTAATATTTGCAAAGCAAGTTACAAATATATTATTTTTCCCACAACTCTGAGAGGTAGATGCTATTATTATCCCTATTTTATAGATGAGGAAACTGAGGCAGACAGTGGTCAAGTGAATTTTCCAAAGTTATGTAGTTAGTGTCTGATGCTGGATTTTAATTCAGGTCTTTCTATATCAAGGTCTAGCATTCTATCCACTGTAACATCCAGATGCCTCTAGATGAGAAGGTAGGTACTAAGAGAACAAAAAGTAAATGGAGGTAAGTGAATCTCCTAAATATCAAGAAAACCCTCTAATAAAAATACCCATCCAACCATCTTGAGATGTTTTGGAAGACTGTGGTAGATGATTCTTTTTTCCCACATCTAGAGATTGGAATAACCTATTTTCCCTAAGCTAAGGGGTAAGCATTTCGACAGCATGGACTGAAATGAGAGTTAGAAAGATCTGGGTTCAAATCACATGTTAGTTCTGTGATTCTGGGCAAGTAATTTAATCTCTCTGTAACACAAGGCACTCTACAAGGCTATACATTATAGAACAATTCTAATAGTCCAATTAATGAGTTAATAACATGGAGGAAATCATAGGTCAAGACCTCCCTTTCAAAAAAAAAAAATGCAGAGGAGCATGTTTCCTAGAACTGACTGTCCAGGAAAGAGAATGGTATTCTGATCAAAGCAGCAAAAAAAATCATGACTTGAAAAGACTGATTATGAAATATATCTACTTCCTGACATAGAGGTGTAAAGTATATTGTCCATGTATTATATTTACATTAGTTTATCTAAATGATTAGGGGAGGCTCTGATCAATATCTCAGGAATCTTGCCTCCCACTTCAAGGGAAACTTTTAGTTACTGCCTTGAAGGGGAGCAAAAGAAAGTGACATGAGGCTGGCCACTCTACTGTCCTCAGAGAGAGGGCATCAGATTAGAATTATATCTAATCCCCGCCCCCCCCTACACACTAATATTGCTATTCTAGGGGAATGGTTTTTTCTTAGACTCAAGCCATTTTACTCTTTGCTATCTTTTTAAAAAGAAAGTGGCACCCCAAGCTATGTATATGAATGCTTGATGTTTTTCTGCATGTTACACAAAAGAACATCATAAACAGTGCAAAGTTAGTAAACTTTTTATCCAAGCAGATAGTCAACAGAAATCATAGAAGACATACAGATTAGAATATATCAGGCAATACATAAAACTTTCCCAAGGGGAGTCAGATATCTCAGCTCAATCAAGAGAGAAAAGACTGAGTTCTTATTTAATACCAAATTCCTTGAAGTCGCTAAGGTAGGGGTGGGGATCCTGTGGCTAAGAAGACTACTTCTTCTCTTTCCTCTTCCTTTTTCCTTCTTCTTCTCTTCTCTCCTCTCCTCTCCTCTCTTCTTTTCTCCTCTCCTCTCCTCCTCCTTTTCCTTCCCTTTCTTCTCCTTCACCTTCTCCTCCTTCTTCTCCTTCTCCTTCCCCCCCTCTCCCCCACCTCATGAAGTGAGTCTGCCTAGAACTGTTTGTGTTCTTATGAAGCCATGAATTATCAAGTCATCATCTTCTCCACCAAAATTGTAAATCTTATCTTTCAAGTTGAGGTCAGGATTACAGAGACAATAGACTAGAGATTTAGAAAGAGATAATCATTCTCAGAATCAAATCCTTGATTTATTTTGCTTTACTACCTAATTGTAGCAAGGAGTAGTTACAATTTGTATTGATCAAAAATCAAGGCAGAGTAGTATCACAAAACTCTGCAGAAGAGAGAGTATCCAAAAGAACGTAGTTGTTAGTGGTATCAAATGCTGTACAGAGTTCAATGAGGACAAGGATTGAAAAAAGTCTACCAGATTCTGGAATTAGAAGATGAATAGTAACTCTACAAAGAATAATTTCAGATGAGTGATAAAGTTGCAAGTCAGCTTGCAAAGGGCTGAGAAATGAGAAGGGAAGAAGTTTAAATGAGTGTAGACAATAATTTGTAGAGGTGGTAAGAATAAGTGAGGACTATTCAGGTATTGGCACTGTTTTGTTTGCTGATTCCTGAAATATCTTTTCTAGCCAACTAGATTATTTAAGTTTCTTGATCAACAGAGACTATATGTTTTATCCTACATAGTAGTTGGATGAATATATTAAATATAGTACATGCTCAATGAAAAGTTGTTAATTGACTGATAGTTAATTATCTGACCTGCTTATTCCTTTATACCATGACACAGAACCTTGAAAATCAGGACTATCACAACATCAACAGGTTGCTAGTGAAAAACTAAGGGATAGGTTCTGTTTCTATGTGTAT
Source organism: Vombatus ursinus (assembly GCF_900497805.2). NCBI lineage: Eukaryota > Metazoa > Chordata > Mammalia > Diprotodontia > Vombatidae > Vombatus > Vombatus ursinus. The sequence goes on from NW_020954590.1 coordinate 61,162,386, forward strand.
TAAAGTTTCAAAACATAAACTAACATTCAGGGTGATGCACTGCTGTTAGAGCTACAACTAGACTGATATGAGTGGTCTTTTGCTCCATGTTATGAATATCCAGGAGAACATATCTGGGGAAGTACCTCTTCCTGAGTAATGTGTTTTCTCACTGTGCTTGAACCTCACCTTCATATGTTCTGTTGGTTTATGCTATTGTATGGCCAACCATTCCCCACCACCAACTCCAGGGTCCAATCAAGGCACCTTGTACCTAGGGACTCCCACTCCTAACAACCCTCATGGCCAGATAGCACCTCTCTTCCCAGGCAACTGTCTGTGCAATTCTAGTGAAAAACAAAATTTTAGTTATAGTTTAGTTGTTCAACACCATTCAACATTCTATTTCACTGTAATACTCTGTTTTTTTTTTTTAGTGCCGCTGTTATATGTAATAAGAATCTTCCTCTGATATAATTTAAAAAATATTATCACCTTCATAAAATTGTGGAGCTGTTTTTCTTTAACTATGCTGACCTGGTGAGAGGTCTCAAATTCATCAGGCAAACCACTGAGAGAATAATTCATTAGCTTAAAGAAAACCAACTTTATTCCTTCATATTTGATTAATTTTGCAGTCATCACTTTCCTAAAAGGAAAAAGAGAATTAATAATGTCCATCAGAGAGATTCCTGTGATATGTGACTTTTGTAGTACATTGCATTTGAAGGAAAAACAACAACAATCCAAAACCATCTATTAACAAAATGCATGCTGTCACTTAGGCTGTGTCTAGAGGGTACCACAACAGTTGGTTAAAGAGGAAGGAATTCTAACAGCAAAGAAGTTTTGTCTGTTTTACAAAAAGTATCTAGACATTTTTTTTGTTGTTGTTGTTTTCACTTTATTGATGAAAATGACCAATTGTTTTGTCCTCCTATTGACACAAGGACAATAAACAGATTTCTATCTTTTTTTAATTTCATTTTTAATTTATGGAATAAAACAAGCATTTCTGTAACTGTGCAATAAAAAAGATGATTATACATGAAACTGTAAATCTACTATGTGCAAAATAAAGAAAGAAAATAAAGCTGTATCCTGTTTCTTCTTTGTGGGCATGGAGGTGACCTTCAGTCTTTGAAGGTCAAGCTTTACCAAAACCTGCCTACCAGAAAAGGTTCTGAGAATTGGCACAGAGATGGCAACTAGCCAGTATATGTCTCTTGTCTGAGGATCTGAGTTTAATTGGAGAGTCTCATTGTCAGGTTGACAACAGAATAATTATTAGGGGCCCCTTTTTTGGTCAATTCCTTTTTTAAATTTATTTATTTATTTTTAGTTTTCAAAATTCACTTTTCTAAGATTTTGAGTTCTAAAAAGTTCCCCTTTTGTCTTTTCCTCCCTCCCAAGATGGCAGGTAATTTGATATAGGCTATACATGTACAATCATATTAAACATATTTCCACATTAGTCATGTTGTAAAGAAGAATCAGAACCAAAGGTGAAAGCCACGATAATGAACAAAAACTACCAAAAAAAAGAGAGAAAACAGTATGCTTCAATTTGCATTCAGATTCCATAGTTCTTTCTCTGGATATGTATAGCATTTTCAATCTTTAGTCTTTTGGAATCATCTTAGATCATTGCATTGCTGAGAAGAGCTAAGTCTATCAAAGTCGATCAATGTACAATGTTGCTGTTATAATGTACAATGTTTTTTCTGGTTCTGCTTACTTCATTCAGCATCAGTTCATCTAAGTCTTTCCAGGTTTTTCTGAAATCTGCCTGCTCATCATTTCTCATGGAACACTAGTATTCCATTATATTCATATACTACAACTTGTTCAGCCATTCCCCAATTGATGGGCATCCCTTCAATTTCCAATTCTTGGCTACCACAAAAAGAGCTGCTATAAATATTTTTGTACATGTAAGTCCTTTTCCTATTTTTATGTTCTTTTTGGGATACAGATCTAGTAGTGGTATTGCTGAATCAAAAGATATACAGTTTTGTAGCCCTTTGGGAATAGTTCCAAATTGCTCTCTAGAGTTGTTGGATCAGTTCACAATTGGTCATATAATATTGAAGACCATATAATAATTTGCAGAAGGCCCGCAAGATCATGAGAGGCTATATTGAATAATAGACAGAAAACTGGCCTCAAAGCCAAAAAGAACTGGATTCAAACCCCCTCTGACACAAACTGACTGTATGACCTTCAGAAATACACTTCTCTCTACTCTCTCATCAGCTCTCTGGGACTTCAAGTTTCAGGAGAAGAAGAAAAGGAGACGATGACCCGCACTGGTAGAAGGGTTTCCTTTACTGTAAAGATCTCTATACCAATGAAATGGCAGATGCAGTCCCTATCTCTATCCCTACAAAAGTGTCCTAAATCTAGACCTAGAAGGAAACTCAGGGGACATCTAGTCCATTCCCCTGGTTACATATCAAGAAAATGAGGCCCAATAATAAGTGACTTGCCTGAGCTCAGTAGTTTAACAAGTATATTTCACTAAGTGTTTACTAAGTGCCAGGCACTGTGCTAAACTCTGGGAATACAAAGAAAGACAAAAACAGAGTCCTTTCAGGGAACTCATATTTTAGTAGGAAAGACAGTATGCAAATAACCGTGTGCATTCATTTACAATGTAAATGAAAGGTAATCTTGGGTGGGAGGATAGGGACAGGGAAGAAAGGCTGACAAAGTCCCCCTTTTGAAGGTGGGATTAGAACTGAGTCTTGAATGGAGTCAGTTAAGGTAAGAGACAGAGGTAAGGAAGGTGAGCATTCCAGGTATTGGAGAAGGCCTGAGGAAATGAAGAGAATGGAGAGAGAGAGAGAATAGAGAGAAAGAGAAATGGAGAACGAGAAAGGTGACATGGTCAAGACCTGCATTTTAGGAAGATAATTTCTGTGAAAGATATATTGAAGTAAGGAGAGACTTGAGGCAGGAAGGCCAATTAGAAAAGGACTAGAGTAGCTTAGGGAAAAATAGATGAGAGTTGTACAAAGGTGATTGTGTGAGTAGAAAGAAGGTGAGATAGGTAGGTAGTTAGAAAGATAGGTAGATAGGTAGATAGGTAGATAGATAGATAGATAGATAGATAGATAGATAAATAGATAGATAGATAGATAGATAGATAGAAATGATGCTATGAAGACAAAAATGACAAGATTTGACAACAAATTGAACATGTGGAGTGAATGCAAATGAGGAATCGAGGATAACACCAAGGCAGCAAGTTTGCAGCATCTGGGAGAGTAGTGGTACCATTAACAGTGTAAGGAAACTTGAGAAAAAAGGTGAAATTTTTTGGGAAAAGATAATAAGTTCTGTTTTGGACATCTTGAGTTTGAGATACCCTTAAAAATTCCATTCAAAATACTAAAAAAGGATTGATGCTCAGGAATGTGATTAGGATTGGATATATAGATCAACACATCATTCACATATATATAATTGAATCCATGGGAGCTGATGGAATCACCAAACATGATGAGAGAAGGAGAAGAGAAGGGGCCCAGGGAAGAGCCTTAGGGAACATCCACATTTAGTGGGCATGACTTAGAGAAAGATCCCGCCAAGAAGACTATAAAAGATCAGGGACACAGGCAGGATAAAGAACCAGGAGACAGCAAGGTCCAACAAAGCCCAGAGAAGAGATAGTATCCAGTAAGAGGGTAATCTATACTGTCAAAAGCTAAACAGAAGTAAAGGAATTTAGGATTGAGAAAAGTTCATTGGATTTGGTAATTAAGAAATCACTGGTGACTTTGTAGAGAGCAGTTCCAAGCTTAATGGTAGTGTCAAAAGTCAGACTACTTGGGATTTAGAAGTAAATGAGAGGATAATATGTTGAGACACCTAATGTGGATAGTTTTCTGAAGGAGGTTAGTCAAGAAAGGGAGGAGAGGTAAAGGACAATACTACCAGGAATTGAGGGACCAAGGAAGAATTTTTTTTTTTTTAAGAATAGGGAAAATGTGTATTTGTAGAAAGCAGGAAATCAGCCAATAGGAAAGAATGAAGATTAGGGAAAGTATGGTCAGAATTGTGGGGACAATTTGCTTTCAAAAATGGAAGCAGTTGGGATCGAGGTTACATATCAAATAGTTTACCAGGGCCCCTAGATATTAAGTGCCAGAGGTGGAATTATAACCCAAAGTCCTCTAATTCCTCAGCTGGTCAATACACAGATTGTACTCTGTGTCAGTGGACAGGATAATAATACCAATAAAACTTCAGATCATTGAAGAATGAGAGAAATAAAAATGGATGAAAAGATTATATTTTAATGAAAACATTAAAAATATTTAATGTTTCAGAAATGTAGAGTTTTTACTCATAGATAAAATATTTCTAGGTACCACACTTCCTTCAAAGTTAGAATTAAAATGAAACTTTTAGTGAAATGTGAGATCAGAATTACAAAGTTACAGGCCTCATCTGACTTTATAGTCACCTGAAATACCATTTCACACTGATGAACAGAACAAGTGATTTCATTTTCACATTTCTTCATAGATAAACAATTAAGACATTTTTAAAGAGTTTTTGCTAATAGTCGCACATTTAAAACAAAAATATAACATTCAGTTTGTTCCATAGCTAGTAGATTTTAAGAAAGCAAGGCACTCTCTTCAGCAGACATACAACTCAGAATCCATGTGCTCTGATGGTCATATGTATACATGTGAACTCCAATTACCAACTCAGAGTCCTTGGCAAAACAGAGAACAGATAGAAATCTCCTTCATTTCTTTCCATATTGGAGTATATTTGAAGGAGAGATACTGTAAGGGAACCTTTTATTTGGGTCTCATTTTGGCAGTTTTAATTTTGCTTTGACATTTCTGAAAATATGTGAACCATTGCATTGTATTCCTCCTGTCATCTTGTTCCATTCCTCCTTCAGCTCCTTCCTTTCTGGCCAAGCTTTCCACATAAACTTAAAAATGGAACATCAAGTGATTTTGGAGTATACTTTTTATTCATAGTGGATAGAGCAATGAACCTGGCTCAGAGTCTGGAAGATCTGAGTTCAAATCATACATGTGACCTTGGGCAAGTCATTTAAATTCTTTCTGCCTCAGTTTCCTCATCTGAACAATGAAGATAATAATATCTACCTCCCAGAGTTAAAATGGAAAGCAAGTGAGATAACATTTGTAAAACATTTTGCAAACATTAAAGTGCTATATAAATGCTAGTTATGGTTGTTATTGGTACTTTCCATCATTATTCATAAGTTGTTATCCCTTTTTAACTTCATGAATCTGGAACCAGAGGCCCTGGATTTGAATATTAATACAGCTGCTTACTAGCTTTGTGCTTTTGGTCACATTTCTTCCACTTTCTAGGCTTCCATTTCTTTACCTGTAAGAGTAGGGCATTAGAATAATTTTTTAAAGTGCTTTCCAACTCTATATTCTGGCATCCTAAGCTGCTGTGAGAATTATCAATATAATAGAATCACAGAATATCAGACTTGGAATCTATTCTAAATTGTACATGAAAGGAATCCCCATATTAAACAAGCATAGGATGGGGAATTCTACATTATAGCCTAGCTAAGACAGATGGGGGCGCAATGCAGAGTTCTTCACTTGGAGTTAGGAAGACCTAAATTCACATTCTGCCCCAGGCAATCTCTGGCTGTGTGACCCTGGAAAAGTCACTTAATCACTCTGTGTATTAGTTTCTTTATCTGTAAAGTGGAGAGAATATAGTACCCCACTTCTTAGAGTAGTTGTGAGGACCAAATGAGATAACATACAAAAAGACACTTTGATAACATTAAAGTATTAAGGAAATGCTATTATTATTATCATCATCATCACAACTATGGGAATTGCAACATAGAAATAAAGGACTACAAAATACTGACAGAAATAAATTGGGAAGAGCGTCCTTCATTACATCAGGACATTTCCTGAAATGTAACATAAATTAACAATACATGATACATCTTAACTCCTAGAAATTTAATTTGAAGAGGCCCATAAAATTCTCATGTCCTCTTCTAGGTCATATTTATCTCACTAAGCTTAATCATACATATGTGTGCATTTGTAATGTTTTTAAAACTGTGTATTTTTTTTAAGTTAAAGTCACTTTAATGGCAGATTTTATACAGAGTGCTAGAAATTATTCAAAAGTACTTTCTGGGTCAGAGAAGACCTAAGAATAAATATTTTAATGACTTTCCCTTCTAAATATGCATAATTTTAGCATATCTTGGAGGATCATCAGAATTTGATAAATAGGAAAAATCCACTGTTTGTTGAGAGTGAGAATTTTGAAGTTGAAGCAAGTTGACAGTGTCACTTTAAGTTAATTCTGTTTGTGAAATGTGCTAAGTTCCAGAAACAGACACTGGAGCTCCTTATTTATTGGTAACAGGAATATAAAACATGTAAAATTAATGATCATTTTACCACACTTTTAGCAGCATGTTTCAATTCTGATATAATATTGCTAAAATAGAAAGTGTCTAGAGGAGGACAGTCAGGTCAATAGTCTCAAACTCATTCCATATGAGAATATATTGAAGAAACTAGAGATTTTTAGCTTGGAGAAGGGAACATCTATTGAGGATGGAGAGGGTACTTGTTTTCAAGTATTTACCAGACTGTCAAGTGAAATAGGCATCAGGCTTGCTCTCTCTGCCCAGAAGGCCAAACTAGAAGACAAGGAGAGAGCGACAAAGAGGAAATTAGACTTCAGATCAGGAGAACTTTCTTCAAAATTATGGTCATCCCAAAGTGGACCAAGCAGATCCAGTCTGTCAGGGAACTAAGCTTTGTCCCATTTGTTATCAAGGAAAATCTTGTGCAGATAAAAGTTGTCCTCTGAGGCTCATTTCAGCACTAAGGAGTATCATCCAAAATATTTTACTAATAAGATCTAAATATCACTGTTTGTACCTATGTAAAACAATAATAGTAATTGGAATAGTTGACATTTGCATAGCATTTTCATATTTACAAAGCACTATATACATACTATATAAACCTGTGAGATAAAAGCTATCATTTTATCCATTTTATAGGTAAGAAACTGAGGCTAAGACATCAACAAGTATTTATTAAGTGTTTGCTGTGTGGTAGGCACTGATAGGCATTGGACACACAAAAAAAAGAGCAAAAACATTGTCCCTGCCCTTAAAGAGCTCACATTTTAATGGGAGAGACAACATTTATATAAACAGATGTATAAAAAATACATACAAGCAGATGGAAAGCAACTTTGCAAGGGGAAGGCTGTAACAGCTGCACGGATGACAAGTTGCAGGGCCACTATAGAATTTAGCACTTAGGCCAATTCTTAAAGAAAGACAGGGAAACTAATAGGTAAGGAGGTATGCCTCATGCCAAAGACATGGAGAATGAAGATGAATGTTGTGTGCTCCATCAAAAAATGTGTGTAAGAAAGTTAAGTGTTGTTGGAATGAAGGAAGGTTTCAGAATGTGAAGGACTTTTGGAGGTAAGTGGGAGCTACTGAAGTTTATTGAGTAGGGGATATGGTCAGACCTGAACTTCAAGAAAATCACTTTAGCATCTGAATGGTAAATGGATTGGAGTGGGGAGAGACTTGAAGTAGGGAAGTCAGTTTGAAGGTTACTGTAGAGATGAGCTATACGGTGACCTTTTCAGGGCTGCTTCCACCTTCCACCTTCCACCTTCCATCTTGGTATCCACCTGTTCCATCTAACTCTCACCTGTGGCTCCAAGAAGCTGTAGCAATGCATAGCAGACACACCCTAGTAAACCATTTCAGCAGACAGGCTAAACCAGATCAAGTGTAACCAAGGGGTCTCAAACCCATTGGTGAGGTAGGGGGGTGTCAAATGCTTTCAATGATGATGAACATGGCTTCAAGGTCAGCTATCACACTGATGGTAAATTCTTCAACTTGAAAAGACTTATAAGCCAAGACCAAAGTGGAGGGAGTGTTGGTGCATGATTTTCTGTTTGCAGATGATTGTGCACTCAATGCAGCCTCTGAAGCTGAGATGCAACAGAGTATGGGTTGATTCTCTGCTGCTTGTGCTAATTTTGGTCTAACAATTAACACCAAGAAAACACAGGTGCTCCATCAGCTACCCCCACACTTTCCATATGTGGAACCATCAGTTATAGCCAATGGAGAAGTTTTGAATGCTGTGGATAAGTTCACTTACCTTGGTGGTGTACTTTCCAGGGATGTACACATTGATAATGAGGTTGACACACTCATTGCCAGAGCTAGCTCAGTGTTTGAGAAGCTCCAAAGGAAAGTATAAGAGAGAAGAGGTATTAGACTGACTACCAAAATGAAGATCTACAGAGCCATTGTGCTGATCTCTTTGTTGTATGCCTGTGAAATCTGGACAATATACCAGCACCATGCCAGGAAACTGAATTGCTTCCTTTTAAATTGTCTTCAAAAGATTCTGAAGATCACCTGGCAGGATAAGATACCAGACACTGAGGTCCTTTCTCAAACCAAACTGCAAAGCTTTCAACTTTACTGAAGAGAGTGCAATTCTGATGAACTGACCATGTTGTTCAAATGCAAAACGTATGCTTTCCAAAAAGACTATTTTATGGAGAACTCACACAAGGCAAGCGTTCACATGGTGGTCAGAAGCAATACAAGGACTCTCTCAAGGTCTCTCGTAAGAACTTTGGAATTGATTGTGTGACATGGAAGAAACTGTCACAGGACCACTCAGCATGATCCGACCTCATCAGAGAAGGTGCTATGTTCTATGAGCAAAGCAGAATTGAGGTAGCTCGAGAGAAACACAAGATATACAAACTTGGCGAATCCACCCCAAAGGTTCACTAGGACTATTTGTGCCTGACCTGTGATAGAACATTCCCAGCTCATATTGGTCTGATCAGCCACGGTGGGAAACACTAAAACTTGACTCTGGCATAGTGATATCATTTTGGTCCTCTTTGAAAACGAAGGACAACAACAGTAGAGGTATTGCAAACAAAAGTAGAAAAGGAAGAAATAGTAAACACATCCTTTCCAGACCATAAAAGAATATAAATTCTAATCAGCTTAGGGAGCATAAAGCAAATACATAAACCTAAATGAAGACTGAATAATCAAGATCTAAAAAATGAATGGGTGGAAGAAAAACATTATAAATATAATTAATAATTGTGTGAAAGACAATGACAGTGATGATGAAATAACAGAACATTTCAGCAATGCAGATAAGGCATTCCTTATGGAAAAAAAAACTATACCCCTTAAAACATACATTTAAAAGTAGAAGAGAATTAATAAACTGAATATGCATTTAAAAAATAAAAATATATCACCTAAGACCAAAAATGATCACAAAAGATAAAATCTTGAAAATAAAAAAGAAATAAATTAGAAACCAAAAAGACTATAGAAATCATAAAACTAAGAGCTAGTACTTTGAAAAAATTAATAATACTAAAATGATCTTTAAAAAGACAAAAAAATCAGATCCACAAAATGCAAATAAACAAGCTAAGAGATAAGAACAAAGAAAATAATGAAGCTAAAAGAAATAAAAAGAATTTTCCCAATATAGCATGCACAGCTATATTTCAACAAATTGAGAACACAAATGAAATACCATCAAAGTCATACTTATCTTCACAGATTGATTTAATTACCCTCAAAATGGAGAATTTCCTTTAAAATATGACATATCCAAACTAAAAAAAAATCAAAACAAGATTTTAAATAGTCAAATTTCAGAAAAGGAAACAGAAAGTATTACCAAAGGGTAATTTATTAATTTATTAATACTACTGTTTTGATGAATTTACAAGAAATTTGTGTCAAATTGTTAAAGAACAATTAATGCAAATACTACATAAATTATTGCAAAAATATAAAAAGATGGCACTCTAGCAAACTCCTTTTGTGAAGCAAATATAATACAAATACCAAAAACAATGAATGATGTGTCAGGCATGCAACAAGCATTTATTAAGTGCTTACTGTATACCAGGCACTATGCAAAATGCTAAGGATACAAAGAGAGACCAAATACAAGTTTCCTACCCTGGAAAAGCTCTCATTTAATGGAGGAGGAGGGAAGGGGAGAGCATACAAACAACTATGTACAAACAAGATGTATCAAGATTTATACAGTGTAAATGGAAATGAGTCTCAGAAGGAAGGCATTAGCAGTGGTGGAATGGTGAAATATCTTCTGAATCTTGAGGGAAACCAAAGAAGTCAGTTGGCAGAGAGAGACAGAGACAGAGATACAGAAAGAGAGAAAGAGAGGGAGAGAGAGAGAGAGCATTTCAGGTTTATGGAACATGGTATATTACAGTCAATGAAAAGGCATGGAGTTGGGAGATGTTCTGCGTGAGGAACAACAAGAAAGCTAGTGTCACTGACTGTCCTCATTCCTGGTCTTGTTGCTAGTTCTTCACCTTCATCCCTTAGTATCTCTGATTTCCTTTAAGATTGAGATCAGTCAATATCTTGTATATGCATTCTTTCATGAATCCCCAGTGTATTATTGCCCTCCTTTCCCAAACTACCTTGTTTCCATTTTGTATACATTACATATATGGTTATGCTGTCTTCTCCATTAGAGAGGAAGGGAATATTTGACTTTTTTTATCCCAAGTTTAGCACTATACCTGACACATAGTAGTTAAGCCCCTAATAAATATGTTAATTGATCAGTGAGTAATAATTTTATCCTTCTTTTAGCAAAATAAAAGGCCAAATAGAATATGATCAGAAGTCTTGCTTTATTAATTAAAAAGAAGGAAAAGGTTTTGTTTACTGTTGTTGTCTTAAACAGAAATTAATATGTCTCCATGCATTAGAGATACTACTATAAATACTACTGGACATAGAGTCAGATCATCTGGATTCAAAGTCTTAATCTGCCACTTATTAGTTGTGTAAGGCTTGTATAACCAAGTTATATAACCTCTCTGAGCTTTGGTATACCCATCTGGAAAATGGAAGTAATAGAGTTTCAGACCTACCACACTGATGATAGGATCACCTAAAGCAATGCTATGTGACCAAAGTGATGCTTTGTAACTGTAAATTAAAGCTGCTACTATTTATTGATTGCCATTGCTTGCTAGTTTCGCATTTGTCCTTCTGAGATGTATGGAACAGTTAATTATACTAGCCTATTTGATCTCTAGTAAGTCAAATTTTATTCAAGACTAAAACACTATTGAAATAGATTTAGAAATTATAAAAAATAATTTTAAAAATACATATTGATATAATCCAGTTGTTTTCACAGCTGTATGTTTGTTAGATAACTCAATCTAGATTACTCTTAAGAAAAAAAAACATTCAATTTCAAGCCTATCTTTGGCAGTGTTTAAAAAGGGATATTTTGATTTCCATTGCAGCATCTAAATGAAAGGGAAAAACCCAATGGGTTAAGGTTTTGTTTACTGTTTCTTATTTCCTGCCTGATCTACCATAACACTAATGTGTTGGGAAATGATAGAAACACCTCTTTCAGGTTCAGCTTGTTTTCTATTGGCATGCTCACCTTTAATGTACGTACTTGAGCAGGTTTATGATTATGAAAAAAGGCAACATGCTGGGGATATTACAGCATAAATCATTGTCAGTAAGCAAATCTTGTTTTTCAGGGCAGCAAAACAGCTTTTAAAGCTTTGTTGGTAAAGTTCAGCCAAAGGGGCCTACAGAATTTCTCTCTGTTTTAAAATGTCCTAATGGGGTTTTTCACTATCATGGTATGGCATTTTGTTCATGTTTCAGGGAATTTGCTTCATTAAATATTCCTGTGAACCATAAGGACCACTGGGTATAAACTTCAAGCTGATTAAAGGAAAACTGTCAAAGCTGAAGTTGACCTTCTTGATGTCTGCCACTTGCTTTCCACTTTGGTCCTTCATTTTTGTTTTAGAGTTAGACCTGTGGAATATTCTTTAAGATTGAGCAGAAACCAGGAACATGGCCAACATGACCACAAAAGTAATTTACAAAAATAACACAAATGAACGCTAGCATCATTCTTAGGGAATCCAGAAGTGGTGTAATAAGCAATAGACATTTATTGCTGAAGTCAATCGAATACTAAATCCTAATTATATTTTGACTACTTTAACTAAGCTATCATGGTATTTATATCATTCAGATTATCTTAATGAAAGTACTCAAATTTACCTATCATTTCAACTCCTGACTTTGACAAATCAAGGTTCTGTGTGGTATGCTCAATAAAAGCTACAAGTAGGATGTATTTTACATTTCTATGTTCTACGTTCTATTATTGGAAGAGCTGAGTTTATTGGACAATGAAAGTCAAATCTTCCAGGTGTCATGATATAGTATAAAGAAGACTTGAACAGATGTCAGTTTCCTTGCCAATAAAATAAGATGGTTCAACTAGGTTAGTGGTTACCAAAGTTTTTGTTCTGTGAACCCCTCTCAATAACAAAAATCTTAAGTATGTTGGGGACTCCTAGGGGACTTTAATATACTACACATGATATTTTTTAAAAAATTATTCACTAAATGCTTACAGTAACCATAATGATAACTTGTATTAAATTTAAATTGAATTAAATTTTACATTACATAATTATAATTATGAAATTTAAAACAATAAAATACTTACAATTATGAAACCTCTAAATAAAAAATATAAAACATCAAAAATAATTATTAATATTTTATATGGGAAATTCATTAAGAACTAAAAGAAGTGATCCAGCAGGACCTATAAGACTTCATGTTAGAAAATTATTTATTGCTTAAGGTGCCATTAAAGAATTTTTAGCATTAACTCTTTGGACCATTATAGAGAGGGGGTTTTCAAATCACTAAATAGGAACCACTGGACTAAGTGGTCTCTCAGGTACCTGATAGATTTTAGAACTATAATCTTATGAACAAGAAAACTGGGAGCTAATCCTAGCTTGATAACTAACTAGTATTATGGCCTTGAGCAGATCACATATACATAGTACCTTAAGGTTTACTAAGTTCTTTCTTCTCAAAAATTCATGAGGAAACTATCGACCTATTTTACAGATGATAAAATCAAGATTTAGAAAATTTAAGCGATTTACAAATCATTGTCTTATGTAGTATTTACTATCCTGGGAAAAGCTGAGGGAAATTGTACTTTTTTTTAATCTAAGAAAAGAAAAAGACAACCTCTACTTTTGTGACATACGAAGGGAAGACAGGTGTTTCTACAGGTCATGAACAATACAAAATTTTCATTAAAGCTAATTTTACTTCTCTGGAGAGAATCAGAATTGGAACAAAATGATGATGGACTGAAGATTGAACCTGAAAATAATAGTGATATGTCTAGATAGATAGAGGGATAATAGGTGAGTAGGAAGGAGCCACTTGAGAAAATATTATCGGCATGAACTATACTTTGCTTGAATCCTAGGCTCCTTTCAGGTTCAAATCTCATCCTGAAATAAATATAACCTTCTTTTCCTTCTCTTACATTTTTGGGTATTAATAATCCAGGGTTTCAAAGTCTGGATTAGGGTTTGTTGGAAGAGCGTTTGAACTAATAATGGACACGGTCAAATACAGCTTGATCACAAAGACAAATGCATTTTTCTTATTCTCTGCTTATTTTGTCTTTGAATGAAGGCGAACCTGGCAAGTTTTATACCATTGTCGCAATATTACTCCCCTGTGCATGCAACCCAAGAGCTTCGAAATAAAATACATTTTGTTATGAAAACAATGACAAGATGAATTCCTAAAGGAAACCTGAAGTCCAGAGACAGACATGGAAATAATTGTGGCTGCTTCTCTCCTACTATGCTGCTTCTTTATTTTTAATGTTTTGTTTTGTTTTTTTTACCCCTTTCTGCCTGTGCCCATCATCAGAGTCAACCTTCTGTTTACAATAGCAAAGGAAAGAGAAAACTGAGGCATTTATCCAGAAAAGTCAGGGAAAGACTACTTAAGTTATCAAATTAAAAAAGTATACTTCTAGGGCAGCTAGGTGGCACAGTGGATAGCACATCAACCCTGGAGTCAGGAGGACCTGAGTTCAAGTCCAGACACATAATGCTCACCAACTACGTGACTCTGGGCAAGTCACTTAACCCCAATTGCCTCACACACACACAAAATAAAATAGACTTCTAGAGCCAGAATTATTTTGCCTATGTAGACTTAATACTCATTTAGCTATTAGAATCAACCCATTAACTTGGATTTCTGGTTGGAAAAGGAAGTAACTTGTGAAGCCCTTATAAAGCCTCATTAGAAATACCACTTTGATTCTTGAACTTTCAACTTTCAAAAGCCTTTCCTTTCAACTCCAACATTTCATCCAATTCTTCCTCCAAATTCTTATTCTCATTCTCCTCTTTGCTAATCCATTGCAGGGGCACTTAACACCAAAAGTACTGAAAGGTAATGAGATCGTTATGGAGCCAAGTGATAGAATCGATGGAATCAGTCACTGAGTACAAAGAACCATATCCAAGATAAAATGTTTCCATATTGTGTTTCCATGATGTCCAGAAAAGCATTCAGTTTGTCACAGATAATTGGACAATGAACAAATTCATGCTATGCCAGGTTGGTTTCTGGCCATTAGGCCTTTTGGGAGCTGGACAAGTAATTTAAAATTCCTATTTGTACCATTTGCCTGTTAGAATATTGAAGTAGCCCAGAGATGAAGCAAATCTAAATCATGAAGGGGGGAGATAGAAGAAAATAATTTTTAAAAGAATAAAAAAATTACAATGGCTAATATGTATATAGTGTTTTACAGTTTATAAAATGCTTTCCTTTTATATCTCCCTAACTAATACACTGAGGCAGCTAGGTGGTGCAGTGGATAGCGTGCCAGGCCTCCAGCCAGGAAGACTCATCCTGAGTTGAAATCTGGCCCCAGCCACTTACTATCTATGTAACTCTGGGCAAAGTCACTGAACGCTGTTTGCCTCAGTTTCTTCATCTGTCAAAAGAGCTGGAGAACGAAATGGAAAACTATTCCAGAATCTTTGCCAAGAAAGCCCCCAAAAGGGGTCATGAACAGTTTGATATGACTGAAAATGACAGAACAATGTCAACAATCAGCCCACTCTCCATCTCAACACAGTGGGAGCTATTAGAAAAGTTTTCTTCCTTCTTTAAACCTTCCACAGCATCCCTTTTCTCACATCCTTTCAGATGAATACTCTAACCTCACCTGAGATATAAAAAAGCAATGTATTATATTAGAAACAATGTCAGATTTGGAGTCAGAGAACTTGGGTAAAAATCCTGTCTCTGCTATTTACTCCCTGAACCTCAGTTTCCCCACATCAAAATCACAAGGTTGGATTGGACAAGATAATTTCTAGAGTCCCTTATAGCACTAAATGATAAGATAGATATGAAGGAAAACCTGAGGAAAATAATGGTATTAGTAACCAGAGCCAGGAAGGACTTGACCATCCATTGAGCAGGGCTTTTCATATGCTGTGACCTGTCCTTTACTCCAGTTGTACAAATCATTTAAACTCTGTAAATGAGTCCCACAGAAAGGATTTCAAGTAATTCAATTCAGAAAATTTTTATTTATTAAGTACTCTGTATAGTGAACTCTACTAGACACTATAAATTTCCAAAGTTAAAGCAGAAATAGTCTCTGCCCTCTTAGAGTGTACATTTTAGTTGGAACCAATTTATAATATAAAACAGGAACTCATTAGGCAGATCAAAAGAAGACTTGATTTTTGAATCAGGAAAAGAGAGAAAATATGGTGCTGTGATAGAAAAATGTTCTAATCAAGGGTTCTTAATTTGGGGTACTTTAAAAAATATTTCAATAACTGTATTTTCATATAAATGGTTTCTTCTGTGATCTTATGTATTTTATTTTATGTATTAAAATATTCTAACAAGGGGTGCAAAGGGGTGCATAACGCCAAATAAGGTTAAGGTTTGGTGCTCTAAGGGAAGATAGTTTCCATTGCGAGATTACACAGTTACTTGTTAGACTAAGGCCAGTTGCAGGTTCAGGATAATAGTTGAAGAAATCAAAATACACCGATGGCAAGCAACAGCTTAAGCAGCCAGTTAGCAAATATGCTCCAGGGAAACCTAACAGAATGGATATGGAGTCCAAAGCCAAATACAGAACTCCCAGGGGCCCAGAAACATAGCAAGTCTGAAGGAAAGGAGTGAAAGAAACAATCACAAGGCCAGTGGAGGATGGCCTGAATCCCAAGAAAAGAATCTTTAGGGTCATATTGGCAAGTGACTTCCTCATTCATAGAACAAGGGATCAGAGCAGGATTAGGGTCAGGCCAGCTGAAGAACAGAAGCATAGCATAGTTGAACCCCCATGCTGAAGTGACTGAAGGAAGTTCAGGGAGATCCTGAGGCTCAGAGTGTTTCAGTGAATTAACTGACATAATATAGCTATTGAGGCTATATTACATCTGTGGATAGAGCACTTTGATGGGAATCAGGATAACCTGAATTCAAATCCAGTCTCAGACACTTATTAACTGTGTGCTCCTAGGCAAGTCACTTAACCTCTGCCTTAATCCACTAGAGAAGGAAATGGCAAACCACTATAGTATCTTTGCCAAAAAACCCCCATGCATTGGCATGTTATGATCTACAGGGTCACAGTGTCACAACTGAACAACTAAATGGCAACAATATAGCTATTAATAAATGGTGATCCTAAGACCAAAAAAACCTTAGTTCTTCTGACTCCTAGTTTCATATTTACTCCATTACAACATGGTACCTCAATGGGGGATATACTTTTGAAATGACTGAATATTCATTTCCATTATCCTAGTAGCTATTGCAGGAAATAAGGTTTGTAGCCAGACAGCTGCTTAAAGAGTCTTGAACCCAAGTAAAGGTAGCTAGATAATGATAGAACCCAATCATTCAACAATCATTTATTACTCACTTATTATGTATCACTCATTGTGGTAGCCTCTCAGAACAAAAAGACAAAAGCAAAGATTTCTTAAAACCAAAATGCCTACATTCTATTGAAACCTGATGAACTATCATTAGGTCATTATAGAACATATTTTGTAAATAACTTAATATAGTGCTCTAGTCTCTTGAATGGTGTTAGATAAACACAGTCAAATCCCTAATCTTTCCTTTTCTAGAATTTCTAGCTAATTTGTGAACCAGGCAGTTGGACATGTCAGGAGGTAGCTAGATGGGTAGGAGTTATCCTTGTCCTAAAAAGACATGCCAGAGATTCATATAATTCCTATAATTTGAACCCAAAATTACTTAAATTAGACCTTTAAAATAAGAAGAAAACAAGGGATCTAGAGTTAACTTGTCTAGCAAGAAAATGCCCTGATTTATTCTTAAATGTTAACAGTCTTTGTTCAGGCTTCATGTTAGTATGAAGCAGGTTTAATTTCATAAAAATATTGGAGGCAGAAGGACTCTCCTGGGACATAGTGATTGTTGCCTTATGTGGATGGCTCACATTGCACTAATGTGATCCCGAAATGAGTCACAGATTTCAAACTTGAAGATCATCAATTCTCTCCAAAGATAATTCATTGGGATATACTAAATGGCTCCATTGCCTTCTCTAGTGAGGAGCAGTAGCATGAAGATCAATAATTATAATCTGTGCTTTTTGTTCTGCCAGAAGGAAGAAAAACAACTGAGGCTATTGGCAAACCTGTCAAGATCTATACATTGGTAGTGCATTACATGCTTTGATTTTAAAGCTGAAACTCAGTGTGAAGCTAAGAGGAATGTAAGTGTCAACAAGTTCACACACTTATTCTCTTGTTCTTAACCTTTTGACAAAATATCTCACTCTTGCCAGTTTTTTAGCAGTTATCAGGCATACATTAGTATGTGTTGATGAGTTGTGTGTTGTCCGTTTGAGATAGCTTGGTTTTGAATTTTATCTACCACAGTGCATTCATGAATAATAAAAACAAATTACTTCCTTATTTTAGGTAATTTAAAATAATATTTCAATTTTTTGAAAACTGCTGATTTTTTAAAATTTTAGTAGACTATTTATGAACATGCTTTTAAGAGAAAAACATTATTTTGAAAATTCTAATACCTTTCATTTTTATAATTCCTGCCTTTGCAAAGGTCATTCCCATCTTTAAAAAAAAATTATCTTCAAAAAAATGTCATAGGTAGGAAGGTATTGTTTGTCATATAATGAAACTGAAGCAGAGAAATATGAAGTGGCTTGCCTAGAGTCACAATACTTGCTTGTATATTTCAAGTGTATATACCCAAGCTTGTGAACATGTCTCACTCAAGCCCCCTTCCCTCTAATCACATACCCGCTGTCTTAGGGGAGGCTTCATCACCATTCAATTAGACTATTACAACAGCCTCATAATTGGACTCCCAACTTCTTGATCATTCTCTCTTCAATTCATCATCCAGATAGCTAACAAAGTATCTTCCTAAAGCAGAAATGTGACCATATCACTCAAGAATTACTTCAATGACTCTTTATTGCCTAAAAGATAAAATACAAAATTTTCCCTTTGGCCTTTAAAGACCCTCCAAATCTGGCTCCAGCTTACTTTTCCAGTCTCATTACACAATATTCCCATTCAACCACTCTACATTTTAACCAAAGCAACCTATTTGCCGTTCCTAAAATTCAACATTCTATGCCTTCATTCTGAATTTTTGCAAAAGTTATACCCATTACCTGGAATGCACTCCACCCTCAACTTCCATTCTTAGAATACCAACTCCTAGGTAAAACTCATATGCTGCTACAGGAAACATTTCCTGATTCTTTTAGTCACTAGTACTCTCTTCCCTCTTCTCAAATCACCATATCTATACTTAGCTATTTAGTGTTGCATTTCCCCTCCCCATAGACTCTGAGGGATCTTAAAGGCAAGTATTGCTCTTCATTTTGTCTTTGTATTCCCAGCACCTAACCTAGTGAGTTATATGTAGAAGATACTTGATACATGGATGCTGGTTTAGTTTGAGTTGGATATACCAATCGTCATACAGCTGGACCCAGCTCCTTGGGGATAAATGAGAGTGCCTAGGAGTGCTCAGCACTGGGTTTCCCTATTGCAAAAAGAAAAATGATACCTTTTAGTAATTACTCTTCATCCCACAAGGTGGGCACATGCTAATAAAGAAAATCCCTGGAATGGCCCTGTTGTTTATTATGCTTTTGTGTAGGAGGAGAACAGAGATGGAGTTCTTGTGTTGTTTCCCCAGAATTACTGTTTGGAGAGAACATTATTCATCTACCCAACATGAACAGCTCCAACCATTTAGCATAATAATTTTATGAAGTGCTTTGTGGTTGCCTTTTTTAAAATTAAGTATGGCCATAACTACTTGTCTTAGAGAAAATGATTGATAAATCATATGATCACTCTTCCTCAATAACTCTTCAACTTGTGATGTTTGAAAGTGCATTGGCCAAATTTTCACTGATAAAGTACAGCAGAAGGATAATAGCAACAAATATCCAGTTTCCTTAGGCCCTTTTTGCCTATGTCCAAAATCCACATCCTAACAGGTCAAAGTTGTGGGGATCAAAATTCTGCATTTATGATCAGGCATGTCTGCTAAGAGCAGGAGTTCTTATCCTTTTTTATGTCATGGCTCTCTTTGACAGTTTGTCAAAGTCTATGGAGCCCCTTCTCTGAAGAATGTTTCTGCAGGTCTGAAATAAAATAGAAAAGATTACAAAAGAAACAAATTATATTGAAGTATATTTGTCAAATAATTACAAAACAAGTTAAAAGACCTTAGGTTAAGATCCCTGATTTAGAGGGTGCTTTTTTTCAGAAAAGTAAAAATTACCTTAGAGATCATTTAATGCTTACTTTAAAGATGAAAGAAGTGAAACTGGAAGAGATGAGGTGATCTCTCCAAGGTCACAAAACTAATTGATAGCAGTACCAGAAATACAGCTCAGAAAGCTCCTAAGTCTGAGTCCAGTGTTTTGTTTGTTTTGTTTTGTTTTTGTTTTTCACCATGCCTTTCTGCCTCATCTGAACCAAGTTCTGCAATTCCAAATTCATGTTCCTGGTACGCACTGAGCAAAGTCAACTTGAAGAGGAAATGAAGTCACTTAATGTCTCTAGGCCTCAGTTTCTTCATCTATAAAATGAAAGAGATCAGATTAGATTTCCTTTAAGGTCCCTTGAAGCTCTAAATCAATGATGCTGAAGTACCAAGAAATGTTGAAAGATGACAAATTTAAATTAATAGCATTAATCAGAAGGCCAGATATTTTGAGACTAGTAAATATATTTATCTAAGCTATAGAGAAAACATTCTCCTCAGAAGCCACCATTTTCTAGCTTGCAAGGGACATTTTTAGCTTCCTAGGATAAGTTGTTCAGTTCTGTACAAGCAGTATTGCTTCATGTAGGCTTGTTACTATTCAAAATCATCAACCCAGTGATTTTCAAGGAGCACCACATCAGACCCCATATCAAGATAAATGTAGTCATTTCCCCTGATGATTGCTCTTAAAGGAATGGAATGAAATTTGTAATTACACAGCATAAAATTTCATACTAGATCGAACAGAAAACTCCATGAAGGATAGAAACCAGTTCTCAGATCCCCTTGCCCCTGCAACTCCTATTTTCTCCCAAGGTGTAAGGGGGTCTTGCAGAGTTTTTGAAATCATTAAACTGTTACCCTCGATCCCTTTTTTTGATAAGATAAGCAATCATATCAAGAAATGAATAGCACCAACTAAAATAGCCTTTTTGAAATTCAGCTTTAGTACCATCCATCTCTGGAAATTCATCTTCCCTTTTATCTTCCTTCTACCTGGAGCAAGCCCAGGTATACACTCATACAGGAGTTTGCAAAGCTTCTTCTCCATGGGACAAATTGGATTTTGCTACCTGGCCTCCTACTGTTTTACTTTGCTATCTTTGCAATCTCCTCCCCACCCCTATATTCTTAGCATAAATACCTAGGGATTAGTTTTGTTAGAAAGCTATCAAGAAGGAACAGTTGGAGTCCTGTTAAGATATCTTTGTGCAAGAGTGCCAACCAGGGAGGAGCAATAATAAGTGGATGACAGAAAATCTATAAAATGCATTAGGCCAGTCTTGGTCCCACTAGTTTTTAAAAACTCTGGTTCCATTCACAATACAGTTACCTGCTTAGGATCTAAAGTCCAAGAACAAAGCCCTTCTTAGAGTCTTTACTGATAAGAACCAATAAACAGGAGGGAAAAGATTTAACATTCCAACTAAGCTTTCCAAATATTGTAAACAGTATTGATTTTCTTTGACTGGGCAAGAAATATTTCATGACAATTATTTCTCCCATGAAAGTGAAGTGTCAGGCCTGATCCAGATTTTCAACTTACGAAGTCAAAGTTCATAATCAAGGATTAAGGAAATTTCAAATGGTAAGCTTTTGCTTGTCTGTACCAATGTCCAGGGATACTGCCTGTAAAAAGCAATGACTGTCCAGAGCAGAATCTAAATTTGTGACTGGCTGATATGGTGATACCATTAGGATAGCCTTTGCAACTAGAAATTGCTGATGCCCCTTACCCTGGGGAGAAATGTGTTCTTTTGTCTTGCAAACACAGATACACTTTGTGAGGTCACTATGTGACATTGATCTTTCTATCCAGTACTCTTCTGCTACTCTGGAGGAAAAGAAATTTGTCACAATTCTTGCAACCAAGCTGATGTGCCTCCCTGGTCTGCTGCTTTCTCTGGGGTTGTCCTCCATTGGCTCTTGTTACTATTTGTTTTCTATTCTCACCTGCTTGTACTCACCTTGTTTCCATCCTCCATACATTACACTTTTCAAATTCTCTTGTCATTCATCCTCCAACTGTGCCGGTCCCAACACGGCCATACTCCAGCATTGCTGATAGAATGCCTAAGTACCTAGGCATTATCGTGCTACCTTACCAATGCAGGTTCAAAATTTTTTCTCAGGTAATTGATGGAGCCACTTAAGGAACCAGATGTTGCAACTGTGCTTTATAAGTCCCTCAGGCAAACAGAAAGACCACTATTTCATAGAACTTCACTTTAGTCTGTTTTAAAATTTGCCAAAGTGCTTTATATATGTTTTCTTATTTAAGTCTCATCACAACCCCAAAGGAAGGTCTAACAGATATACTTTGCTTCACATTTTACATATGAAGAGACTGATGCTAAGAATGATTAAATAACTTGCCCTTGATCACAAAGCTAGTAAATGTCAAAGGTGGAATTAGAACTTAGATCTTCCTGACTCGAAGTCCAGTATTCTCTCTACTCCCTAAAACTCTTTAGTATAATAGCAGAGAACTATAAGGCAATTTAAGGTTTCTGAAGTGCTTTCCTGTCTTATATGATCCTCATAGCACTACTGCAGTTATTGTACCTGTCTATACCCTGTAGACAAATCGACACCTTTCTTTTGGTTAAAGCTATCGTAAATTATCATTGTTAACATCATCAACCTCACCATCATCCCAATTTTAGATTATTCCCATTATCTACTTGTCTGTTCTTACTCATGTGTTTTTCATCAAGGCTGGAGAAAGTTAAAGAACTTTGTTGATTAGGTCATATACAAATTTATATAATCTAATCTCTATTTGGCCCACATGGCAAAAAGGAAATCCTTTTAATCTGCCCTAATTGGTTCTTAAAAGCTCTCATGCTGCCTTAGTGGAAGCTAGGTGGCACACTGGATTACACACTGAGTATGGCATCAAGAAGACCTGAGTTCAAATATGGTCATATATACTTACTAGCTATGTGACCCTGGGCAAATTACTTAATCTCTATTTGTCTCAGTTTCCTCAATTATAACATGGGCATAATAATAGCACTGACCTACCAGGGTTGTTGGGAGGGTCAAATGAGATAACAGCAGGCACTTAATAAATGATCATTTTCTTCCTCCTTCTACCATATATGGTACTCCATTGCTCATCTCTATGCCTTTATATTGACTATTCCCCATGCCTGAAATGAACTCACTCCTCACTCTTGCCTCTTGTAGTACCTAGTCTTCTAAAGTTTAGCTCAGGTGCCCCCCTTCTATATGAGGACTCTCCCCCCCACCAGCTCCTACTTCTCTCCCCTTAAAACAAGAGGGGGACCTGTTTCCCTTTTGTTTCTATATCTGCATCACCTAGAACAATGCCTGACACATAGTAAGCAACTAATAAGTGTTGATTGTTTAATTGATTCAGCAGCAGCATTATTATCATTATTCTAGAAGGAAGAGCACAGAACTGAGAGTCAGGATATGGGAATTCTAGTCCTACCTCTTCCATTAATTGGCTATACAACCTTGGACAAGATCTCTGGGCTTTAAGTGTCTCCATTTGTAAAATGAAGGGGTTAAACAAGATTATCTCCAAGTTCTTCCTTGCTCTAAAGGGTTATCAAATTATGATGCCTTGATGGAGAGTAATTTTGATGATAAATCAGTGTGAACTCGAATGTTCATGAAAATTATTAAATATAGGTATAAGTATCTTTGGGGTTATCAAAACCTACTCTTAATTTCTTTGAGGTCAGCAGAAGTCCAAAAACCTGTGTCAACCAATTAGCATTTCTATATAACTTTAAGTTTTCCATGTACTTTGCAACTACTGTCTCATTTTATCCTCATAAAAAACTCTAGGAGGTAGTTGCTACTGTTCAGTTATTCAGTCATATCCTATACTTCATGATCTCATAGACCATAGCATACTAACACTGTGCATGGGGTTTTCTTGGCAAGGATACTGGAGTGGCTTGCCATTTCCTTTTCCAGAAGCAAATATAGGTTAAGTGACTTGTCCAGGGTCACACAGTAGTATCTGAGGCCAAATTTAAACTCAAGTCTTCTTCACTCCAGGCCCAGTGCTCTATCCACTGAGCCATCTACCTATTATTACCCCCAGTTTACAGATGAGGAAACTGAGGCTGTATAAATTTAAATTATTTACCCAGAACCCCAGAGCTAGTAAGTGTCTGGGGACAGATTTGAACTCAGATCTTCTTGACTTCAGGCTCAGTGTTCTATAATCTAGCCACTGAACCACTTAGTCAAATCTGCAAACCAGATTTTTGTCCCCTATTTTATGTCTTCTTGAATGAGAATAATATATCCAGAGAGGATTCCCTGCTATGACAGCAGGTCTCTCAGAGTCACCCTGGGTGTACTACTATATTCCTGTATTAAAATTTTGTCTTCTTTTGTCCAGGTATGAGATGATATCAATGCGTGGGAACTCTCAGTGTGGACATCTACGGAAGCAGAACAGTAACTCCTCAGTAACATAGTCTTAAGAATTGCCTGGGGGGCAGCTAGGTGGTGCAGTGGATAGAACACTGGCCCTGAAGTCAGGAGGACCTGAGTTCAAATCCGGCCTCAGACCAAACACTTGACACTTACTAGCTGTGTGACCCTGGGCAAGTCACTTAACCCCAATTGCCTAAAAAAACAAAACAAACAAACAACAACAACAAGAATTGCCTGGGTTGCTGAAAAGTTAAATACCTTTTCTGCAGTTATAAACCTAATATCTGGTAGAGGTGAGGCTTAAGTTCAGTTCTTCCTGGCTCCAAGGCTTAGTTTAAGGCACTACACATGTGTTATCTCTCTTCCATTAAGTATTTCTAAGTAAAAAGTTACTTCACAACCTCCTCAAAGTACTCTGGCCCAAGATTTTAAAACCAAATCATCTTGGGTGATGGGGCTGTGCCCTTTGAACAATGTTAGAATGGCATGAGACTAGTATGATCAAATCTGAATAGACACTCAGACTTCAGGTTGTTGTGATAAACTACATCTGGTTGAATTTAGTTCTTTTGGTTTAAAAACCAGAACTCTGCTTTCTTTTTGTGCTCATTTTGTACTTTGGAAAATGTTCTTGGGGGGAAAAATGCATCACCCTGTGCTTCCTGGGGAGCAGGGCCACTATACTTCTTTGCCCTGAAAAATTATGTTGAATGAATGCTTAATGGAAAAGATGGTGGGTCTTTAGCACCTAGAGGAGTCCTGATCACCCACAAACACCCCCAACAAAGCTCAAAAGATGCACTAGGAGGAACAAGGACAAAGAAAACCAGTAAAAAAAACAACTATACAAATCTCCATCCAATCCAGAACTACATAAAAAGATTGCCAGAATGTTGTGGAAGTCTGAGTAAAGACGGGCCTGGGTAGGTAGAAATCAAAGCTCATAAAATATCCAATTTCCATATCAGGAGATAGGGACAGTCCATCATGTAAGTCCCAGCCTCCCTAGGAGATGAGATTAGATAGCTTCAGGGATAGGGCCTGCCTCCATTCATTGTAAGAGAGAGAGCTAGACTAGTGTAAAGCACAGAGACCCATGCCTGAGACATTGTAGGAAATAGAACCAGACCAATGCCAAGTGTAGGTTTCCCCAGGAGAAAGGGCCAGAGCAGTGCATAACCCAAGACAAGGAGCACCCTAATCCTCTGAAAGAAATAAGGTAAGACCAGCACCAAGGAAGCCTATGAAAAACCCAACGAGGTAGCCTGTCCCCACTCCAGAGACCAGGCTGAACCACAAAAGGAATAAGAGTCAGACCAATGATGTGGCAGCTTGGTACCCAGGAAGACCATATGCAAATCAAAGAGGACCAATAGAATCAAAAAGGGTCAGAATAGTACCTGGGAAGCAAAGCACTTAGAATCTGCTACTATAACAATCAACTATGTTTGGTTTGGGTCTGTCAGGGTCATATTGCAGGACATAGATGCCTCTAGGTTCAATACCATAGAAGTGGAATGACACAGTAGGATTCAAAAACAAAACCCAACTTGGGCCAACAGGAAACTATAAAAACCCAGGACTTTTTGCAGAAGGCAAGGATTTGTCTTATCCACTATAACCAGGGTCAAGTAAGACTTGTACACATTATGGAAGGGTATGGAAGGGTGTGTTATCTGACCCAAATACAAAATCCCTATCCAGAAACCAAGGCTAGAGATATGAGGAAACAGAAAAAAATGCCTAACACAATAAAGAAATGTATTGGACTAAAAGAAGCCCTAAATAGATCCTCAGAAATTGAAAAAAAATCTTGGCTACAAGGGTACCTGGAAGAAATGAAACCATATACAAAATATAATATTAAAGGAAACTATAATTGAAAAAGGAAAAATAAATAGCTTAGAATAACTGGCAATTATTCCATGATACAACAAAAATGTGAAAACAAATCAAATGATTGAAAAGAAAAAAAATCAGGAGAATGTATAAGGTATCTTACACTATCAAAAACAACTGACAGTCTCAACGAAGGACTATTTGAGAATCATAAGAACTTAAAATCGTGACTTCTTCAAAAAAGGCTTAGATGGTATATTTCAACAAATTACTAATAAAAACTGCATAAATCTGTTTTGATCAGAGGACAAAGTGAAATAGAAAGAATATGATAAATCACCTGCTTAAAAACTCCAAAATGAAAATGTCTGGGAACATAATAGCCAGAATTCAGAGTTTCCAGGTCAAAGAAAATAATACTAGAGTGATCCAAAAAGAAAGATTTAAGGCATCAAGCAGCCATATACAGTATTTTTTAAATTAATTTTTTTTGAATTATCAACAATCACTTCCATAGGCTTTTGAGTTTTAAATTTTTCTCCCCTTCCCTCCCCACTCTTCCTCCCCAAGATGGCATGCAATCTGATATAGGCTATACATATACATTCCTACTAAACATATTTTCACATCAGTGATGTTGTAAGTAAGAATTAGGACCAATAGTAGGAACCACCAGAAACAGGAAACAAAACACAACAGAAGAAAAAAAAAATAGCAAATAGTATGCTTCGATCTGCATTCAAACTCCATAGTTCTTTTTTCATATGTGGATAGCATTTTCCATCATGAGGCCTTTGGAGATGTCTTAGATTCTTATATTGCTGAGAAAAATTTAGGCTATCAATATTAGTAATCATACAATGTAGCTGTTACTGTGTACAACATTCTCCTGGTTCTGCTCACTTCATTCAGCATCAGATCATATAAGTCTTTCCAGGTTTTCCTGAAGTCAGCCTGTTCATCATTTCTTATAGCATAATTGCATTCCATTACATTCGTATACCATAATAGCCATATGCGGTATTACACAAGACTTGGCAGCTACCACAATATAGAAGAGGAGAGTTTAGAAAACAATATTAAGCTCTCTTTCTATAGAGTCCAAGATGTAAAGTGGAGAATGTGCTCAAAATTCAAGTAGTAGCTAGAAATATTCACACTGCTATCTTTGCTTCTGGATATGGCATAGTACAAGGGACAAGTTACTCTCTTGATTTAAGAAGCAGCTATATTCCTCAGAGCTACACTCCTCAGGGCAGACCTTCATACTAGACTCAGCAGCCAATAACCTCTGATAATCTAACCTTCCAACCTTTCAAATCTTGTAAGGTCATTGACTAGTCTGTATCATTTCATATGCTCAAGAAACAAGAAGAGAAATAATGCTTCTAAGAGTAGGAAAAAAACAACTAGAAATTAAAACCTAACAGTGCCATATGTTTACAGATATATATATATATATATACATACATATATATATGTATGTGTGTGTGTGTATGTGTGTCTCTGTGTGTGTGTGTACACACACTTGTATTATATACGTGTTTATGTATAATTTTGTTTGGTTGCTAATTCATGTTATTAGAGTATTTATCTATTCATTCTATTAACCTATTTATTTATACTCAACCAAATTATTAGTAGAAACAACAGGAAACAGGAGGTCCTGATGATTTAAATTAGCAGTTAAATCAACTGATTTATATTTGGATTTGGAATGAATTGTATATTTTTTGAAAGATTCACCTTCCTAATTATTTTTATGTTTCACTTCCATACTATCCATTTGCAATTCCTAAGCACACACTGGCATGGCGAGGGGAGCCAGATGATTTAGTTTGGTTGGTATGTTTGGATGCCAGGGGGAAATTTACCTAGAGATAAAAAAAATTTATCAGGGAGAATATAATCCCAAAATTAAAGGAGGTTGTGTAACATATCTGTTGTCTATTATCTCACCCTGATGGATTGAGAGTACTTGAGATCAGGACCATCTTTAATCCAAATTCTATAAATTGTTTGTATGTTTACA
The DNA here is from genome assembly GCF_900497805.2 of Vombatus ursinus. Classification (NCBI taxonomy): domain Eukaryota; kingdom Metazoa; phylum Chordata; class Mammalia; order Diprotodontia; family Vombatidae; genus Vombatus; species Vombatus ursinus. Next base: position 61,190,447 of record NW_020954590.1, read on the forward strand.
CATATATGTATGTGTCTATCTTTGTGTGTGTGTGTGTGTGTGTGTGTGTGTGTATGTGTAAATTTTAGATATATTAATTCTGTCCTTTCATTTGTGCAAAAAGTCATCCTGGTGATGAAAGGGTTTTTCCTGGGAGGAAAAATAATAAGAAAAAGATAAACATTTAAAAATTCATTTAAAAAATATAAAGTAGTTTGGGCATTTATTTCAAAGAATATAATGGAACAATCATTGCTTTTATTTAATTTAGAACAGGATATGCATTAGCTATCATTTAGGTGGGTTCATTTATAAACTATTAATGCTTTAATTTGCATTTTCATCAGGAAGGGAAAGAAAAAGTATAGTTGCTGCATACGTCCTTCATGTGCCAGACACAGAGCCATTATTTAATTAAGCACTCTTTATAATTTAACTTACTACATCTGCATTTTTCATCTCTGTGCTGCATTAGGATAAACATGTACTTAATTTATCATCTCATGTATTTGAAATCTTGGCATATGTAGATCATTAGCTTTCCTTTTGCCACCATGTATTTTTTCTTCTTCAATCCATAGTCCACAGTTGTGTTTTTCACTATTGTTGACTAATATGCTACACTCCAAAGTGAAACCAAAATGTTCTGTGAAGTTTCCAAGTGACCTAGTTCACAGATTCCATTTTTAAAAAGTAATTGCATTTCTAACTTTACATTTGTTTGATATTTCCAATTATTTCTTTCAGAGACTTGATTTTTCCAACACATGTTTCCTTTTAAGAGCCTTTCAAGTGGTTAAATATGTTTAACATGTTTTATACAGTTCTGAAAACTGTATAAAATCTTTAATAATGTTCAGGCTAAAACAACACAACACAATATTATTGAATGGAATGAACAGTTAAAATAGATAACTCAGGGGATTATGATCATTACCTACAATTATATGAGGAATTGCTTTCTAGATGGTATAACAGGAAACAGCAGCATGAAATGAAAATAGAAATTGATTTTGAATATCAGGGAAACATACATAGTGTGAAATTTGTCAAATTTTGTAATAACATTACAAGGTTGTAAAAGCTTTAAAACAATTAGAGACTATCTATCAAGTTAGACTAATAAAGACCTAGAAAATACAGGATAAGAAATAATTACAGACATACTCAAATAGACCAGGGATTTCAAATAATTTATTTCTATAATTTCCATGAGTTAATCGATAATGTTTATAACTGAAAAGTACTTGAATTTGTGTTATTCTCTAGCTTACCTTAGACACTGCATTTGGTTCCCATTCTACAGAACAGGTCCTCTATCAACCAACTGGAGGATTGTTCACCAATATGACTTTATTCTTTTTTAAGCATTAAAGAGAAAAGATGGACAAAGAAGGAAAAGACCTTGCCTCCAGCTTCTGAATTCTCTGCTTTCTTTAAGACTCAGCTCAAATCCCACCTTCTGAAAGAAGCCTTTCCTAATCTATCCCCTCCCTCACTAGCTCCATTTTTGCTAGTGCTTTCCCTCTGAGATTGTCTCCCATTTATGAGACGCATACATACACACATGTTGTGGTGAGTGCACATGTATATGTTATATGCATATATGTGACATATGTGTATATATAGCTATAAGTTTACACATATACATATAAATGAAAAATACTTTTATGTATATATTGTATGCATAAATGCACATATGTACACTCATTATTGCTTTCATGTTGTTTCCCCTATTAGAGTTTGAACCACTTGAGGGCAAGGACTATCCTTGTAGACTAACTGACTGATCCCAACTCTTAATTTATCACTGTTGACAATAGCCCTAAAAACTGATATCTAAAAAGAACCTCTATTGGAAATAGGAAGTTGAGTCTAACACTCTCTTTATAACCAATTCCTTTTTTAGCAATTGACCAAGGCAGAGAACAGTCTGGTGAATAATCTAATTTTGGCAGAACACTCCATTTACTCCCCATTTTACTGAACAGCTCCTCTACTAATCAACTGGAGGATTATTCCCTGATTACTTTATTTTTTCTTTAACATAAGCTCTATAATATGGAAAGTGGATCATCAAAGATTTTATATGAACAGAAGCAAGATCACAAAGCCAACTTTTGACGAAGGTCAATGACTTGTTACTACCAGAATCATGTTTGTTTAAAAACCTGGTCTATTCCATCACTTGTCCAATAGCTTGGTCCACTCCATCACCTACCACATAGTGTTGTCCATTCTGTCATGTGCCCAGCATGTTCCTTAAAAGCTCCTTGAATTTGTTGCTTAGTTGCTTACCATGCATATATTATTCCAGAAAAGATATGATGTATCTTGAGAGGAAATCATTTATTTCCAATTCCACCAACCAGGGAAAATTAGGGTTCTCCATCCAGTCTGTAGCATGATTGTCTGATTTATTGTATCCTATTGGTTCTTAAGGCAAAGTTTTAATTCAATTCCTTTACATGGCCTTTCCTAACATTTTAGCTAGAGGTGATCTCTCCATACTTTGACTCTCCTAGTATTTCACATTCCATTCTTGTGCTTTTACCTTCTAATTTTACTATATTGATCCTTGCACAATCCTCTGACAAACTGGAAGCTCCATTTTTAAGCACTTACTATTAATGGGCACTATTTTATGTACCATAGATATGAAATCAAAAATGAAATTGCCCTTGTCTTCAAGGACCTTATATTCTACTAGAAGGATATAACACAATCAAGAATAAGTAAGGAAATTAAAGGAGAGAAGAAGCACTAATAAGTGGAAAGATGTAGTATCAATCAATCAACATTTATTAAGCATCTACTATTTACTAGTACTGTGGATACAAAAAGAAGGAAAAGACAGTTCGTGACTTCAAAGAACTCACAATCTTCATGAAGATGGCAACATTTGAGGTGAGCTTTACAGGAAGATAAGTATTATGATTCTGATTCACATACATATCAACATCAGGGCTTCACGCTGCACTTTGTACCTAGTAGATACTCAAAAATAAATGTTGAATTGAATAGTATGTAAGAAACTGTCATACAGTAAACCTCATTGTATACAACCTAAGATAACCCGGACCCTCAAAAAAAATCCCAGAAATAGGTTTTATAAACTTTTTTTTAATGAAAAACAATTAATTCATGCTTGTGACTCACATGAAGATAGGAGAAATAGCCAATGTGTAACTAAAATATATTTTTAAATTCTTTTTTATTGATTTATTTTTAGTTGTCAGCAATCACTTCCATAAGCTTTTGAGTTTTAAATTTTTTCTCCCCCTTTCTCTCCACTTCCCACCCCAAGATGGAATGCAATCAGATATAGGCTGTATATATACATTCCCATTAAACATATTTTCACATTAGTCATGTTGTAAGGAAGAATTAAAACCAATAGGAGGAACCACAAGAAAGTGGAAATAAAACAGTACAGAAGAAAAAAAAAGAGCAAATAGTATGCTTTGATCTGCATTTAAACTCCATAGTTCTTTCTCTGGATGTGGATAGCATTTTCCATCATGAGACTTTTGGAGATGTCTTAGATCCTTGCATTGCTGAAAAGTGCTAAGTGTATCAAAGTTGACTGTTACTGTGTACAACATTTTCCTGGTTTTACTCACTCCACTCAGCATCATTTCATATAAGTCTTTCTAGGTTTTTCTGGTTTGCTTGTTCATCATTTCTTATAGTACAATAGTATTCCATTACATTCATATATCACAACTTGTTCAGCCATTCCCTAATGGATGGGCATCCCCTCAATTTCCAAATCTTTGCCACTACAGAAAAAGCTATTATAAATATTTTTGTACATGTGGGTCCTTTTAACATTTGTATGATCTCTTTGGGATACAGCTCTAGAAGTGTAGCTAAAATATTTTAAGCTGGGACAACAGGCTGAATTTTGGAGAATGAAATTCAGTAGGGATAAATTTAAAGTCTTAAAGCTGTGATAAAGATACAAAATAAAACAAAACATTTGCAACAGCACAGGATGGGGTAGACAGGGCTAGATAACAGCTCATGGAGGGGGGGGACAGGGGAAGGGAAAAAAAGAAAGAAAAGACCTAGATCTGACCATTTTCTTGAAGGAACTCAATCAGTTTTAAAAGGAATTGGCATGGTACCAGGGAAAGAACAGCTGCTCTAGAGTTGGAAGACATATGTTCAAATTCTGCCTCTGCCACTTATCATGTATGCAACATTAGACATGTCACTTGACCTTGACTTCAGTTTCCTCATTTATAAAATGAGAATTGGACTATATGGAGCTTTGAGATCTTTCCTGGCTCTAGATCTATGATCTTACGATTTGAAATTTGGAGAAAGGTTTTTGGAAGAGAAAAAATGATCTTAAAAATAATTTTTAAATGGAATGAAGAGAGATAAGCAATATAAAGGGAAGCTAATATCAGGCATTAAGGGATTGCATTGAAATAAAACAAGAATTAAAATTTCTTCACGTGACCTAGGCTCACGTGAAAAAAACACATTGTAGTAATCATTGAATTAGATACCTTTTTTTAAGTGTGGAAATTTGAGTTCCAGTGAAGCATATTCCAAATATATATAGATAGTGAGAACAAGAGATGGACTTAGAACTCATGTCTGATATCAAATAAAAGACTATCGGTTCACAAAAGAGCTATACCAATCCCTAAAGTTTCTATATCATCAATGCAAATTTATCTATTGGATGATAAATGGGTGTGCTTATGCCAGCTTGAACTGGCTCTGGAGAGCTGATTATTAATTTCAACTATGAGTATTTGCATCTCACAAATTGACAATTACTACAAATCAGGGCTTGATTTGTTGTTTTGTTAATTTCTAGACTTAAGAATGTGTTAAAATGAGAATTAAACTTGAACGTGTGGCATGTATAAATTTTATTTCTTCCCCAGAGAGATGATCGTTAAACATTTGCCAGTATACCCCTGCACTTATGGGACTAAAGATCCTTGACTAGCAAAGAAACATTAAATGACTTTCATTATACTGAATTTACAAAAGCAGAAAATGAGTCAAAATATTTTAGAATAATTTCCACAAAAGTTGAAACAAAAAGCATTTTCTGGCAAAGCTTCAGCTTACCAGAATATTTAATTAAGTAGAAACTTTAAATCATCAAGATTTTTTATACTATTTTTATTCAACAATCCAGCCAACAAATATTGACAGGCATTGGAAGTATAAGACACATGGCCTGAAACTGTTATATATAGACTTGCCATTATTTGTTCCAGTAGCTCTTACCAGTGGAAGTAGTTTTTTGCCCTTTTGTTTATAGACATAATGGAAAAATACAGGATCTGAGTGCTATTTATAATCAAAGAGTAATTGAATCTTAGTTCCCTTCACTAGGAACACATTTTAGCATCCCAATAAAAGCAGAACAGTTCAAAATAATGCCCATTATAGAGAGGTTGTCCCTTTGTTCAGTGTTCTATAAGACTTTGTCAACCATTTCAATTTGAGGGGCTATTGAGAAGTTCCAACTAGATTAAAATTATATCTAATGCAAATATTAATATTATAAAAGCCACCTCCTATATGATATTTTCCATGAAGAATTTCATAATTAATTTTTGTTCTCTAAAAACAATTATACATAATGCCACGCACTCCACATCCATGATTTGAAGGCTTGGGAGAGCTAAGGCAGTGGCACCTCAATAGGATGCTTGAAGTAAGTGTTGATGTTTCAATTAGAGCCAATTCACAACCCACTGGAGCTCTGAGGAGGGACCATCTGTGGCCTACTACAGAGAAGAGATGAATGTCTCAGGAATTCTAACTAACTTCCTCAAGGATAATTTCACTGTGAATAAATTTTGAGAGCAATTCAAGTGTGTATTTGTTTCAGCTTTCCTGTTGGAACAGATGAAACAGGTGAATGAATAGCCATTAGGAAGTTACTATCTTTCATGGAACTAAAGGGTACAGGAAACCAATATGAGATATTCAGGCATTCACCCAAGTATTATGTACCATAGCTTTAGGAGTGCTTTCATTTTTCCTTCATAAAATAATATTCTGTTCCCTTAGATTACAATTCTAAAACTGGAATGAATCTACCCCTCCCCCCTCCAAAAAAAAGACACTTAAGGCTTTGAGCTGAGTTAGCAATGCTATTCTGGAATCAACGTGAAAATGCTGCTTCAGAGAATTTTGTTGATGTTTTTCAAAAACAATTAGGCCCATATACATTCTATATGGCCAACCCACTTTTCTTTATATCCACTTCTCCTTAACAAGGCTATCTCCATCTCCCTTCCTTTTCCATTTTCAAAGTCATAAGGTTAAAGTGGCTACCCAAAGAAAGTAGGAACATATATTTAATATATGAATAGAACCTGGACCTGTGATTTCATTGCTATAGGGAACATCTACATGTTGTAAATCCCTTCTATCAATGTCGTTCAGCACCTTTTCTGTAACACATAATCTTGGATAGATTCTTAGATTACTGAATGGTTAACTGATTTGTCCAAGATCACACAACCAGTATACGTCACAGGAAGGACTTGAACTGAGGCTTGACCTAAAGGAACTCCCTATGTACCACATCATGCTTCCTCTTCTTGATTCTCTATCTCTGTCTCTGCCTCTGTGTCTGTGTGTGTGTGTGTGTGTGTATATATATATATATATATATATAATTTGTGTATGCATATATGTATATGTATATATGCATTTGTGCATTGTGAAACATGATATGAAACAAATATGAAACATGATATAATCATAGAACAGAGTAGATCTCTAAGAAAGCATGAGACAGTAATGGGATGTTCTACAATGGTGCAAAAGAGAAATAAGAATCTTGAGATAAGAAGTAAAAATGTAATAAACGTCAGAATTTATTGACTTTATGGCAATTATAATAGACAGAATAGAACTTGAATCTGTGTTGGTGAGTCTCTCCAAAGGAGCAAAAGAGGAAAGAGTAGACTTAGAATATAACTATATTGAAGGAAAAAATAATTTTACTTAAAAGAAACAAAAGTTACTAACATTGAAAGAAGCCTTCCTTGTACCTAGAAGACAAGATGCATGATGACAATTTAAGGATTCTGTCTCCCAGAAGAATATGACAAATTGAAAAACAAATGTCATAATGCAGGATATACTATAGGAAAACTTCCCAGAACTCCTGAATTTTAAAAAAAAAACTAAAAGAATGCACAGATCCCCTTTACAACAAGGGAAATAAAAAAAAAAACATGCCTCAAACTTCAAGGTACAGTAGTTAAATTTAACCATCTCAATAACAAAGAACAAATTCTGCAAGAGACTGTGAAGACTTCCAAAAATAAAGGAAAGAAAATTCAAATTACATAAAGCTATTCTGCACCCAACAAAATCACAAAAGTGAATAGAATACTATATCCCAAAAAGCAAAGGAGCTCATAACACATCCCCAAATGATATACTTCACAAACATGTGCCTAATTATCAATAAAAATATAGTTTTTCAATAGAAGAGAAACATATAAAGTATTGCTGAAAACAAAAATATGAACATATTTTTCAATTTGCAAACAATCCAAAGAGGAATGCAAGAAACATAAATAAATACAAATACCGAGGAAAGAATAAGTTATGAAATAAATTACCCCATCTCTAGAGACTATTAAAAGTAAACATACATAAAGAGAAAGACCTCTATAGAAATTTTAAAGCCACAACAATAACAGATGGACCATTAAGAGATTTATTTTTTAAAGTACTTAAGAGGCTAAAGATGAAAGTGGAATTTAATGAAGAGAAGGGATGGTAGAAAAGCTGTCATGAAACACCAAGACTAAACCCTATCCTCCCTAATACCCCCACAATGAATTATTGTCTTTTGGGAGATTAAATTGGAGAATGGGAGTGAGCATAAAAAGAGAAAGAGGAAATGGAGGATAGAGGAAGATGTGTGCTTACCATAATTAAGTCTATGGATGAACAATAATGGGAAACTATTATCTGTAGTCTCTTAGAAAGGACTACAAGAAAATGGGACTGGGGGCAATGGAAAGGCCTCTATTTGTTCATCTTTAAAACAGGAGGGTTGGACTAGAAAGATTTTGAATTTCCTTTTAATTCTACACCTGTGATCCTGATATGAATAACTTTGTTTCTGTATCAAGGGCCTTCGCATTATCTTCCACCCACTGAGGCAGAAGAGAAAGTAGAGACCTTTAGAAAAGTTACATCCTGGGTTGCTTAAGATAGCTAAAAACTGAAATCTGTTTTTACCTAAGGAAAGGAGTGTGTGAAATTTTTTATCATCCAAATTATCCTTCTTCTGTTGGACATTATATAAATATACCTTAGGCCTAACTAAAAACAAAATGTGGAAAAAATGATAAGTAATAAAAGATAAGTAATGGAAAACTAGGGAGGAAAAGTTAACTGTAGCAATAATCTAACTAACACAATATCAAAACAAATCAGAGGCTCTTCCGGGAGAGGAGGGAGCTGCATGATCAGAAGAGGAAGCAGCTGCTTGTCCCCTAGTGAATAATGCTATGATCCACCTGGGCAATTAAAAGTGAGAACATTCAGTTGAGAACAAAGGAAGACGAGATGAGTAGTTTCTCTTCAACTTAGTTGCTTTAAAGAAGAAGATTGGGTGAGAGAAGGAAAATGAATTGAAAGGAATATGGGGGGGAAAAAAGAATTGCAAATGCAATTAGAAGGCATTAGAATTGTGAAGAAGTCCTGAGACTGAATTTTGAGAGCAGAATGTTGAGAAGTTGGAGGAGGGCTTGAGTTGAAGTCAGAAATGGGCTCAAGATGAAATAGGATTCAGTCCAAAGAAAGAGTCAAAGAGATAGAACTGAAGAGAAGTAAATCTTAGTTTTAAAAGAGGATAGACTTCATTCTGAAAGAGGAAAAAAGATGTAGAAAAAATTATCTGAGGATTGTCAGTCAATAGTCTATAGACATTTAATAAGAGCTTATTGTTCAGTCATTTTTCAGATATGTCCTCTCTTTGTGACCCCATTTGGGTTTTTTTCTGGCTAAGATATTGGAGTGATTTGCCATTTCCTTTTCTAGCTCATTTTGCAGATGAGGAAACTGAGTTAAGTGACTTGCCCAGGACCACACAACTAGTAAGTATCTGAGGCCAGATTTGAACTCAGGAAGATGAGTCTTCTTGCTCCAGGCCACCACTTTATCCACTGCACCACCTAACTTCCAACAAGTGCTTAACTACATGTCGTGTACCAAGCTAAGTACTAATGATGCAAGGAAGGGCAAAAATACCCCCTTCCCATGAGGAGTTTACATTTTAATGGAGGAGACAACAGGTTAAAAAGGTACATAAAAGTTATGTGTGGTGAAGTGAGTCAGAGTGCTGGACTTGGAAACAGGCAGACAGGCAGACCTATCTCAAACCCTTATTAATTATATGACCCCAGGCAAGCTGCTTAACCTTCCTTGGCCTCAATTTTCTCTCTGTAAAATAAGGATAATAGTAACACTAACTTCATAGGGTTGATGTGAGGCTCAGATGAGATAATTTATGTAAACTACTTTCTAAAGCTTAAATATAAATACCAGCTATTATTATTATTATTACTATTATGGCAGCTAGGTAGCACAGCCAATAGAGTGCTGGGCCTGGAATCAAGACAATCTGAGTTCAAATCCTGCCTCAGATACTTACTAGCTGTGTGATCCTGGGCAAGTCACTTAACCCTGTTTTCCTCAGTTTTCTCATCTATAAAATGATCTGGAGAAAGAAATGGCAAACAACTTCAGGATCTTTACTAAGAAACCCCTCAAAAGGGGTCATGAAAAGTCAGACACAACTGAAAAATGACTAAGTAATAAATTATTATTATTAAGTTATTTGCCCAGAGTCATGCAGCTAGTAACTGAGGTAGGATTTAAACTCCTGTATTCTCTACTCCAAGTCTATTGTCCTGTTACTCTTCCTGGTTGTTAGATTTTAGAGTCCATCTAGTCACACTCCAAATTTTACAGATAAGAAAACTAAGGTCAATAGTGGTTGTGCAACTAGCCAAGAATCAAATAGGTTGGAAGTGGCAGTGGCAGAATTCAAATCAAAGTCTTATGAAATTAAAGCAATCATTATTTCTACTAAAACATGCTGCATCTCCAGGAAATGGAGCAATCTGTCTTATCTCTCTGCAAAAGGCTCTCCAAAACTCTGCAAACATAAGACTTTATTGGTATCAATATAGAACAAACTTATTAAACATGTCTAAAGAACAGAGAAGACATTTATATCCAAGACCCTTAGCAGACAACTAAATATATTTCCCCATCTGGTGAGTTATTTCCCTTCCTCCTTCAGAGGTTCACTCACAGCTCTCACAAACTCACTTATAAAGATCCCAGCAAGGTGAGTAGGAATCATGATGGATCTTGGTGGAGGCCTAGAGTCTCTGCCTTTCCATCCATTCCTTCCTTAGCTTCTCACAGATTAGCCCCATGGATCCAGTGGTTTGCTGTGCCTGCTTCATTCTCTCTACTCTCTCAAAATAATACTTCTTGTCATCTTGTCTCTACTCTCTACCTGACTTTGGAAGCCCTTGTTGGGCAAGGACCCAACAACTACTGACTCTACAACCTGGAAGTCTGCCTGCTAACAGAAACACAGAGACAATAAAAACATAATTTACAAAACAGTTTTTTTCCCACAAATACAGAAATATTAATTAATTAAATGTTATGGTTGAACCAATATAATAAAAATGATGGTTCTATCAGTTAGTTTACTTACTCAGTGTCATACCAACCCAAGTACCAAAGAATAATTTTAGAACTAGAAAAAATAGTAACCAAATTCATCTGGAAGAACAAAACATCAAGAAAATCAAAGGAATCTGAAAAAAATGTGAAGGAAGGCATCCTAGCAGTTCCAGATTTCAAACTCTATTACCAAGTGGCAATAATCAAAACAATCTGGTACTGGCTGAGAAATAGAGTGGTGGATCAGAGAAATAGTTTAGGTATATAATAAAGAATAATAAATGAACATAGTTCTCTAATACCATAATAGTAATCTAGTACCATAGTAATCTAAACTCAAAGTTCCAAGTTTTGGAGATAATAACTCACCATTTGACAAAAATTGTTGGGAAAACCAGAAAGCACTTTGGAAGAAAATGGACATAGAAAAATATCTCACAGCATATACCCAGATAAGATCAAAATGCATAAATGATTTAGACATAAAGGAAGATATTGAAAGTAAATTTGCGTAGCACAGGAAACTATACCTGTCAGAACTATGGATAAGCGAAAAACTTATAACCAAACAAGACATAGAGAGGATCAAAGAAAGATAAAATGGATAATTCTGGTCATGTGAAATTAAAAAACTTAAACAAACAAAACTAATGCAACCAAAATTAGAAACAAAATAGGAAACTAGGGAAAAATTCACAGCAAATTTCTCTGATAAAGGACTCATTTTTCAAATCTATAGAGAAATGAGACAAAGTTATAAAAATAAGAATTATCCCTTAGTTGATAAATGGTCAACTTATATGAACAGGCAGTTTTCAGAAGATGTAATCAAAAGAATCAACAGTCATATGAAAAAATTCTCTAAATCACTATTGTTTAGAGAAATACAGATTAAAACAACTCTGAGATGTTACCCCATACCTATCAGATTGACTAACATGACAGAAAAGGAAAACAACAATTGCTGAATAAAATGTGGGGGGGGAAATGGGATATTAATGCACCATTAGTGGAGTTGTAAACTAGTCCAACCATTCTGGAGAACAATTTGGAAATTATCCACAAAGGGCTATACAACTGTGCAAGTCTCTTGACTCAGCAATACCACTATTTGGTCTCTATCCCAAAGAGATCAAAGAAAAGGGGAAAAGATCCATTTGCACAAAAATAGTTATGATAGCTCTTTTTTTTTTCAGCCAAACACAAGGTTTATTAGGACATTCATCGTATTGGGCAGACTCTTAAGGCGTCTGAACATTAGTAAGCTATTGACTAGCTTATAAGAATCTGAACAGTGGCTAGATTTTAAGAATCTGAGCATCTTAATGGAGACAAGATGAACTTTATATACAGAAAGACTATGGGAGGGATCCAGAAGTGACCAAGTAGTCTATGAGGTAATAGAACTCCAGGGTCTTGGATCCCTTCCCCAAGGGAGAATGGAGTCTAGATAGGATTAAGGGTGGGAAGTGACCTGGGGCCATGGGGAGGTAAGGCAATGGAGGGCTAGGCTAGGTTAAGGGTAGTAGAATTGGAAGTAGAATTGGAAGATTGGGTGTAGCCACAATGGAAGGCTAGTTGATAGCCTCAGGGGAAGGTCAGAGATTTGGCCATATGGGAAAGTTCAGGGTTTTTCCTTTTTGGGGACTAGATCCCAACCTCATCATCCCCCCCTCAAACAAATAGGATCCAAATTCTTTTGGGGTAAGGGGCGAAGATCTTTGTTTCTGAAACTGCTTCCTCCTGGCAAGGGGTATAGAGCTGTCCCTGCCTCGAGGGGGTCCCAAAGAGGAGGTTGACTGGAACCGAGCACAGGTTGCATCCAGGGAATGATGGGGGGACGTTGGTTGGTACCCGCTGTTTGCTCCCAACTGTAGGTGAATGGTCTGTAGGCTGGAAGACACAAATCTGACAGAAAAGACTGCAGGGCCCAGATATAAAGCTGGGACTAAATTTAGGGCCCAAATATGAGAAGATAAAACATCCTTAGTTCTGTTTGGATTCAGATAAATCAGTTTTCCAACCATGCAATATTAAATCCACCTCATAGCCAGACTCAGGAATAGCCAGGTGGTCAATATTCTCTTTCAAAGGAACATAATAGGGAAGCTGAGCCAGGAGGATCCCATCTTAGACTGAGGCTAAAATTGTCATCTCAGCTTCTCCCAATGCTGACTTCCCACCACTATCACATTCTCTGAGTAGCTTGTGGCATTTCTCTCAGATGGTGGATCATTGATTATTGATGGGTTATGATCCATCAGACAACTCAAAATAAAATTCTATGAGCTTTTACCTCAAACAGCAAGTTTCATTAATCACAGTTAAGGAAAAACTTTTCCAGAATTTACATTTCAAATTTAAATTTGTCCTGGTGTAAAAAGTCAATTGTTAGAGATTATTTCTATATACTTGCAAATTCTCAGCAAGACGAAGCCCAAACAAGTTTTTTGGTAAGTTTGCACTTTAAAACAATAACCAGCAACAGCCAAATTATTTTAGTGGTAATCATTATGAAAAGTTGCTTGACATAACTGATAGAAAGAGTTCATCAATTTGAAACTTGAAACAAACCCATTACCAATCAGGTGACTTCAGTTTTGTTAAATGAATTTCCAAATTACTTTACACAGAGAATCAACATCTCATCATTAACAGTTAAACCTACAACTTTAAAAGGAGCATACTTGCCCAAGTTCAGAGGCTAGCTTCTTTACCTTGAGCAGGATGTGCTGAACCTGGGTGATGCTTCCAGGCAAAGGTTGCCGTAGGGACCAAGGCCATTGCCAATGAGGCCCATGTGGTAGCTGCTACCCCAACCCCTCCTTTCTTTTCTCAGGTGGGGGAGGGTGAAATCAAAGGTGAGGGGTAAAGGGTGAAACTCTCTTCTTCTATGAGAAGGGTTAACAGATACCCTTTTGACGCAAGGGAAGGGAATGGAAGAAAGGAGTGACCAGGGTTGTAAGGAGGAATTTCAAAACTCCTTAACGATTGATTACAAAACCTCCAGAATCTGCCAAGATGTTTTTAGCTATTCTAACTTTTCCCTGTAACCTCCATGAAGGAGGATTCAGGGGTATAGAGGGAAGAGAGTAAGTAAGCCTCAGGGAACCAAAAAACAACTGCAATTTTTCTGATTCCCTAGCACAGAGAGAATTGACAGAATTGGGCATATGCTTCTGAATAGGGCAGCCGCATTCATTCTTGTCCTCTAAGCTATGGAAGGTGTACCCAGGTCCATGGCCTCAAACCAAACCAGTGGACCCAGAGGCTGAGAACATCAGGCTGAGTGTGAGACAGTTTTGTAACTGTCTACTTGAAAAGCACCTCTAAGTCTTGGTCCTTGGAGAGTGACCCCAATTGCAGAGCAAGAAAAGGTGTTGGGGGGGGCTTACATACTTTCCAGTCTTGGCTAAAGAAGAACTTGGGGTTAGGCAGTTTTGCCATAGGGGCCACCAAAATGTTGAGCTTTAGAGAGTGCTGGGACCCCAAAATCACAACATGCGAGTCCTGCCCAAAAGAATTTGAACCAAGCCTTCTTTCCACCAAAGACAAGGTTTATTATAACATCCGTCATATTGGGCAGATTCTTAAAGAGTCTGAACATTAGTAAGCTATTGGCTAGATTATAAGAATTTGAGCCTAATAGCTCTTTTTGTGGTAGCAAAGAATTAGAAATCAAGGGAATGCTCATCAATTGAGGAATGGCTAAACAAGTTATGGTATATGATTGTGATCAGATATTATCATGCTATAAGAAATGATGAGCAATGTGGTTCGTAGAAAAACCTGGGAAAACTACATGAATTGATGCATAGTGAAGTTAGCAGAACCAGGTGAACATTATACATAATAACAACAATGTTGTAAGGATGATCAACTGTGAAAGACTTAACTACTCCAATCAAGACACTGATCCAAGACAATTCCAAAGGACCTATGTTGAAAAATGCTATCTACCTCCAGAGAGAGAACTGATGAACTTTGAATGTAGATTGAAGAAAACTGTTTTAGACAGTATTTTCTTTTGCAACATGGTTAGTATGAAAATATGTTTTGCATGACCACAATATAATCAGTATCAAATTGCTTGGTTTCTCAAAGAAGGGGCAGGAAGAGAATTTGGAAGTTAAAAAAAATAATGAACATTGAGACATTTTTATATGTAATTGGGAAATAGTTAATAGAATAAATAAATGTATTTCAATATAAAATTTAGCTTTAAACATTGAAAAAAAAACTGCTCAGGGCCTCATTGCATGTTTACTATAGTTGCCATTGGATTTGTTGGAATAAAACTCATGACTGGATTAAAATTGTACAAAAGTATATATGCTTTTTCAAAAGCAATAGAATCGATGAAAGTGATAAAAATGATCGAAGTGTAGCAATGCATGTTAACAAGATGATAGATTGATAATCCTAGGACTTCAACAGTCATCTTGTCCAAACTCCTCATTTTACAAATGAGGCAAAGGAGGCCCAGGAAGTTGAAGTGATTTTCTCAAGATAAATATCAGTGAAAAAATACATGAGACAGAAAGCACAATAGAGTGTGAATCAACAGAAGAAAAAATAAAAGAAATATAGTTATAGAGAATATTTTTAAATCAAATTTGTTAATTATTAATCTACTTGTGTTACTTCAAAAATTCTGTTCTGAGTTATTTGTCCTTTCAATTTTTTCTTATTTTCAAGTTTGTTGATCCCTATTTTGATCTTAGTTATATCTTTTCTGTTTTCTATTGGTTGCTGGTTTGTTCCTTTTCAGGTTTTTTTTAATTAAGTAGACAGCCCATTGGCTTTTTCCTTCTTTTTTCTATAGGCATTCAGACTAGTAAGTTGAATTTTAATATTGCTTTGCTGTTTCTCAAATATATTGATAACTATCATCCACATTGTCATTGTACTTGATACAATATGTTACTATTTTTCATCTCACTTCTCACCTACTCATTAGTTAATAATTTGTATTTTAGTTCTTACATAGGTTTTTTTATATTTTGATATTATTTGTTGCTTATTTTATTTATTTAGCTATGATTTCTTATTTTAATGAATTATTCTTTATACATGCAATATACGGAATCCCTAGTTTTCTATTTTTACCTGTCTCTTCTATGTAATTAAGCACATACTCAATTTTTGTGTGTCATGAACACTAAGGGGAAAAGGTCTAGTCTTGGCTAATGCCATTGAGTTTTCCCCATATGTCTGTCAGTACTAGATTGTTTATTTCTTGAATTTCTTATTTATCTTTTTGTTAGATTTATCATCTATAGACCATCCACAAAGTTCACCTCTATCGTCTCTGTGTACATGACACTGGCTTACCAAAAGATTTGGCAAGCTTTTGAAGCCAATGTTCTTGCATGTGCTATTCATTTTTTTTTTAAGCAATCATTTATTAAGGAGATCTATGGATACCACTGTGCCAGGTGCTGAAATTACAGAGGAAAAAAAAAGAGAAAATAGTACTTTCCCTCCAGGAGTTTACATTCTACTGGAAGGAGTTAGTGGAGTTAAATAGATAAATAAAATATTGGAAGGGGCCTTAAAAGTTATCTAGAATAAGGGGAAGTGAAGTGGCACAATGGATAGAGCTCTGACCTTAGAGTCAGAAGGCTCTGACTTTAAATCTAGCTGCAGACACTTGAAACTTACTAGTTGTGTGATCCTGGGCAAGTCACATAATCCTGATTGCCAAAACAAAAAGAAAAAAAAAGAAAAAGTTATCTAGAATAAACAATCTCCTCATTTGTTATATGAATTAACTAAGGCCTATAGAGATAAAGTACTTGTCCAAGATTGAACACACAGTTAATGACAGAGCTGGCATTTAAATTCAAGTCCTCTGATTCCAAATCCAATATTCTTCCCACTGTACCATATTTCCCACAGTGTCAGATTCTGAAGGATGGCCTTCAAATGTCAAGCTCAGGAATGTCTATTTTATCCTAGGAGCAAAAGGGAGGCAATAAAGTTTCTAGAGAATAGAAGTAATGTAGTTGGACTTCTGCCTTTAAAGTACTGTTTTGGCAACTATAGGAAGAAGGGAGAGACTGAATACAGTGAGTCCAATCAGGAAGATATTACAATAGTCTGGGTGAAAGGTCATGAAGATTTTAATTAGGTTGTCAGCTATATGTCTGGAGAAAAGGGAAAGGTGTGAGAGATGCTATAAAGATAGAATAAATAAGACCTGGCAATTGACTGAATATGTTGGGTGAATAACAGTAAAGAGTGGAAGAGGATTCTGAGCTTGTAAACTTTCAGTGACTACTAGAGGATGTTAATGCCCTAAAGTAAAACAAGGAAGTTTACAAGAGGAATGAGGATGGGGAGGAGGGGAATAAATAATGATTTTTATTAAGCAAACATTTTGTTTGAAATGCCTACAGAAATTGTTCAAGATATGGGACTAGAGTTCAGGAGAATAAATTAATATGAGAAATATAGTTTGGAGTATTATCTAAATAATGAAGATTCTTAAACTTGTATATACTGATGAGATCACCAAAGGAGAAAGTATACACAGAAAAAAGGGTCTGTAATAGAGTTCTGAAGGATATGTATGTTAAGTGAGTGAGTGATGTGTGCTATTCTAGCAAGAAACCTGAGGAAGTTTATCAATAGGAGTAGAGATTAGTATTATGGAAGCAAAAGAAGGGATGTTCAATAGTAGAGAGTGGCTTATAGTGTCCAAAGTTGTTATAAAGACTGAAAGAACTGTAGGATTTAACATTTAATCGTGTATTGGGAAAAATCTTCAAGAGTGAATTATCAGTAAATGGTGATGTCAGAAACCTTATTTCAAGGAGCTAAGATGTGAGTGGATGGTAAGCAGCTTGAAGCAGTAAACATAAAAATTCTCTATAAATTTGGTCATAAAAAAAGGAGAGATATAAGAGGATAGCTTGAGGAGATGACAGGATAAAATGAAGATTTTGTTGAAATGATGACATGTGAAGCCATTGCAGTTTCTGTCAAATTAAATAAAGGTTGCCCATTATTTGATGTACCATTAGCCTGAATGTTGGATTTGGGGTTTATTTTGCAGTGTCCAGACACAATGCAAATTCTTATATTCCTAAGATAAACCCTGTATTGGGAGATAAGGCAAAAAAGGATGTGATTATTGAAGATCCCTCAAAATTGAACCCAATCTATGTAAACCCAGGACTTTAGTTCTGAATCACAGCTAATACAAGACAATAAAGAGAAAACGTAACCAGCATAGAGTTGGAATGCTTGCATTTGATGGGAAAGAGGGAATAATAATTTCTTAGTGTCTATTATAAGCCAGGAACTGTACTAAGCCTTTACAACATTATGTCATTGAGTTGGCACAAAAACCCAGTGAGGTAGGATGCTATTATTATCCCCATTTTAAAGAAGAAGAAACTGAGACAAATAGAGATTTCAGTGACTTTACCCAGATTCACACACTGAGTAAATGTCTGCGCCTGGATTTGACTCCAGGCCTCCCACTCTATCCACTGTGCCACCTAGATGCCCAAAGTTTGAAACCTGACTTTGCTTGGTGGAGCTTTTACTAGTTCTGTGACCCAGGATAAGTCATTTGATCTCTCTGAGCTTTATATTTCTCATTAGTAGAAAAGGTTTAGTATTCGAAGTGCCTAAGTCTTTTAGATTTTTGTATAAATCTTTGTAAAAGGGCAAAATGTGATATACAGGTGAGCTATTCAAATACTCCTTTGATCATCTTGTCCTCCTATTCAAAACTGGTACCAAACATTCTAGCAGCCCTGAATTCTTTCTATGCTTCAGAGAAAGCTCAATATCAGGGTGTCACCATAAGGCTGGCATAGTCTCTGGAGTGGTAGAGCTCATCACCAGCATAAATTACTTGCCTACCTAACAATTCTGCACTCTTTGACAACTTGGGGTAGAAGTCAAACTCAAGATAATATAATTAATATTGCCCTACTACATTCAAATTAGCTAGAAAATAGAGTTCAATCTCCTTAGCCTAAAATATCAGGTTCTCCACAATCTGTTTACAATCTACCTTTTAAATGTTTTTTTCCGCTGTTTCTCTCTAACCAAACTGATCAAAATATCTAACTCTTTCCATTCTGCTCAAAATGGTGTATCCAATTTCCTTTGAATATGGCTTATGCTTTCTTGTCTCCATGCCTTTCATTCAAATCTAAACTGTTTTCCCTGTGACTCTGGCTCAAATCTCTCCTGTCTAGTCTCCCCATCCTTTAGGGCTCAAGGAAGGTATTTTAAGTATAATCTTCAATCTTACTCCAAAACCAGTACTATACTTTCTTCTACAACATGTTGCCACATAGCATCTGTGATTCCAAATAAAAATATGGAGTTTATATATGGACTGGATTCAATCTTGAGAGTTTCTCAATAATTATTTCCTTGTCCCTTGCATCTAGAATGGGTTTCCCCTTAGAAACTCATAATTTGTTTTGTACTGGGGCCTTCACAAAAATAAGCTTCAAAGCAAGCAGTCATGTTAACAATACATGAAATATAAGACAACCTATATTTTACCTGATAAATTATTCAGGATTCATACTAGAGCCCATGGACAATCAAGAAAACTGCCCCTTTTGTGTATACCATTTTCTTAGGAACCTATGTATTTTTCTTCAGACTAATCATATTTGAGTTTGACTACCACTCTAAGTTGTGAAGGAATGCAGAGTTGTCATATAGAAGTAATCTACCCTTATGATGAGCTTCAGCACCCCATAAACTTATGCTGTGAGTCCTGGCACAGAGCCTCCTCTGAAGCATAGAAAAAACTTAGTGTTACTAAAATGTTTGATGCCACTTAGGCAGCTAGCTGGCACAAAGCATAGAGTGCCTGGCCTAGAGTCAGGAAAACTTGAGTTAAAATTTGACTTCAAACATTTACTAGATGGGGCAGCTAGGTGGATAGAGCTCAGTGGATAGAGCACTGACCCTGGAGTAAGGAGGACCTGAGTTCAAATCCGGCCTCAGACACATAACACTCACTAGCTGTGTGACTCTGGGCAAGTCACTTAACCCCATTTGTCCCACCAAAAAAAAAAAAAAGCACTTACTAGACCCTGGGCAAGTTCCTTATCTTTTGTTTGCCTCAGTTTCCTCATCAGTTAAACGGGGATATTAATAGTACCTTCCTCACTGGGTTGTTGTGAGGATCAAATGAGATGGTAATTGTAAAGTGCTTAACACAATCCCTGATATACAGTAAGCACTATATAAATGTAAGTGGTTCATTATTATTGGTGTTGTTGTTATTGTTATTTTATGATTCCTGTAAGTATGTAGGAAGTACATAGTCCTCAAAATTCATGGTACCATTGAAAAATAATATCCAGGTGAATTGTACTATATCATGGCACTCAGAATTAAATAATTTTAGAGTTAGAAGCAACCTTTACAGTAATCCAGGCTAACTTAAACTGCAAAAGCGTTTTCTTTTCTAACATACCTCTAATAACAAGTGACAATGCAACATTTTATAAAAGATCTTCAATGAGGGGAAACTCACTACCTGTCGAGTCCATTCTACTTCTGGACTGGACTCTATTTCTCAGTCAGCTTCCCCTGCCCTCTGACTTCAAGCCTAAATTTGCCTTTTGCAGCTACCACCCATTATGCTTGCTTTTGTCTTCTGAAACCAAAAAGTATGTGGCTGCAACCTCTGTCATTTGATAGCTCTCCAGTTACTTGGACATATCTCTCATGTTCTCCCAGAATCTTCTCTTGTCCAACCTAAAACATCCTCAGTTCCTTCAGCTAGCCCCATAGGACACAGATCCTTCTCCATCTTGATTGGTCTCCTTTTTGGCACTCTCTAGCTTATCAATATCCTTTCTAAACAAAGGCACCCAGAACTAAACATAAGAATTCAGATGGAGTAAGTCATAGGAAGAATACAGCAAGACAATTCATTTTTTGTTGTTCCTAGAAGCTATGCCACTCTTATTATAGCCCAAGAGTACATTAGCATATATAAGTATAAGCTATCAATATGAGCATAGAGGATATGCCCAAGAAGCTCCTAGTAAAATCTTCCTGAATAACTCTTTAATGAGAGATTTCAATTCCTTTGACCATCAGTCAATAAGCATTTATTTAGCAACTATTAATCTCACAGATTCCAAGAGCTGGAAGGGATCCTAAATGCCACCTAGTCCCAGTCAATTATGAAAGGAATCCCCACTATATCATACCTGACAAGTAGCCCTCTAGCTTCTGAATGCCTCCAAAAAGGTGGCACCAACCACTTCTCTGGAGAGCCCCTTCTGATTAGTATAGCTCTGATTGTTAGGAAGCTTTTCCTGACATCAGTCCTAACTTGGTGTCTTTGTAATTTCTATTTATTACTCCTGGATAAACCCCTCTGCACTATGCTGAACATGCAAAAACATACAAAGCTCAGACAGTCCCCATCCTTGGTACTCCCTCTTCCCTCTAATCTTTGGGGTGGTTGATTTGTCCATTTTCTCAGGCTTATTACTGACTTAGGAATAAAATTGATAGCGCTAGTATAAAAAAAAATCTGCCTATGTCTCTTTTGGAGGCATTTGGCTATATCCCGGCGTCTGAATCCAGTTGTCCTGGACATAATTGATTAGAGTCAGTGTAACTCTGGATATGCCCAATTTGGAGGCTACTGAGAAAAAGCAAACTGCTTCTACTACGTGTATTCTGGAAGTTAGAACTAATCTTGAGCAGGTCATGACTGGGCCTCTGCCTCCCCTCTGGATCAGAACTAAACCTTTTGAGGGATGAATAAAGGGAAATTTAGTATTATCTCAAGTCACTGGCCATGAAAGGCACATAGAATGATGTCATTGCCTATGCTAGTGGAGAAAGTAGGCAGAGGGGAAAGTATTTAAGGAAATGCTAGTGTGTCAACATAAAATTAAAGCTAACTGAATTTTTTGATGGATAATATGCAGATTTTGGATTATAGCTACAGTCAACTCTATTATCCATGCTAACTAAAAAGAAAAATATAACAGAAGTAATTTTAAAATAGCAAGAAATAGACCTGAATTCCCTTATATTTTGCCAGGCATCCTATCACACACGGTCACATTAAATTCTCCCTCTCTCTCTCTCTCTGTCTCTCTCTGTCTCTCTCTCTCTCTGTCTCTCTCTGTCTCTCTCTGTCTCTCTCTGTCTCTCTCTCTCTCTCTCACACACACACACACACACACACACACACACACACAAATACCATAGACATTAAATACTCATTTCTTATGTGCTGGCCTCAAGCCTGGCTGCCCTGTAAAGACGTGCCCACTGTCCCTAAAAACTAAGAATTTGACAACAGTTCTGAAAAATGGGTATGGTTTTCTAATCAAGGATCTTATTATGATGATAATGCTTGATCATGTCCTTCAAGAAAGTGGTGTGCTATAATTAACTCAAATTAACAGAGGGCTCTTAGAGCTTGGCATGAGAGGCAATGAACAAGTGTTATGGTATTATAACCCACCCATGGATTGATTTTACAATCCTTGATTTAGTAGCAAGGTAATAATTGGAATTATCTAAAAGCACTGTGATTTCATAAGCTTCATATTTCTGGTGGCCTGAAATAACCCTAAGATGACAGACTCTCAAAAATCTCCTGAAGTAAAGCACTTCATATTACATTTTATAGAAACATTGGATCTTGAGAACATGATTGACACTGTTAAGAAGCTTTAGAGAAAAAGCCAAGAAACTAGTTATTAATACAAAGTGTGTTAAGATCATTTTCCTGTGCTTATGGATCTTTCATATATATTTGTTTAGATGGAACATAAACAGATGCCAGCTCTTTGAAGTGCTTTTTTTTTTTAACTGCCTTTGCTCTGTTTTTTGCATTGTGATCATTTCAATGAAATGTAATAGGCTCTAAGTATCCTGGTGGAAACATTTGCTCAAATACTTGCATTGTTCACATTTCTCCAATATGTCTTCCTTGATTTGAGCTGGCAAATTATTAAGGGTTCAAGTTCAGCTTATAGTATAGCTTAATCACGAGCTCCATTTCCCCAACTCAAGCTCCAATTCAAACATCAAGGCACTAATGGCACTTAATGTGGAATTGGGAAATGTCCCAGCGATGACCAGTGAACACGGGACCCACGCATGTGCAGGATGATTGAACATCCTCCTGACAATAGTTGTTTAAGCTCTGTGCAGAGAGGAAAGAAGCTAGCATTTTTACACAATGCCATGCCTTGAATAGTTCCAATTTCAGCCTAATCACACTGTCCTTAAAATTTCACTCTGCTTGAAAAACGAAAAAAAGGTGATATGAAAATTGTATGAAACTTGCATACCCCAGGACAGGTTTGGTTGGATGTAATTACATATGCTTCAACAGCTGGAGCAGTGTGCTGCAGAAAAAAAATGCTTTTAAGGTGACAGAAGTTAATTGCACAGGTTTTAGGGCAGAAGAAAATGTATATGGGGGAGCAAAGGGAAAGGACACAAACCCTTAGAGAGTGTTAGATTTCTGAAACTTGAGAAAAGAAGGATATTGCTAAATTAGAAATGGACATAGAAAGATAAATGGGGAGGTGTTTTTCTTTTCTTTTCTTTTCTTTTTTTAATATGGAAGAAATAAAAAAAGGAGAATCTTATCTAGGAGGAAATCACCATGTCTCTGGCAAGAATACCAAGCATAAAGTTCTTTATGATGTCCCTGCATAGAAAATAGGACAGCAGCCCATAAAGTGGGGCTGTGATATTTCCCCAGTGACACTGGTCTGCAAGGCAGCCTAGTGAGAAATATCACATTTTCCTGCAACGCCCATAATGACAGTTGTGTCTATCATAGGGCTATATAGTACTGGGCTATAGGAACTGCAATGCATTCAGCCCCGACTCCAGCTGGAAAACAGAAAGCTTTTGAAAGAAACCCTTTGGGTGGCATTTCTCTAATGAAGGCTGAACCACTTTTACAAGCTGTGTTAGTTTTGTCACAAAGAATAGAAAGGAAATGTGCCAAGTGAAGGTATCATATTGTCAATAAAAGTTTCAAAAGAGAAGGGACTAAGTTGTCTTATAAATCTCAGACTTACCTATCTTCCTGGGGGGAGGAAGGTGGGAAGTGGGGTGCACCACCTTTTCATAAAGCTACTTTGGATAACAATGACTGTGCATACACTCCTAGAGAGGGATTACAATATACATATATTTCAGGCAAACATTCTCCTATCTCTGAACATCTTCAAAAAGAGTGTCAGATAAATTACATCCCCTCAAAAAATAGGCTCTTCTAGAAAGGCATGGAGGTATGGTTGAGCTTTTAATAAGCCTGGTACTTTGAGTTATGGCCCTTGCTCAAGGATACTGCCACCAGTACATTAATTGATACTAATAAATTAATTATATGGCATTGAGGTACTTAATAACGAGAGAGGCATACTCATACAGTGAAGATTTATTGTTCAATTCAATGTGGAATTCAAATACATCAGTTTTACTGCTCATTCTTTTCTTTGGACACATGATTTTGATTAGCTAAACTTGTTTTTTCAAGATATTCTCACAGTGTTCTGGAAAAGTCAAAAAATCTTTTTTCCTGGGCTAGAATGTAAACACAAACACTGAGCCACTTACAAACCTATCTGTCAGCAATTTGCAATCCTATAATTTCATTTCAAATGAAAATCTCTTAATGCTCAAACACTCTCCCCAGGGGAGTCAAGCTTCAGAATTTTCAAGGCAAACACAACCCTTATTTCTTCTCTAGATTCCACTTAATCCTGATTTCTCATTAAAAGACTTATTTACAGTAACATGATATAATCTGGTTTCTCATTATGGACAGCTGTGTTTATCTGTTTCCAGAGTCCATTAAAGGTGCAGATATACTTATTTAGGATTAGTGATTTCAAGAGGTTTTTTTTTCCCCCCTTTTATTATGATTTCTTATAGCTTGTACAATCTTTTACCTTTTCATAGGAAATGGTCAGTTTTATCATCTATCTTTTTAGAAACAGGCTTAAACAGAAAGGCATAGCATGTGCTCAGGCTTAGTTGTCTTTACTGTTCTTTAAATGTCTTCATTTATCTAGGTAAAAAGGAGTATTTTTCCTCATTTGTAAAATATAAATAAAATCAATTGAAAACAAAGTCAAGTGTCAGGGAAGGCATGGGAGGTAGTCATGCTTAGAGTAAGGGTTGAACTGAATGAGCTCAGAAGTTAGCTCTGATTCTGGAATTCTTACTCTATGAGTATTCAGAAGACTAATTAAGACAATCAGTCTCTCAAAAAATAAGTATAATAACCTTTTTAAATTAGTTCCAAAAACAAAAGTGATAAAACAATGTCCAAATATATACAGACATGGGAGAACCATCGTAGGGGAGAGAGATTGAAAATCATCTATAAATCTTCTCTCTTGTCTCTTGGCAGAGCTCTCCATGAAGTATAACAGGATTAGGAGCCATTTTCTTAATTTTAAAGACATTGGGAGAACTAGATTCAAATTAATTTGATATAATTCAATTCATCATTGATAAATGGCTACTTCAGAGCACTATGCTAGGGATAGCATATACCAAATCTTTAGATAACATATTTGGTATTGGTACAGTTTGCATATTCCCAAAATAACTTCACAATACATTCCTGTGCATAATATTATTCTTTACTGATAACTTAAATACTTCATGCATCACATTGAGTTTTTACTCTTATTCATTTTGTACTGGAGATAGAGAATGGTTGGCTATCTCTGAATAATAACCCTTCATAGTCAGACATTAAAGTACCATGCAACAATAACTCCAGCCCAAATAAGAGAATTTCCTCCCTTCACAAATGCCACCCTTGCTCTCAGGTGTCCATGCCTAGGCATTGTATAGTAGATAGGGCTCTGGACTTAGAGTCAAGAGGACCTTGGGTCAAATCACATCTCACACATTTATTCCTGGGCATCTAGGTTATACAATGGACAGCGCGTTGAGCCTAAAATCAGGAAGATCTAAGTTCAAATCTGGCCTCAGATAGTTACTAGCTATGGGATGACCCTGGCCATGTCACTTAACCTCTGCTTGCCTAAGTTTTTTCAACTATAAAATGGGGATAACACCTGTGTCACTGACTTATTGTGAAGATCAAAGAGATAATATTTCTAAAGTGTTTAGCGCAGTGCCTAAAGCATAGTACACACTACATAGATGCTTATTCTCTTTCTCATCTTCCCTTTATTAGCTGGGCAACCCTGGACAAGTCACTTGACTTCTCTGTCCCTCAGTTCCCTCACCCATGAAATGAGGGGGTTAGACTCAATTGACTCCAATGTGCTTTCTAGCTCTAAATCTATGAACCTGTAAGCACATTACAAAGATTTCTGAGTGGTTAAAGGGGCTGAATCAGAGGTGATGAGGGCTTGGGTTGGATTTGGCTGAGTTCCAAGAACACAAAGTCTGATAAAACACTCTTTTCACTTAAGGGAGGCTGGAAAAGCTTTTTTTTTTCTTCCCCATCCCTTGCCTCGTAAGAGACGTGACTATTCTAAGGATTGATGACTTGGTTATCTGGGAAATGGCATAGACTAGAAAAGGATAGGGAGGGGAGGCCAAGGTGAATGATGAGGCAGAATTATAGCTATTGCCAAGAGATAAGAAGCAGCATGACCTAGACATGAACCCAAGGATGAACAGTGCCTGTGTAAATCAAACTTATATCTAAAGATAGTGATAGGGTCAATATTAATTCAGGTTAATAATCCTTATTGTTGAGGATAAGCAACAACTAAGGTAGGACAGCTGGGACAGATGATCAAGTGATGGTGAATCCATTCCCCATAGCTGTCAGTCATAGTTTTATGAAGGTCTACTAAAGTACTTAATTAAATCCAAGATTCCGCTCAGTTAACTTCATGACCTCAGAAGACTATGATGGCAGAAGAGTAGAGAGTGGCATATATGAGAGGAGTCACAGTACTTGGCCTGAGCCAATCCATTTGAACCTGGAAGTAGGTATAAACAAGAGCAAAGAAAGCACAGTCTTTGCTTGTTGAATAACTGACTAGAATCTATACCCTACCTGCCCAAACCTATCAACTAAGGTATCTACTTCATCTTTTCTATGTGATTTGACCTCTCTGGCTTCAGTCAGTTATTTGATGACATACAATATTGCTGAACTCTCAATCTTGACCCTATCTGGTTGATTCCGTCTTGTTGTTACTTGTGTCCCAACATAGCACAAGTATTCAAACTTTAATCAGAAGGGGCAGGGTATGTGCTTACTCTGACTGCTGTACTTTACTCCTTGTGCTTTGAGACATTAAAGTATAGAGAAAAGTCAAAAATTAATATATGTATGATCTCTTATCAGAGAATGAAACATGTCAAAGTGAAGACTAAATGATAACCAGAATCACTCATATGAGAGACAGAGGATGGTTTGGAGAATTCCTAAGTCCCAATATCAGGAGCATGCTTTCCAAGATTCTTAGTCAGGAAGATTCACTGCACACAACAAGGTCATAAAACTTACTGAGAGACAACAAATATTCCCTGAGGTGCCTGACACTAGCAGAGGAATTCATCCTAATGCATTGTAGTGAAACTAACTTCAGCTACACACCCCAGAAGAAACCTGCAGACAGATAATGAGCAGGAGGGTGCTGCCCTACTTCATCATCTTCTTACTGACGTTTTCTGCCCAAACATCTCAACTAAGAAACTAGGTCAGTCCAGTCCAAGTTACAATGTAAATGGTGCTATGAGAAACTCTATGCTTGGAAATCTCTTAGACTAGAGTCTCAGGGCTTCATGAAAGGAACAAATTAGAGTGAAATGGAGAAAACGTCTGCCAAAATAAAAGTTACTGAGCATTATTCTATATGCATGTGGGTCTATAACAAGTAGTCTGTGAATTGTTTCTTTTTAATTTAATGACTATTTCAATATAATTATTTTTCTTTATAATCCTCTGTATTTTATTTTGTGCTTTTAAAAGCACTCTTCCAAAGGTCCACAAACTTCATCAGATTGCCAAAGGAATCTATAACAGAAAAAAAGAAGTCTAGAATCTCATTCAAAGCACCAAAGAAAAAAAAAGAAAAAGGAAATAAAGGACCATGGTTTCTCACCAATAAGAGTTTTTAATTTCTTAACAGAAACAGAATATCTTCCAGTATAGCATTTGAAGGTCACCAAAGATACTTAACTAGCTCTATGACCCTGAACAAGCTACTTACCTTCTCTGGTCTCAGTTATGTAATTTTCTTGACTGTAAAATGAGGAGACTGTATCCAATGACTTCTGGATCTACATCTATGTGATAAGCCCAAGAAATAACTCATTATGCAAACACGTTTTAACAATATCAACAAACAATGTGTACATTGAATTGAAAGGAAAGTTACAAGGAATCAGATTTCAGTTCAATATAAAAAAATCCTAACAGTTATTTTTGCTGAATTTTGTTCTATTTACTTGGGATATGAAGCTAATATAAAATGACATTAAAAAGGTCAGTGCCAAAGATATATAGCATGTGATTTCTGACTTAGATCATACACGAAATTCCTATAAATATTACTGGGAAATAAAGAATTTGGTTCTCTCACATAAAAGACAGAAAAGACTATTAGATAACCATAAAGGCCTGTCCCAGGAAGTTTTCAGTAAGTGGAAAAGAATATTCTTTCTTAAATAGGAATGAAATACACTGGAAGTCTACTGGAAAGTACAGTTTGAGGTGAAGGCCCTATTTAGGGTGAGATACAACCAGAAGGCTACAGTAATTATTATCTCAAGTTCTGCTATACTTCCTTGGAGCCCAGATTTCTAGACCCTGAAAATCAGCATATAGACCAAGCTTTTTTCTTCTCTCTTCAAACTGCAAATGCAGCTGCTATAACAACAAAGAAACATAAATCTGGATACCTCGAATAAGGGAAATATAGTGGTAATGTTTTGTTTTGGTTTTTCCCTCTCATCTACAACTGGAAAAGACATTATTCTGTTATATAATTAAAATATTCTCTGAGCCACTTCAAACATTTTGGACTTCATTTATTTCACCAAGTCATTAAGTTGTCATTTATGTAAGAAACAGACAAGGGGGATAGATAGATAGATAAGTAGATAGATAGATAGATAGATAGATAGATAGATAGATAGATAGATAG
>NW_020954590.1:61219294-61368722 GCF_900497805.2 Vombatus ursinus
TAGATAGATAGATAGATAGATAGATAGATAGATAGATAGATAGATAGATAGATAGTAGCCTTATTATGCATGACACATAATAGGAGAAGATTAATAAAATTTCATTTATGAAGATATAATCCCTTGAATTCTATCTAGATTAATATGTAATAGGTTAGCTAGATGGCTCAGTCGACCTGGAGTCAGAAGACCTGAATTGAAATACTACCTGAGACACCAGCTGTATGACACTGGGCAGATCCCTTAACCACTATCTGCCTCAGTTTCGTCATTTGTAAAATGGGGATAATAATAGCATTTACCTCCTAGGGTTGTTATAAAAGTAAAATGAGATAGTATTTGTAAAACACTTTGAAAACCTTAAAATGCCATATAAATGCTAGCTATTTTATGAGAGGAGGGAATCATCAGGAACTACCCCCAAAAAGTTATTATGTTTTGACTCTTATTCTAACATACAAAGTTTACCCTGAGAGATAAAATATGCTTATGTTCAGGTTTGCTCAAATGTGGGCAACAAGGTCCAAAGGACTTATAAAAGCATTCATGTTATCATATGCATACTGAGTGGAAAATAACCTTTATTTCATCACATAGAAAATTCAGTAAACTAAAAAGATCCTTAAGAGCCCAGAAACAGATACAGAAAACATATAAAGCCCTCAGAAAAGCCCATAATCAAATCAATAACATTCTGCCTTTCTGCTGGGTCCAGCTTTTCTTCCAGGATCCTAGAGTCTTTCTAATTGAGTGACACTTTAAGGATTGAATTCCCTTTGGAAGGAACTGAACTATGGGTTGCTATAGGTAACACTGACATTATGGTAAATTCCTGGTGCTATCAGGAAATCCCATAACATCCTTCATAGACTTCTAGTGACACCTTGTGATTTGAACTTCCTATGGAAGGCAAAAAGACTTAGGGATTGTTACATAGGCAATATCCTTTCCAATGGGCATATAATATCTCAACACAACAAGGAAAGTAAAAGTCTCCTGCTCCCCAATCCACAAATTTATTCTTATTTTTTTTTGGTTTTGTTTTTACTGTTCCACTAGTTGTATGGGGACATGATTATGTCAGGAATATGTTGAAGTCATTTCTAAGAGATTTACAAAAGCAGATTGTTAGATTTTCCATGTTAATGAAATAATCATATTGATTCTATATCATCTTTTAATTGATCCTAGTTACATTTAATTGATTTTGTCCTGTAACTGCCCAAGTCATGGTTCTTTGTCTCTGAACTTATTGCAGAAATTCAGCTGGCCTATAATGAGTTAAGTTTAGAAATCAAGTTTTCCTGCTAATCACTATTCTATTCTTGCCTCAGGTAAATTTATTATCTTTGAGGGATGCAGGTGGATACTGGGGAGCCTGGTTTAGTATATTTACACCACCAAGTTATCCTTCAAAGATGTCTGGTTTTTATCCAAAGAAGTCTGGTTCAATATCTCTAACCTTACAGGTGAAACAGTAACATTTCTTAGCAACAGTAGAGAAGGAGGGGGTTGTTCCTAGCCCCTCATTCCCAATTTCCAACCAATCATATCACCCCCCATTCCTCAGCTCTGTAACCAATCATGTTGATTTTACCGTTCATGATGTCAAGCTCTTTTAACCAATCAAAACTTGTTCATTACCTGCAAAGTCCTGTTCTCTGCTCTGTGCTCCCAAAAAAACTATAAAAAGAATCTTTCCACTTCACTCAGAGTCTTAGCTTTGCTAAGGACACTTAGATCCTATTTATTGGTAAAGTCACTCTTTACTAATAAATTGATCATGCTCAGAACTTTGTGCTTCAGTTTACCTTAACTTTAACTGTTGCATTAGCATTAACACTTCAGAAATTTCCAATTGCCATAAATCAGGGCTTGATTTACTGTTTTAAGGAATACTCAAAATTTAAAAAAAAAATAATGCAATGGGGCAGCTAGGTGGCGCAGTGCATAGAGCACCAGCCCCAGAGTCAGGAGGACCTGAGTTCAAATTCAGCCTCAAACACGTAACACACACTAGCTATGTGACCCTGGACAAGTCATTTAACCTTATTGCCTAGCCAAGAAAAACAAACAAACAAACAAAAATAATGCAGATTAATGATCGTATTAAATTTAAAAATGTGTGCATATTTTTTTCCAGAGAGCCCTTTTATTAAACATTTACCAGCATACCCCTGTATTTCTTGAGTTCAGCAGCAGTGTAGAAATTACAGGAAATAAATCATTACCAAGCTGGAGGCCTAGTGACTATAGACTAATAATAACAATTAAAAAAGCTAGCATTTATATGGTACTTTAAGATTTGTGAAGTGCTTTAAAGCCATGATATCATTTGAGCCTCACAACAGGCTTGGTTATCCCTTTTCTCCAAGAGAAAATATTGCTCAGCTACTAATCTACTTCTAGACGGTCAGACCTCTAAACTCTTTACCTTAAGACTACTCTCAAGACAAGTCCCAAGTTTTCACTGCCCTTGAAAGGACTCTCCACTTCTAACTAGCAACATCATCCATGAACCTGCCTTTAAAGTCCTGTGGGTATATACATGGAGTTCCCATGCTTCATCTTAGACCTTGGACTTTGGAGAAAATTCACATGGCTACCCTCCAGGCAATTTCACCATAAAGTATACTTGTGGTTATAAAAAAAGGCAATGGCCATCTCAAAAAGAACTTGGAGACTATCATCCATATCAATAAACCCAAAATGTCTCTACCTGTTTGACCCAACTACCACCACTACCATTACCATCCCACCATCACAAGTCAATATAAGTGTGTTATTTTGTCATAGAAAGGACTATTCTCACCTTCTTCCAAACTTATCCCTTTATTTTTCCCATTGGAATTCTCTTTTCCTCTTCAAATGTGTCCTTGATTTTCATTTTTACTTTCTTTTACCTTATAAAATTGGATACCAGAGAAGAGAACATTGTGTTCTGTTGCTGGCACTGCTCCTTGATTAGGATATTTATATTTTATTTCATCATGTTGTCATGCATCAAATGGCAAGAAAGATTACATTTCATTACAATTGATCAGAAGAGTTTCAAGGAAGAAAGTATAAGAACTTCAACAGTTAAGATTTTTCTAAATCAGTTTAGAACAGAAAATACAACATTTGAAGTAGTCATGAAACTGCATTTAGAGTGGTTCTTTGATTATTAAAATGTCATTGCCCACTTTTCAAAATAAAGATGTTAACCTATAAAATATTATCTACTTTTCCTGAGTGAACCCATCCACCATAAAGTTCTATGGGTGTTCCCTACTTTTGACCCAGGATTTCCAAGCAGAATTGGGATGTAACTGACAGGTGATACTAATCCCCTGCCTCCATATGCTTAAATTTATAATTATTTTGAAAAAATATATTAGAACAATTGGGAATATCTGGGTTGTCAAGTACAGTGTAAATATCAATTGATATTCAAAGTATAAAGGATGTATATTGTGTTCAGGGACTGACTGAGTCAACAGTCAGTGGATCCCATTGGTGTCTTTTTTTGGTTGTGAGACTCATTCAAGCCAAGAACAATGAGGCTGATCACAGATAATATGCTGGTCCTCTACCTTCAACATTGCAGCTGCTTTGCATTGCTGTGACTTGTTAGTTTCCTACCGGGCTCTTCAAACAGCCATTATGATAATGACAAATTACCAATCTGAAATGTAATAAGCTCAATTTTTCCAATCATGGAAAATGAGGGTTGATGAGCAGTTTAAAAAGAGGGAAACAGAATGAGAGCATTCTTACCTGCCCTAATGAACATGAATGATGGAGTAGTGTAGATGGAAGGAATAGAATTCATCAGGTACACCGTCTTTAAAATGGGACTTATCTCTTCATGAGACTAATTGAGGTCACAGTAAAGAGATCACTGTGCCATAAATCATAAATCTGAAGAGATCCAATATCTGAAGTAATATCTTAAACTATACTTTTAACAGTATACATTGTATTACAGTTATTTGTATTGATGTTTTATGTTTGTGAGGGTAGGGGCTAATGATTTTTATGTACTATTCCCCTCATCCCAAGCATAATGTCTTACACATAATAGGTGTTCTATAAATATTAGTTGAATTAATGACTACAACATTTGTCTTGCCATCCATCTCTGAGATTATGATTACAAAAGGAATAAAACTGGATCAAGGCACCATTCTTCCAGATTTCTCAACCATCTTAAAAATGAATTCATTTCTAGTCCCCAGACAGTCCTACTGCCTGTACAGAAATCAGTGATTAAAACAGCTGAGAAAAGTAATCCAAGTGCAAAATAAGCAATTCAGGGGCTCTGCTTATAGAATCTGAAATTACAATGGGCTGCAACTTTTCTGGACTCTATCTCTAAATATAGAGCCCTAAAAGAATAGGAAATTAAAAGAGGGTTAGCATATTTTCCTGAATGTTCAGGATTGTTTTGTATTGAATCCAATGTAGGCCCACTAAATGGAAGGGTAGGCCAGTGAAGATCAAACCCTAGAAATTCATGTCAAACTTGAATGGCTTCATGTTTTGGTTGGATAACAGATCATGTATTCATCTTTTAAGAGCTAGCTTTAGTTCAAAGACACCAACCAACAGAAGTTTAGCCACCAGTAACTAATTGTCCTCCATAACATCATTTCACCTAACAATATTTTTGCAGTACCAATGAATTACATTAAGTAGGATATGCCTTTTTCTAGATAACAATAATAATGGTGTTTGTGGTAGGAATTGCAAGTTCCTGCAGTATTTCAGTCATGAAATATAAAAGGCCTTCTAATTGATAAGAGTAGACAAAACATTAGCAGATGACAGACAAATGAGAGGATCACTATTTAACATTTTCAGAGGATCTGGTGTACTATTTCTATATATTTAAGAGATTTAGAAAATAGATAGCAGTACAATCAAATTAAATAAAGCCATAATGTTGAAATGAGGAATTTTACCTCCTCAGAAAAGTGTTATATGTTGAATTTTTGGAAGATATCAATAGTACTTTTGTTGAAAGATAATGGAAGTGTTTTAAGTTATTTATGCAAACAAAATTGAAAGGATAGGTGCTGCTTCAAAAAACAACATTGATTCATTTGCAAAAGTAGGCAGCTTTCATTTTTACCAAATATGCTTGTATTTAACATATCAATAAAAATAACTCATTCCCAGTGAATCCATCAGTTTTAGTTTTGTGTGTTTTTTTCAATTCTAGTTATCACTCTAACATGTCATTCATTTATAATCATCAGAGACATACATTGTGTATACAATGATATACATCTCACTCCACTTACAATCTTGAATGGCATCCTTTTAAAAGAAATGCTGAGCAAATAACCCAGGTCTTGACTAGTAATTAGGGCTAATGGACATCAGACTTGTAGGTTTTCTCAGTCCAAATGCAAGGATGACACTAGCGAAATTAACACCAATATGCTTCTCATTCCTATAAGATTTCAAATATCTTCTAAATACAAAAGAAAGCAACCTGTAGTTCTAAATGTTCTTGTAAAAAGTTCTTATTTCCTACCCATTTGAACTTAAATTTAAAATGATATATTTTCAATCCCTTATTAACTGTTGTACTTCTAAATTTTATTTTCATTGATTTGTACTATGCAGAAGAAAGTTCAGAATAGAGTATATGACCAAATGTCATAAAAATTAGAACACGTAATTCCTACCTTAAGAAAAAAAATGCCTTTAAGTTTTGCCTCTTGGTGTGACAGTACTGTTAGTCACTAACTTGGTATGTCAATGTGATGCTATGCAAAAAAAAACAAAAAACAAAAAACAAAATAAAACAAAACAAAACCTCCAGGACATAGTGACATTTTCTTTCTTCACTGACTGAAACACAAAGATGAAAAGCCCCCTGGGCAGAATGTCCCTAATGAACACAGTATTGACATTAAAATGTGACAAGATGACAGACAGAATAGTATGAAGGACTTGAAACATTTGTACTACATAAGGTACTGTGAAAGTAATTTTTGAATAACCAAGAGACAGTACTGATAGATAAAAGGGCTATCTTAATTCATCTTTGTCATGGTAATATACATTTTAATGGACTCTTCATCTTTTAAAAAGTTCATTTTTGAAACCACTGGGTCCACAAGAAGACAAGCATTTGTATAGACTACCAGATTACAAGTTCATTCAAAGCAGGGACTGTCATATTCATCTTTGTACCTTCACCCCCTTCTACCTTGAAGGGCATGTCACATTTTAGGTGATGATCAATAAATGCATGCTGAATTAATTAAGTACATAAGCAATTAAAGCTTCTTATTACTCACCTAAGCTACATGGTTTCTGAGGTTGTTGTTGCTGAAATGCAAATCCTCATTCAGAATTGCTGATCTAGACTGGAAATTATTTTGAGAATGATTAGATTGGGGGGGATTTTTTTTGGTATGTAGAAATAATGAGTAACTTGAAAGTTATTTGTGGAAATAACATGTAAGCCAAAGTTCTCTGTTCAGTCTTTACTATCAGAATGGGAACATCATCTCTTAGAATTCATAGATGAGTTATTATGATTTGGTCTACTAGGACAATGGAAATGTAACCATTCCCTTATTTCTCATGAAATAAAGAAAATACTAAATACAGCTCTATGAATTATTTTTCCAAAATTTTCCTTACACTTAGTATCTGTAAATAGTTTGTTTTTTCCCTTGACTTCTGTTTATTAAGAGAAAAAAATGGAGTATTGTGCAAATATTTGAGGAAGTCATCCACATAGGCCACTGATCCATATAATTTGATCTTCCACTGTACCAGAACCACCATACCACAATGTATTTTCTCTAGTACTAAGTATATTTTTTAAGTGATAACAATAACTTCATAAAAAAGACACTTTCTTTAACATAAAGAAAATTACAGGCACTGAATACTGGACTCATAGCCAATCATTAATCAAAATTGTCTCAATTTTGCACTTCTAGATAAATATTCTGTGTATAGGGAAAAGCTAGATAGGTGAGATACATTATGGTGAGGTAAGAGAGAAGGATATGGAACACTTTTGTTCCTTTGCTTATTTTAGTATTATCATGCTATTAATTATTTCTGAGTATAATTTCCCATGCTAACAGTTGTTGAAGTGGGACAGAGACAAGTTTGAAAATGAGTATTAAATCAATTGAAGCATCAGAACAACTTCCAGATGACAAACCTGAAATTTTTATGACTAATGCTGGAAACACAAAGCAAATTATATTGACAAACTTAAATGGTTATAAAAATCATGGAAATGTAGCTGGAACAGGCAGCTGTCTTTGTAAGGTTTCTCTCATAATTATTTGAACAGGATATTAGGTAAAGTTTTGTAAAAACAAAGTAAGGGAACAAGTCGTGACAGTTACTCTTTCCAGGCAATAGTAATGTTGCAATTATCTTTCTTAAAGTAAATGAAAAAAGTAAGATTTAATATTTATAAAATTTCAGAATGCTAAGGAAATGAAGTTTTAACCATATTAAATTTTAATTTCTTTGCAACACTTTTCTATGTATATTATTGTATATTGCTTTTTATATGAATTTGGTCTTGATAGATGACTTTTAGCTTTGTTTTCACAATATGTTCATGATAATTGGCATACCAGAAAGAATAGTCAGAGGTATGGCTGTAAAATAATGAGGCTAGGTTGTTCTTAAATATATGTATTAGAAGGTATAGAACAGAATGGGTGTCATTTTTCAACATAGTCATCGTAGGAAGCTATACAGAGAGTTAAAAAGGATTTTAATAGCTCTTCTTTCAAAATTATTAACTTTCATAATTTTGAATTATATGAGAAAAGTCACTAACTTCTTCAAATGCAGTCAGTGATCCCACAGTTGGGTACAAATCAAAAGAATATCAAAGGTAAGAAGAAAAGCCCTTAAATATCAAAAAGTGATAGCAACACTTTTTTATGGTAGTTGAAAACTGGAAATAAAGTGGGTGTCCACTGATTGGGGTATTTATAAACAAATTGTGTTATGTCAATGGGATGGAATACTATTTACACATTAAGGAATGAAAAATCTGAAGAATTAAAAGAAATATGGGGAAATTTGTTTGATCTGATCAGAATGGAAAAAGGATCAATCATACACAATGACTACCATAATGTAAATGAAAGCAACACTAAAGGGGAGCGAAATTTGAAGGACCAATCCTTAATAGAGCAGATGATGCCATCTCAAATAACCAGAGCTCATTTGCCGTTTAGTCTGGCTTTCATTTACATCATAGTAAATGATGTAGCTATACTTCTCCAACTTACTTTACTCTGCATCAATTTATAGAAGTCTCCCCAAGTTTCTCTGAATTTCTCAATTTCATCTTAGAAGAGAGGTGAAGAATTGTGAGTGTGGAAGGTTGCAAAGACTGTCATACTCCAATTCTGTGTCTGGTGATTTTGTTTAACTGTTTTTCCTATTTATAGAAGATAATTCAACAGAAGCATGATACATCGGAAAATGACTACTGTATTAAACAAAAAGCATCAATAAAATTTTCAAAAAAGAAAAGGTGTTACTGCCTTCAATCCACTTCATCCACATAAGATAATCAATATCTGTTGTTTTGGACCCATACCCCATTGTGACTAAATAGGCATTGATCATCTATCTT
Source organism: Vombatus ursinus (assembly GCF_900497805.2). Classification (NCBI taxonomy): domain Eukaryota; kingdom Metazoa; phylum Chordata; class Mammalia; order Diprotodontia; family Vombatidae; genus Vombatus; species Vombatus ursinus. Next base: position 61,227,921 of record NW_020954590.1, read on the forward strand.
TCGCCATCAGACTTTGCTCTTACTGCCCTTTAATATTTGTTCCGAATGAAAAAAATAAAAAGACTGCCCAGTATCTAAGACTTTTCCCCACTGAATGTGTTCAAAAGAATGTTGCAGGCTCTGGAGGTGGTTCCAAAGATACCTTTGCAATGACAACATCATTGCAATACCTGAATATTTTCCCAAGCATAGGAGGTAGGGGGAGGGCAGGGAGGAGGGTAAGAAGGTATTCCAAAAAGGAGTACCCATACTGAAAAAACTATGAATCATATATATCCTAGTAAAATTTGACTGATTAAAAAAGTCACATCATAATCATAACTGGCATGACATCTATCATTCCTTTAACTCCGGCCAGAAGAGAATATGATGTGTTTTAATGTTTTTCTGGAATCCCTCCATTAAAAATTGTTCATACTTTAATTTAGAGCTTGTCTGTGATGTCCTGTGACAGTGAAATTGAGAGTGACCGTATGGGAGTTTATAATTGCTTGGGACATGGGGGGATAATCTCTGCATGACATGATTCACTAGGTCATTATAATATACCTTTGGATACTTGAGAACCTCTGGTATTAACCACGGATGAGTTCTGTAGAATGAAGGGAGGTAATTATGAGCTCTATCCATCAAAGCATCAAGAGAGAAACTGACAACTTAATGAAGCTAAGTTGACACCAAGTCAAAATGATGTGGTCTGAAATGTTGACTTCTAAAGAAATATTGAATTTGGTGGGCATCAGAATGGCTCAGTGAGAATATGGCATAATTCAATTTCACTTCCAGCAAAGCAGGACAATGGTTTCAGGTGTGAAGGGATACAAAAGCAAAGAAAAAGGTAAAATTGCCTGCATATGATTAAAGAGGAAACAAGATAGTCTTTTGGTCAAACATTAGCCGCCGATTCCAATATTCAGTGCTTTGGTCTTACTCTATGTTAAATCACAAGTCTCTTCCTTTTTATGAAGTTATTCTTATCACTGAAGTTTGGATTTACAAGTTGACCTCTTAAGAGATTCCTTATCTTCTGAGGTGCTCTCTCTTCAATTTAGGGACAGTGCCACCAGGTAAACCACCTTTATTATGGCTATCTAGTCCAAATAAATAAACTACTGACAAACATTGAGAGAAAAGTTATACAAATCTTTCTCATTTTTTCTTAGAAAGGTAAAAATTTAAGCCACTAAATATTGATATATTGGAAAGCTACATTCAAAAAAGTTAATAACTGTCATTTATATGTTACTTTACATATATTACCTTATTTGATGTTTCTTCAACAACCTATGAAATAAATACTATAGATAGTAATCCCCATTTTACATATGAGGAAAGTGAGCTTCTAAGACATTGTCACTCAATGAAGAGTCCCAGACATTAATGTCTATTTTATAAATAAGCAAATAAGGTTCTGAGATATTAAATCAATCATGAACAGTTACAAAGTAAGGATTTGAATACTATTCCCTCCTAACTCCAAATTCAATATGTGCTTCATTTTACCATGGTTGCCTATTATATTTAGAGGGAAATTACATGTAAGCAGTACATGTGACTGGGAACATTTATCACTAATACTGACCTGTCATTAATTACTACTTAATTAAAATTAATTTAATCTTCACACTTGAGTACAGTGTTTGCTTCTCACCCTGAATCCTTAACTTGGAATCAATCCCCTGCTGAGAAGATTCCTAGATTCAGACTACCTGGATAGTAACAACATGAGACCGCTTTTCCCTTTGTCACAAATGGTCTATTCCCCTGCTTAGACTGTTAGAGCTAATTAAAAGGAACCCCACTCCTACTCATACTCATTAACTTTTTTGCCTTGAACAGTGATTACTCTTTAGAAACTGAGGCTATCCTTACCAACTATTTTTTTCTAAAAAACAACTTGGATCCAAAAACACTTCATCCATACTGATTTCTAAACAAAATTGTATTAATAGCTGAACAAAACATTTTAAAACAATTTAAAGCATATTTAGTCACAAATATTTGTTATTGATAAATGTAAAAGGGGCAGTATGCTGTATTTGATAGTGTGCCACCTTTACAAAATAATGATTATATTTTGTATGATTTATATAGTGCTTTAAGGTTTGCAAAATGCATTATAATACCATGTTTACCCCCCTTACAACAAACCTGAGAGGTAACTACTATTATTATCATCCTCATTTTACAAATGAGGAAACTGAGACAGAAAGAGCTTAAGTGACTTGTTCAAGATCACACAGCTTTAAAGATTCTGAGTCTGGATTACAAACTTACATTTTCCAGCACTCTCTCCATTGTGTCTCCTAGCAGTCCATGTATGGGCAGTTCTCAAAAAAAAAAAAAAAAGCAAACAGACCAACCAACCAACAAACAAACAAACAAACAAAACTGGTCAAGCTGTAAATTGGTCAAATTATTCCGCAGAACAATTTGGAACTAAAACCCAGAAGTCACTAAACAATGCATACCCAGTATTACCACTGATGGGTATAAATCTCCATAAAAGACAAAAAAAAAAAGAGGAAAGAGATCCATTTGTACAAAAAAAATAGTCATTGCAGCACTTTTTCTTATAATTACAATTGGAAACTAAGGAGGTTTCCATCTGGGAAAGATTCACTAAACTGGGAATACTTGTAAGTACCAGCGCAAAGTTAACGTGAACAGAATGTAGAAAACAATTTGTACAATTGCAGTATTTTAAGGAAAAGCAATTGAAAGAAATTTTTGAAAACTTTGACTACTGAAATGATGAACCACAACCAAAGCACTAATGATAAAGTATGAGAGAGAAAAAGAGACAGAGAAAGAAAAGAAGAAGACAAAGAGAAAGAGAGAGACAGGGAGAGATAGAGAGACAGAAAGAGAGACAAAGAGAGAAGAGAGGAGAGAGAAGAAGGGAAGGCAACAGACTGAGACAGACAGAGAACAATGCATTTATTAAGCACTGAGTGCCAGACACTGTGTTAAGTGATGGGGTTACAATTATGAAGAAGCAAGGCAGTCCCTTCCATTGAGCTTACATTCTAATAGGGAATATACAACACAATTAGGGGATCCAATACATGGATAAATTTGCTCCACTATTGCTTCTTTGTTAAAAGGGGGTGGGGTTGGGGGGAAGGAAGAAAGGGAGAAAAGGGAGGTAGTGTTAATGCAAAAAAAAAAGAGGAAAAGAATGTTCATCAAAGGTATACTTGATATCCACTGTGGTGTGGTTTGATGATAAAGAATTAAAGAATGTATGTTAAAATCTTGTGAATTCAATACTAAACTGCAACAAAAGGGAGAGATATTTTGTATTTAAGCTATTTAGAGATGTAAAAAATGGCAATAACTATTGTGGAAATCAATAGATTCAATTATTTTACTTTGTCCCATTTAATTTCTACCTAATTCCACTTTGTTTCAAGGAAAAATTCTAGTGGGGAGGAGTCATTGGGAAATTACAGTGATATAAAAAAATAATCAATATAATTTCACAGAGAAGATGAAATTTACGTGAACCTTGAAATATATGTACACTTTGTAATCATTACCCCAGAAAGGGAAGGAAGATATTCCTGAATTTGAAGAACATAACATATATTCCAATTTTGCTAGTGCATAGGGTATGCTTGTGGGAATAAGGAAATGTAGACTTGGAAAGGTAAGTGCATACCATATCATGGGCTTTGAAAACCAAGCTGAGAAGCTAGAACTTTATTTAGTAGGCAGTGGGGAGCCATTGAAGGTTTTGAATGGAGAAGTTACTGAAATTAGTGTGTTGCTTCACGAAAATAAATTTAGGAACCATGTTCAGTGTCAGCTAGAAAGGATATGATATGATATAATTTGAAATATTAAGTATTAAGTGTCTACTATGCTCCAGTCACTGTGCTAAGCACTGGGAATACAAATAAGAGAAAGGAAAAATAATTCCTGCCCTTAAGGAATTTACAGTCTAATGGGGCAAGATAATACACAAAAGGAAGCTGAAAAAGAGGGGGCACCATGATGATGGTAGAGTCAAAACCAAGCAGAGTGGCTGGTTGCAAATGAAAAGAAGGCTGAGATTTTGAGCCCTCTATAAAAGAAGGCTATAGGAGGAGTTTGGGGCTCTTCCCTGCAGCCCTCCAATCAGAGAGCTGGAAGCAACTAAGGATATTGAGAAGGTGTGAGTAGCAAAGATGAAGCAATCTGAAGGGAGAAAAACTAAAGGCAAAGGCAAATTAGGAAGCAAATGAAATAGTCCAGGCAAGAAATAAATGCTTATGCTAGGGTAGTAGTGAAGTTGATAATGGTGTTAATATAAAGGCACTTTGGCCATCTCTGTTAAAGTCTTCCTAGATAGCTGAATTTTGAATGACCTTTTCATTAGCTGATCTGGTGAAGATGCATGGGATGGATGCATCCTTCATGTTTTTGTCATTGCTATACATTGATCATAAAAAATGAAGGCCCTTTTCTTACACCCTTTCTTTGTTCCTTGTTGTCCAATAAAGAAGAATGCTAGCAGCATAACACCCCAGTGACATGACAGTGTATTCATTGACTTGAACTCCTAGAGAAGAAACCACATTAGTCAACTATTAATTATAATAATAGCCAAGCAATAGCCCACTGTGAGAGGAAAAGAGAGATTTATGATTAGTCTGCAAATACCTATTATGTACATGTCTCAAAGCAGTTTCAAGTCTTAAATTTTGACTGATTATTTGACGTTATATACAGAGCTGCCCAGAGTTCCCAATTATATTCTAGTTGATTTGAACAGATAATTCTTCGTGTCTGCTATATAGCTTTAATGCTTAAAAAATAGCATAGCAATAAAATGATGCTTGTTTCTGTGAAGAAAGTATTAGAAAAGTATCAAAATTATTAAGTGTACATAGAATCAGTCTAAATCTCTGACTCATCATAGAGGCTTCAGGCCTGTCCCTCTACTCTATGCTTCCTCCTTACTCCAGAAGAAGAGAGAATTTTAGGCACTTAAACAGCAAAGACTATATTGTTTATGGATTGGGTTGGGGGATTACCCCAATAAGACTTTTTTCTTTTCTCAACAAGGTCTGCACAGTACTTGGCCTCCAACTGGACGGTAGTGTAGGTGAATGGAAAGGGCACTAGTTCAGTGGATGTGAAAGTTGAACTCAGAAGACCTGAGTTCACATTGCCTTTTGACACTAGCTGGGTTTAATTGGGCAAGGCCACTTTACTTCCGTATCTAGCCTCAGTTTCTTAATCTGTAAAATGTGAGGGTTAGTTTACCTAAAGTCATCTTCTAGTTCTAGACCTAGAAACTCTCTGAGGTTAGTTATGCAAGTATTTTTACACCTATTTTACAAATGAAATAATGGAGGTTCTGAGAGGTTGGAACTTGCCCATTGTCATTCGCTCACTCACTCAGTCAATCAATAAACATTTATGGACTCAGCTAAATGTCTGAGGCAAGTTTTGAACATGGTCTCCTGACTCCAAGTCAGATATTCTTTGGACTTTAGCATGCTATTTCCCATCATTCTAATCCTACTGCATATCCTCTTCCCCCAGTTTATGCTATATAGGCAACTCTCTATACCATCACATATAGAAATGTCTCAACCCCTCTCTGTTATGAAAAGCTCTAGGGTGTTTACAAGAATATTAAGCGTGCTTGCTCCCTATGCCTACACAGACTGAGAACTGGTTAATGGAAGTAGAGTTGATATAATTAAAATAAAACAAAACACTACAAGAGGGATTAGGGAGCCCAGGGTTCTGATCTTGCTTTCACCTTTGATACCTTAGTCTCACTTCACCCTTCTAGGCTTCTGATTCTCTCAAATGAGGGCTCTGCCTAGATCAGGAGTTCTTCAGTATGTGTGTATGGGTGTGTGTGTGTGTGTGTGTGTGTGTGTGTGTGTGTGTTTTAGAACCCTTGGGCAATCTGATGAAGCCTATGGCCCACTTCTCAGAATAATGATTTAAATTCATAACATAAAATACATAGGATTCAAAAGAACAGTAATTACATAATAATATAGTTACGACTGCTGAATTCTGAGAGAATACTTTCAGTAAAATATGAGAAGAGTTTCAGCAGAATAGAAAAGTAAGCTCTAAAATGGAGCTCCTTTGTTTTCTCTTCTTCAATTTTCACTACCAAACAAAAAAAGGGATGGAAATGGGGGTGATAGAAGTAATTGGTAGCATAAAGGACTAGTTTGCAGACTTGAAAGAGGACACAACTTCCAGGGTGAATCTTTAAAGGGATAGGCCACACTTCGTGGTCATGTTTGTACCTTCTTCTACCTCTCACCACCATGTGCCTCATTTGGGGGACCTACTTTTATTTAGGAGAATTGTATTCTTGAGATTCTAGGGATTCAAGATTGCAGTGTGCACTTCTGGATTTGGTAGTAACAAAACTGAGAAAATATGATATTGGGAGGAAATGGTTAAAACAGCTCATGAAAATATCAAGTGTCATTTATAACAGGAGCAGTGAGATGGTAAGAAGGAAATGTGCTGAGACAAAAATGCTTCATGAAAGATGAACAAGGGTTTGAATGCAGTTTGGGGATGCACCTATTGAAAACCATATTTGGTAATCTGTGTCATGCAGGTGAGTTTTCAGACCCTGACCATTGTTCTGGAATTCTAACCTTGTGGCATGCTAATTTTTATTCTGATTTAGTAGATATATTTTAATCTAAACATAGTAAGTAATCCTGGAGGTCACTCAAAGTTGGGAAAAATGATTAATATTCCAAAGGGGACTTGATAAATTATGAATTATAATTGCAAATATGCATATACCTGGATGGGATAAGAATACAGGCTTTGGAAACCAGACACAGCTATGGTCTAAGCATGTCGGGCATGCTCATATAAAGCTCTGATTGTTTCAACAAAGATTTGAAATAGAACTGGAAGCAATTGAGAATTAGTCTTTTCTCCTCAAACCTCCAATCTCTCCTCTCAGCAGACAAGTTTACCCCCTATTTTACTAAGAAAAGAGGTAACATCCACAGTTACTTCCATCTCCCTTACTCCATAACCTCAAACCCTATATATTAATGTATCCTTTACCTTTATCTGTGAGGAAGAACCAGCTTTTCTATGTGTTCTCCATTTTCTTCCTTTCCATCTCCTCCTTTCTTTCTCAACCATGTTCTTTGAAAAAGTTGTTTCCTCTTCCTCCCTCCTGACTCATTGCTCAACCTCTTTGTGATTTGACTTCATCTCTGAAAGAAAACTGCTCTCTCTAAAGTTACCAAAGCTCTCTAGATTGTCAAATCTGATGGGCTATTCTTGGTCATTATTCTTGACTTATTTGATGCATTTAAAATTGGAGATCACTCCTTCTTCTTCAACATTCTACTTTCTCTGGGTTTTCATGACCCCGCTCTCTTCCTATTCTCCTCCTATCTGTCTGACCATTCCTATACAATGTCTTTTGCTGACTTATCAACCATATAACTCCTAATAAGTGTGAGCATTCCTCAAAGTTCTGTCTTGGGTCCTCTTTATTTCTGCCTCTATACTCTCTTGGTAATCTCTTCTGCTCCTGTAAGTTTAACTACCATCTTTATGCAGGTAACTCTCACATCTATATATTCAGACCCAGTTTCTTCCCTGATCTTAAGTCCCAGAGCACAGGCACTTACAAGAAATTTTAAACTGGATGTCTTGGAGACATGTTAAACACAACATTTCTAAAATAGAACTGATTATCCTTCAACATATACATTTCTCATCTTTCAAATGTCCCTATTTCTATTGAAAGTAAAATGTAATTTCCAGTATCTCAGGTTTATAATCTTGGTATTTTGGACTCCTTACTCTCCTTTACCCCCAAAATCTAATTAGTTGCTAAATCTTACTGTTTCTACCTTTGCAACATTTCTTGTTGTGTAAGGGTATAGGGTGGGTTCAGGGAAGACTAGTATCTCTGGTGTCAGGGCTGCTGAGTCCTTTTCAGAGTTGCTTTCCACCTTGGTGTCTACCTGTTCCACCTAACTCTCACCCATGGTTCCGAGAAGCTATAGTATGCAAAACAACCATACCCCATAAACTGTTTTGGCAGATGGGCTAACCCAGGTTGAGTGTAACCAAGGGGTCTCAAACCCATTGGTGAGTTAGAGTCTACCCCATGCATGTGAAGACTTCCCCTGGTAGAATGTGTGGATGAGGGGGCAGCTAGGTGATGCAGTGGATAAAGCACCAGCCCTGGAGTCAAGAGGACCTGAGTTCAAATCTGGCCTCAGACATTTGACACTTACTAGCTGTGTGACCCTGGGCAAGTCACTTAACCCCAATTGCCTTAAAAAATGTGTGGTAGATGAGAACAATTAGTTGTAAAGATCATGGAGGCAGCTGAAGCAAGTGCTACGGAGCACTTAGAGCTTGATTAGACATCAAAGACACCAGGGTCATCCACTGCATCTTGATTCCACTCGCCATCAGTAGATGGAACGTGTGCACACTTATAGACAACATAAAATCCAGTAGACCTGAAAGATGACCTGCTCTTATTCCCAGAGAGCTCAGTAGGTATCACATCCAAATAGCAGCCCTGAGTGAAACAAGGTTGGCAAATGAAGGTCAGCTTCCTGAAGTCAGAGCTGCATACATGTCTTTCTGGAGTGGCTATGATGAAGGGGAGCTCTGTGAAGCTGGTCTAGGTTTTGCAATAAAAACTAATGCAGTCAACAAGCTTGTATGCCTACCAAGAGTGAACAACAGGCTCATGACAATGCAATTGTCACTTATAGCAAAAAAGCCGTGCACCAAATGCTCCCACCATTACAAACTCTGATGAGATCAAAGAAAAATTTTGTGAAGATTTGGAGATGCTTGTCATCAATGTGTTAAAAGAGGACAAGTTTATAATTCTGGTGACTTTAATGCTAGAGTAGGCTCAGATTACCAGACATGGCAGGGAGTCCTTGAGAAGAATGGAGTTGGAAACAGCAACAGCAATGGTCACTTACTACTGAAGACTTGTGCATCTCATAACCACCAGCACCATCTTCCATTTACCTGAACACAATAAAACTTCATGGATGCACCCTTACAGCATTTAATAGACTGTGATTGCAAGGAGAAGATACAGACAGAATGTGAGGGTGATGAAGGAAATGTGTGGCACAGAGTGCTGGAATGATCATAGACTTGACTTATCCTCTCCAAGCTAAATAGTCACATTCAATAAAAGTGGCAGCCCCAAGGCAAAATGACTACCAGAATTAATGTCAACAGATTAGAGTGCTTCTCTGAGTAGGAACAGTTTGTTACTAACTTGAAGGAAAAGTTGAGACCGCACACAATTGGCAACAGTGGAGCAGAAAAGGAATGGGCAGCTTTCAGAGATTTGGTGTACAGCACTACATTTGCTCATCTGGGTTAGAATTCTCACAAACATCATGACTCATTTGATGAAAATGATGGGGAAATTCAGAAGTTGCTAACTGAAAAATAAAAACTCCATAAGGTTTATCAGCAGGATAGTTCATCCATCTCTAAGAAAGCAGCATTTAATTTCCTCAAAATAAAAATACAAACAAAGCTTAGAGAGATACAGGATTCTTGACTCAGTAAGAAGAGAGATAAAATTCAGTTTTATGCTGATAGTAACAATCCAAAGTGCTTTTATGATGTCCTGAAGGCTATTTATGGGCCAAAGACCTATGGTGCATCCCACCTACTCAGTCCTGATGGAGACACATTGATTAGTGATAAGGACATGATCCTAGAGATGGGCTGAACAGAACATCATCAATCAATGCTGAAGTCATTGACTGTTTACCTCAAGTTAAAGTCAATCCTTCCCTAGCTGAAGTTCCAACTGAAGAAGAAATTTTGAATGCCATTCTGTTTCTTTTGTGTGGCAAAGCACCTGGTGCTCATTCTATTCCAAATGAGATTTAAAGGGGAGGGGGTCCAGAGCTCATACAAAAGCTGACTGAAATTTTACGGGTCATATGGCAAGAGAAGATTATCCCCCCAGGAGTTCAAGGACATCATGTCTATAAAGGTAAAGGAAATAGTTTGTTCTGTGAAATCACAGGGAGGTGGGGGGGAGGGGCTCTCTCTTAGTCATTGCTGGCAAGATTCTTGTAAGAGCCCTCCTTAATAGACTGATCCTTCACCTGGAAGATGATAATCTACCTAAGAGTCATTGTGGCTTCAGAAAGGTCCAAGGAATGGTCAATATGGTATTTGTTGGCCAACAACTCCAGAAGAAATGCCAGGAGCAGAACAGAGGTCTGCACATAACATTTGTAGATCTGACTAAGGCCTTTGATACTGTCAGTCCTGAGGGCTTAAGGAAAATTATGTCAAAATTTGCTTGCCTGGAGAAGTTTATTGTATGTCAATTTCACAAAGGCATGCTTGCCCAGATTCTGGATAATAGTCAATGCTCTCACATTTTCCCAGTCATCAATGAAATGAAACAAGGCTGTTTGCTTGCTCCCTTGCTTTTTAGTATGATGTTTTCAGTCAGTTTGTCAAACACCTTATTGAGGACAAACAGAATATCAAGGTCAGCTGCTACACTGATGGTAAATTCTTCAACTTGCAAAGCCCAAAACTAAAGTGGAGGGAGTGTTGGTATATGTTGGGGTTTTTTTGTTTGTTTGTTTGTTTGCAGATGATTGTGCCCTCAATGCAGCCTCTGAAGCTGAGGTACAGGAAAGTATAGATTGACTCTCTGCTGCTTATGCTAATTTTGGCCAAGAAAACACAGGTGCTCCATCAGCCAGCACCACACCACATCCATGTGGAACCACCACTTACAGCAAATGGAGAAGTTTTGAATACTGTGGACAAGTTCACTTACCTTGGCAATATATTTTCCAGGGAAGTACGCACTGATAATAAAGTTGACACACACATTGCCAGAGCTAGCTCAGTATTTGGGAAGCTCCAAAGGAAAGTATGGGAGAGAAGAGGTATTAGACTGACTACCAAACTGAAGGTCTACAAAGCCATTGTTCCACTACAGAGCCATTGTGCCAACCTCATTGCTGTATGCCTTTGAAACTGAACAGTATACCAGCACCATGCTAGGAAACTAAATTACTTCCTTTTGAATTGTCTTAGGAAGATTCTGAAGATCACCTAGCAGGATAAGATACCTGACACTGAGGTCCTTTCTCAAACTAAACTGCAAAGCTTTCAAATTCTACTACAGAGAGTGCAATTCTGATGGGCTGGCCACATTGTTTGAATGCCAAATGTATACTTGCCAAAAAGATTATTTTATGAAGAACTTACATGGGGTAAGCACTCATATGGTGGTCAGAAAAAGTGATACAAGGACACTCTCAAGGTCTCTCTTAAGAACTTTGGAATTGATTGTGTGACATGGAGGACACTGGCACAAGACTGCTTAGCATGGTGTTCCTTCATTAGAGAAGGTGCTGTGCTCTATGAGCAAAGCACAACTGAAGTAGCTTGAAAGAAATGCGAGATACACAAATTTAGAAAATCCACCCCAAATGTTCACATGGACCATTTGTACCTTCCCTGTGGTAGCGCATTCTGAGCTCATATTGGTCTGATGAGCCACAGTTGGACATACTGTGACTAGACTCTATCATAATGATGTCATTTTGGTCCTCTTCCAGAATGAAGGTCTGAGTTCAAGTTTGGCCTCAGACACTCACTAGTTGTGTGACCCTGGGCAGTCATGTAACCTTGTTTGCTTCAATTTCCCATCTGTAGCTAGAGAAGGAAATGGCAAATTACTCTAATAGTTTTACCAGGAAAACCCCAAATAAGATCACAAAGAGTAGGACATAACTGAAAAACAACTGAAATATGTTTATATTTATTAACTTTATATTTATATTGTATATACTTTGGTTCATGCCCTTGTCTGCCCTAGTAGAGTGTATGCTTCTTGTGAGTAAGAATTGTTTCATTCTTTGTACTTGTTTTCCCACCCCCTAACGTAGGACCTGGCATATATTATGAGCTTATTAAATACTTCTTGATTAAGTGATTGATTGGAACTCCTTTACTCTTGGAGTAATACCAAGAGTGTCTTTATTGGTTTGTGTGAGGATAGAGTTGGAGTCTCATTTGTTTTGTATCTTCCCCACTATCCAACACATACTAGGTACTTAATAGTTGATTGATGTGGTGAATGAACCCATTCTGCAAACTACATTATTTTGGAGTAACAAATAATTACTACCTCAGTGACATTTGACATTCTGTTTACATACTGCTCCAATACTATAAAGTGAAGCATCAAATGCATGACATAGTGATTTCTGCTTACTATAATAAAATAGAAGATTAATTGCCCTATAATGTCCAAAAGAACAAAGTATCTTAGAAACCATCTAGCACAATCCCCTCATTTTACACATAAGGAAACAAGTTCATAAAAGTATCCATTGGTTATATATGTAAACAAGTAATAGAGCCAGAATTTGAAGCAAGTTTGCCAATATTGAATCCAGTGTTCCTTTCTCTACATCACACAAGAGATCAGAAGTCAACACCTCCTTAGATTTTTTTGGAAAGCATGATCATATGAGTGAGTCTGACTCCAAAGGGTGCCTTTTTATACTAATGGAAGTAGTAGCTTTCCAATGACAGGCCTTTATGTAAGAAAAATGTTTTGGAATTTTGATACTATTCGAAGACAACTTGCCTTTGTCCCATTGGTTATGATATAACTCCAAAATTTTGCTGTTGTGCAAACATATGTGAATTGCTTTGGGAGTCCTTGGATTTCCCTCTGATGGATGTTTAATAATAAAATGTATCTTTTTGCAGATTGCTTACTCTACATTTTGGAATATGCCAGACAAACACTGCAAAATCTGATATGGATTTTTGTCTGAAATGATTTGCAGCTATTGTAGAGTGTATGTTCTGCAGACCCCATTGTCAAGAGTCCTCTGCCTAGTTATTAAGGCTAGCATATATATTAGAAGCTGCTCCTTTCATTTCTATGACATGTAGTGGTATAGTCTTGTTGGGAAGAATCTTGTCTTGTGATATTAAAAATGTCAAAAGGGTATTTTTAGAGAATTTCATTATGAACTTCATGTTAAGGGAGATGGTGCTACTCTATAATATAACCAACAGCATTCTCACTAAGATATTGACCCAGAGTATGAAATTTAATGACAGATGGGATTGGTGAGATGTATGTATTCAATAATATAAAAGTTCATTGAACTTCTCAGTCTCACACATAGCAGGGATAGTAAAGTATTATAATGTTATCTATCTTTAGATCTCAAAGTCTAAGACCAATGTTCTATTCTGTTCTGCCCCTAACTTGTTGTGTGACCTTAGTCAAGTCATTTACGCTGAGTCTTATATACTCCTAGAATTTTAAAGCTGAAAGGGACCTAAGAGATCATGAATTTCTTCATCTATAAAATGAAATATTTGGTCTATATGATCTCTAAGTTTCTTTAAGCCAGGGATATGTGAGTAAATGTTTAACAACTAGCCATTTTTGGGGGGGAGGGGAAGGTGTTTCAAAAGTGTACTACTTAAGTTTAAATGTGGCAAGACTGCACATGTAGCAAGGGCTACCCTCAACATATAGTACTGGGAAATGTCATGTGTATGGCTCAAAGGGAGGCAGAACAGACATCTCTAGCCTATCCTCCCCCACACACACCTCCCCCACTTTTCTTCAAGGAAGACTTTAACGTTTGCTAGGAGGGGAAACAGGAGGTTGAAGCCAAAGGCTACTCTGCTCTCCTCAGAGAGAAGGGATACTAGGCCAGCATTACATCTATCTGCTCTCTTAAATATTGTTAGTCTAAGGGATGTGAGTTTTAGGTTCAAGTTAACTTTGCTTGCTGATTCAAAGTTCGTGGGGGAGGAGGACCCCAAATTTTATATCCTAAGATTGATTTCCTTCCCACCAAATACCAGTTCTACAATGAGTACGTATAAAGAGTGGCAAAGAAGCCCACTTTTCGGCAGAAATCAGAGGAAATATACATAGGAGAATATTTATTAGACAATACGGAGAGAAGGAGCTCTTCCTTTGGGAAAGAAATTACTCTTTCACTCATGGAGAAGTTCCCTGAGGTCTCTAGTGTAGCAATCTAGGAACAAGGACATCATAGAGACTGCCAGCTCCTCTAATGTCTTCCCAGAGTCCTTTTCTTCAGCAACCTGAAGTGGGATTGGTCTCTTCTATCTTCTCTATGGAGGATAGAAGTGCTCAAAGTCCAAAAACACTCAGTGACTCAAAAAAACCTTGAAGAAAAACTATCTGAAGAAAACATCGAAGAGGTCTACTCTCTCGTACTCTCATGAATTCCACCCCCTGCCTCACACAGAGGGCAGCTAGGTGGTGCAGGGCCTGGAGTCAGGAAGACCTGAGTTCAAATCCAACTTCAGACACTTACTAGTTGTGTGACCCTGGGCAAGTCATTTAATCATGTTTGCCTCAGTTTCCTCATTTGTAAAATGAGTTGGAGAAAGAAATGGCAAACCACTCCAACATCTTCTAAAAACAAAAACAAAAAACACATACAAAATAGGATCATGCAGAGTTGGACACAACTGAAATGATTGAACAGCAAATACTTAAACCACTCAGAGAAAAGTCACTTAAGGTAAAGATGGCTCAAATATCCTATTTAACAGAACTAATTTGTATCTAAGTGACATGGAGACTTCGAATATAATAAGTTAGGAAAAACCATTTCCTATCATTGTTGGTTGCTAAGTGGTGCAATGGATAGAGTTCTGGACCTGAAGTCAGGAAGACTCATCTTCCTGAGCTCAAATCTGGCCTCAGACTAACAGTGTGAACTTGGACAAATCAAAATCCTGTTCCTCTTTCCTCATCTGTAAAATGAGATGGAAAAAGAAATGTTACCTTAACACTTTTCTCTATCACTTCCTTTCTAAATCTAATACCAACAAAACAATAAACCAACCCCTGGTTCATAGCATTTGCTTATTTCCAAGGTATAAATACTTACAATGAACATTTAACAATCAGCTTTTCCCAGCATACCCCTGCTTTTATCTCCAAGTTTCAATGATCAGGAGCCCAAAATGTTTCTTCTTCAGGCCCTCTAGCTTGTTTCCTTTAGTATAGACAGCTAGTCTCACTATTTGGGAGAAGTAGGATTTGAACAGACTAATAATAGATCTCTCAATATGTCACAAATGAATTTATCTAGCCACTGTAGTGATACTAAGGCACTTTAAGAAGCCTGGTCCAGGGAAGGTGAGACTGTGTAAGACCCAGCACTGAATAGGAAAACCCTGGCAAATAATACATGGCCTAGTTTTCTAAGCACTGCTGTGAACCCTTCCTGCTCAGTGACATCTCCACATTCATTGCAATTTAGTCTACTTTTTTTATTTTTAATTACATTTTGTTGATAGTTTTTTTTACATCACCTGTGATGCTAACTATATCCCTTCCCAAACTGCCCTAGAAAGCATACTTTATATTAAATAATGAAAAGGAAAGGGTAAAAGTTCAATAAAACTAACATACCAAAAAAAAAAAAACTTGCATTATATTCAGTGTTCCACACTTAGACTCTTCAACTTTTGCAAATAAGCAAGAAGCAAATAGACAGATTCTTACTTCTCTTCTTCTGAGACAAGTTTGGTCACTATTACTTTTCAACATTCTCTTTTAATTGTTTTGTTGTAGTGGTTGTTATTTTAATTTATACTGATGTATTAATCAGGTACATTGTTTTCCCAGTCCTATTTATGTTACTTTGCATAATGTCATATAAACCTTTCCATGCTTCTCTGTATTCATCATTTCTTATACTACATTAATATTCCATTTTATTTATACACTATAATTTGTTTAGCTGTTTTCTAATTGATGAGCACATTTTTCCCCCAGTTCTTTGATATCACAAAATGCTGCTATGAATATTTTGGTGAATATGAGGTCTTTCTTTTCTTATCCTTTGGTTTCAGATAGATAAAGCTAGCAAGCATTACCAAAGAATATTTAAATTATTTAATGGTGTGGTTCAAAAGACACAACAGATCTTTTTTCTTTAGTCTTTCATTGTCTTTTTTTTTTACTCTTGCCAGTTCTATGAGAGGACTATTGAAGTTACTTACTAATATTGCATTATTAATATATAGACACACACACATATACATATATATATATATACATACATAAATCAGTTTTTTCTCATGAATTTAGATATTATGCCTTTTGGAACATATACATTTAATAACAATATTGACTCATTGCTTGTGTTCTTTCAAGTATAATGTGATTCATTTGTTCATCTCTATTAATATTGTGAATTTATATTTTTTATTGTATTTGATAGCAGGACTGAATCTTCTGCTTTGTCAGAATCACTTGATGCATTGTACATTTTGTTCTAGCCTCTTTGTGTGTCTTTGCTTTTACATATATGTATATACATGCATATGTATGTGTGTATTCCTTATTAACAATAGATAACAGGACTTTTTTAATACATTGTGTCATTCTCTTTCATTTTATTTAAAGGTTTAGTCCAATCACGCAAAATTATTAGGATTAGGTTTGTATTTTTCGTATCTTGTGTTTTTAATTTTGATTTTTTAAGTATTTTCCCTTCCTATTTTTAAGTCAATACATTGTCACTATGATGGTTTTTGTTTAAATTACTCTGATGCAACTCTATTCCCAAAGGCTACCTTCCCTACCTCTACCTCCTTACTCCTATTTGTCAATACTTTTCTTAGTTTTGGAGGTTTACTTAAATTATTGATTCCTTTTTTCTTTCTTTCATCTAGTTATCCATTTATCCTTTTCTCCCATCTTTTTCCTTCTCAGTTCAAAATATCATTCCTCTCCTCCTTTCCCACCTCTTATGATTGTTAGTTTTCCTTTTGCTGCACCTTTTATCACAGATTATTTTGTTCTCTGATTTGCGGTCTAGACTCTCATTTATTCCTTTAATCTATTTGTGTTCCTTATGTGTTTGAAGTTGGGATTGAGTCCCTCTTCTAATTTCTATGTTAATTGCCTTAAGAGATTTTGTCTCATCTTTTTTTTTCTGTCCTGCTTCAGCCTAAGGAGTATCAATTTGTGAGAGAAATAATGTGGATAGAAACAATGCCCCATGTTAGACATTATTCCCAGTTTCTGACTGTGCCATCCCATTCCATCCATTGCCTTCCCCATGATGATTCATCTTTCCATTGACCATGTAATCTCATCTCTGAGCCAATGTTTCCCCAACTCTTTTTGGTGCCAACTTCCCTTATGAGCTTCCATATCCATTCTCCTGAACAAAAATAATGGTCTTGAAAGCACAAAACTTCTCGGAGAAAGCATGTTCCCAAAACACCAACTCCTCCCAGATCAAACTCATCAGCAGTATCACATATCCCATTGAAGGACTGAAGCTCCCGGTGGGAGATTCAAAGAGAAACGTTATCCTTCTTCATTGAGTCCTCCCACCTCTATTTTAGTCCCCCAGTTTCAATACTTCTCTTCTGACACCTTTCCCATTCCCCTGCTGCCTGTCCTCTGCCTCCCTTCTCCCCATATGTGTACCCACCCATTCTATAATTTTGTGTCACAAAATGCATTGATTTATTCATGGGGGGATTTAGTAGTTAAGCCCATGGTGCTTTAGATCAGTTGAACTACCTTCACTTCTCCTTTTTTTTTTTTAAGACAATTGGGGTTAAGTGACTTGCCCAAGGTCACATAGCTAGTAAGTGTCAAGAGTTTGGTCTGAGGCTGAAATTGAACTCAGGTCCTCCTGAGTTCAGGTCCAGTGCTCTATCTCTGTACCACCTAGCTGCCCCTCTTTTTCTTTAAATTCCCATTATATCTTTATCCCTTGACATTTTTTTTTCATCTCTTGATACCCCTTTGCTGTGGGTTTTGTTTACTCTGAAGGTCAATCTTTCTCTTTCTTTCTCATCTTTAATTACCTTTAAACATAGTATAATTTGGATGAAGCTAATTTCTCAACTCCACCCTAAACCTGCATTTCCAATTACCCATGCTTAAGCTGTAACACCAAAGCTGTTTCCTATGTCTGTTGAGGCTATCCTTCCAAGTAGACAGGTTCAAAAGCTTGGATTTATACCCTCAAGGCTCTGTCCTCCTTCTATATAGAACTTCTTTGATTTTCTCTGTATATCTTAATGAAGTCATCAGCTCTCCTGGGTTCAGTTATCACCTCCATACAAATGACACCTGTCCCATATCACCAAATGCCAACTAGATATTTCCATGAATATCAAATTCAATATATCCACAACAGAATTAACTTTCTTTTCATACCTATCAGCTAAACTTCCCTCTTTTTATTGAGGCCATCACTTTCCAATCCAGTCTCTCATTTTCACAAATTGGGAGACTCTTTTGACTCTTCTTTTCCTTACCTACTCTAATAAGCTGCCAAATTTGGTTGGTCT
The DNA here is from genome assembly GCF_900497805.2 of Vombatus ursinus. Taxonomy (NCBI): domain Eukaryota; kingdom Metazoa; phylum Chordata; class Mammalia; order Diprotodontia; family Vombatidae; genus Vombatus; species Vombatus ursinus. The sequence continues at coordinate 61,246,305 of NW_020954590.1, forward strand.
ATGTCCACAGTATCTCCTACATCTACCTTCTTTTTTTTCCAACCTCATGGCCACAAATCTTATTCAGGCTGTTATTAACATTCAGATTCTTAATTGGTCTCTCTGACTCCAACCTTTCCCCTCTCCAATCTATCCTCTAAACAGCTGCCAAAGTAATATTCCTAAATGTTTAGTATTCCAAACTATTCTGATCATGCACACCAAATATTAAAATATATTGAGCATATATCTGCAAAATGTACAGATTTAATCATTTATAAATTATATTATCTATAAAGCAATATAAATTACACTATTTATAAATTATAAATGTACTACTGTACTAACAATGTATATTCTAAAACTTATACTAAATAGACATTAAAAAGCTTCAGGAAAATATAGAATAATATTTGATCCTACAAATCAAATACCATAGGGAGCCATGGGAGTATATTGAATAGCAGAGTGTCACGGTCAGACCAGCATGTTAGGCAAGCCACCGTGACATCTATTTGAAGAATGGATTGGAGAGGTAAGAGTGCTGAAGCAAGGAGACCAATTAGAAAGCTATTTATTTCAGTAGTTCAGATGACAAGTGAGGTGTACCTGAACCACAGTTGTGGATATATGAGTAAAGGGATGGGGACAGATAAGAGAGATACTGTATAGGTAAAAATTACTAAGTTTATAAACGTTGGATATACGGGATGAGTGAGAGTAAGGGGTTGAGGATGTCACCTGGACAAATAGAAGGATGGCAGCATCATCAACAGTAATGGGGAAGTTGTAAAAAGAGATAGTTATAAGAGAAATAATATTGTAATAAATCTGGTAGCACTGTCACAACCTAGACATGCATATTAATCCTGTGTTATTCATTGTATTCCACCCCAAAGGAAAAGGAAAGAGACAGGGATCTTACTCAGAGTGCAGAGGTGTGCCTTAAGAGATACCTGTCAATACCACAATGTAATAGTGTGGGCAGGGGAAAGAATGGGTTTATTGGTTGATGGAAGACAAATAGATTTTCCCCAATGACACCTGCACAGCTGCAAATGAGGGTACACAAGTTGAGGTCAGGCTATAATTACAAGGAAGGAGAGGGTTGGAAGCTTGCACAATAGAGGGGGAAGTGCAGGCTAAACGGATGAGTGTGGTCCTGTTGAAGATAAGTCCTTCAAGTGACTGTTATGCTGAGGGGTAGAATGTGATATATCTTCCTACCTTCCAAATGATCAATCACAAGCCCTATGACATGTGACCATGGTTTCACTTTCAAATGCATTGTCCTGAAACACAGGTCTTACCATATCATTATTCCTCTCAAGATCCAGTGTTTTCTTGGATAAAATACAAACATGTCTGTTTGGCATGCAAAGCCTTCACTGTCTCATTCTAGCCTACCTTTCCAAACTTTTTACACATTGCTCCCCTTCCAGCTAAACTATCCCTTTTTTCTTGCCTGGAGGGAGGATATCAGTGTTCCTTCTCCTCTTCCCATGTTTTTTACATAGGCTGAGACTCATGCCTATTAAAGGGGTACCCCTTTCAGACTGACAGTTTTGATGACTGAAAGGAGCAAAGAGAAGACACAAATGTGAGACTTTTTCTGAGAAAGCATGTACCAAATATAACGCCAGGCTCGAGGTTGTGTGTTTTGGTTACTCTTTTGCATTTGAAAGGCCAGAGAATTTTGGGAATAATGACTAGGGAACTCTGAACTCCAGAATTGTTTTATAGTTATTAGACAAATGCCCTTTGCTTGATCATGGTTCAATGTGCAGAGATGAAATTTTGCTTATTTGTAATATCATCATCATCAACAACCATCATAACCATTACTTGTGTAGCACTTTAGGTTTACAAAGTACTTTATATATATTTTCTCATTTGACAATCACAACAATCCAATGAGTTAAGTGCTTTTATTACACCCATATTTACAGATGAGGAATCTAAGGTATAGAGAGGTTAAGTGACTTGCCCAGGGCCACACAATAAGTAAGAGTTTGAGGCAGGATTTTCATTTATGTATTCCTGACCCTGAGTCTAGTGTTCTATATACAATGTCACCTAGATGTTGTTACAAGCTGGATTAATCTTTCTCAAGGTCAAGATCAATTTCTGAGGCAATGAGAGGGTAAGTGAAGAGACCCCGGAGGTTTATAAAAGCAAAGGTATAGCTTTCTGCACAAAGGTCTGAAAATTGACCTAGAAGTTCTATGTAAGCAAGGCTATGTCTCTCTTCAGCATCCCCTACTGCTAAAGAGAATTGATTGATGAAAGATAGGCAATATTTGTCTCTTCAATTCCACCTGCTGCTGAGGCAGAGGAAAAGAAAAGAAGGTACTTCTTTGTTCTGTCACATACCACCAGGAAGATAAAGAAGAAAACCCTCAGAACCCAGTTGAGGATGCAGAACTGGAGGCCCTCATGCCAACCCTTTGTTTTTTAAAAAAATGCAAATGAAGACATTAGCTAAATCTGAAGCTGGAAGTACTGAAGGCTAAAGTTATGCATATAGAATAGGCATAAGCCCAGTTGAACAGGGGAAGTGCCCAGAATACTAAAAGTGGAACAGTCAAGCAGATTAGTCTACCCTGCTATGATTATCATGCCCAATGAGGAGCTAAACTTACATAACCATGGAATACCCCAGCTAAGTAGTGGAATCACTTGTCCAACACAGACTGAGTGTCTATCAATGAACTTTAAAAGGTTGTTTCCTAAATAAGAGGAAAAAAAAAAACATTGATGCTTCCTGTTCCTGAGTTGTGAATTGTCTTGGTCACATGTGTTTCCTACATGTATGCAATATTGCCCCGTTAAGTTTGTACCCTCTCTTATACACAGAAAATATATGTATTGGTGGAGGAGTGCACTGCAAATGTATTGGTGAAATATTATGTAACCATTATACTTGTTTTGCCTTCTACTTAGTAAATATTTTGTTTGACTTAATGAAGTCATTTTGGCTAATTTGTTCCTAGGAAATGCACCAGTGGGGGCTCAAGAATTACTGTATTAGTACAAATAGTCACATACCAAGGTTAACTCTCCTTCTGGGGAACCTCAAACCTCAAACTGCATAAATATAGATTGTGAAAGGAAACAATCACAAAGCCAGAGAGATAAAGACAGACAGAGAGACACAGACAAAGAGAGACATAGAGAGAGAGAGATACAGAGACAGAGAGAGAGATACAAAGACATAGAGCATATAGATTCAGGGCAAGATTGAAGATGAAAGAGGCCAAATTAGACCCTCAACCCAAAGCCCATACTATACTAGGAATGCATTTCCTCCTCATCATCACCTCTTATAATCCCCTAGTTTTCATCAAAAGTAAGCTCACACACCATACAAGACCTTTCCTGATTCTACCAGCTCCTCCTCAAATTTATCTTACCCTTAGTTTATAAATATTTCTGTATATGCATGTTGTCTATTGCTATGGAATGTAAACTCCTTAAGAGCAGGGGCTATTTCATTTTTGTCTTTGAATTGATAACACCTAGAGCTGGGCTTGACAAATCTGAGATTATTAATAAATGTTTGCTTGCTTGATTGATTTAAGCAAGAGATAAAAGTTCTATTCACATGCTTCCCAATGTACTTGAGACTGACTTGATATTACCTGTAGTTGCGCAACATTAGCACAGTGCTGTCCCCTTTGATAGTGTTGTGCGAAGTATCAGCAATAGACACCAGACAAGCAGCCCTTCAAATATGACTGAATGATTGCTGCAGAACACTGGAAATTACAATACTATCAACCATGGAAATTCAGGAGTTACAATATAATAAAGCATCAAAGTGAATGATAACACCACATTGCATCAATGTCCCTTAAGAACATATTCATAACAAATGACTATTATGTTGAATGCGATCAGAAGTCAGTGTGAGATGAATCAAAAATTGCTAAGCCTCATTGAATGCCCAGTTAATATTAGTTAGCATGAAATCTAGGACAGCCCCAGTAAGTATGTTTTTTTTTATTGGCTTTCCATAGGAGAACAGGAACATGAAAATAATAGAAAATAAGAGTTCCTCAAGGCTTACAGAGGGTTTGGTGGAAGGTCAAAGAAATTAAGAATTTGAAAGTTACTGCAGAGAAGCAGTATGGTATAGTGAAGAGAATAATGGACTTGGCATCAGGTAATCTATGTTTTAAGATTGTCACTCTGACATTTGCTTGCTGTGTGACCATGGACAAATCATTGTATCTTTCTGAACATCAGCTTCCTCATCTGTAAAACAGACATACAAATGCTATCTACATCACAGGGAAAATCTTATTCTTTTCCTCATAAGATTATTGTCAGGAAAGTGCTTTTAAGTCTTTAAATACTATATAACTATTTTTGTTGTTTTTCAGTCATTTTCAATCATGTCTCACTTTTTGTGACCCCATTTGAGGTGTTCTTGGCAAAGATACTAAAATAGTTTGCCATTTCCTGCTCCAGCTCATTTTATAGATAAGGAAACTGAGGTAAATGGTGTTAAGTGACTTGCCTAGGGTCACACAGTTAGTAAGTGTCTGAGGCCAGATTTGAACTCAGAAAGGTAAGTCTTCCTAACTCTAGCCCAGCACTCTATCCACTGTGCCACCTAGCTGCCCCTTATATAACTATGGGCTATGCTTATGTGATCCAGTTATATCTGTGAGATAATGTACATGAAAGTATTTTATAAACCCTAAAGCTCTAACTAAATTCACTGCTCAATTCAATGCAGTTCTAATATAGATGGAAATGAGATTTCATCAGTGAGGTCACTCTAGTAGTGCAGACTGCAGCTCCTCTAGACCTTTTCATGTTCTCTTCCATATTTGTCTGCAAATCTCCTATAGGCAATCTACCCAGAATGTTCTAGGTCTTCCTCTGATTCTTGTGGGTACCAGACGGGGATGTGATGGAAAATGTTTCAAAATCAGCTTTCACAAAGAATGTGCTTATGACACACTTTTAACTTTAATTTGCATTATTAACATTTTCTCCTTCACTTTGTTAAATCTAGACAATTAACAAAACAATGTATCAGGCTCTGATTAGTACTCTTTGCTGATTTCCAAGTTCTAAATGCTCACACACACCCTTGATACCAGTTTACTCTCTGGCTGGCCATTGATTTCTTTCCCTTGCTCCATAATTGGTTCACCCCCTTTTCCATTTCATACATATTTCATACATTGATGATAACTTTAAACCACTTCTTCGTGCAAAGTATACAAAATATAAGACATTGTTCAGTGCACATGCACACACATATAATGATCGATGTTCTCTAGAACTCAACATGGCCATTTACATTATGGCCCCAAAAGCCTGGGAAATCCCACATTTGTATGGTTCATCATCTTTTATATTGTACCCTACTGCTGCAAATAGCAGGCTATGGAACTTTTTTCTCTGACTTTAAAAAATATTCCTAAGCCTCAACTAAGCTAGCTCAATCACAATGGTGTGTTCTTGCTTAGCATACAAGGGCTCCTGAAGGTGGAACTGGAACCACCTGAAGATATAAAGCTCCAGGTCTAACCCTCCCTCAATAGCAGAAAAATCATGGGAAAGAAACAGAGACACAATTTTCTTCTTCCTTTCTCTCTGCCTCACATCTTCCCATGGATGAAGATAGAGCAGCAGCTGAATGATGGCACTCCAATCAACCATGACTACCCTTGGGAAAGCAATGTCACTCTAATAAGACACATCTGTTTGTCTTTGGCTTCTAGAGAACACAGACCACTTTTTGTATGTATGTGTTCTGAACAACGCGTTATACTTTGTAGAATATTTATCAATGACCCACGATCAAAAGCACCCAGGAAACCCAGAAGGGTCAGAGTGTCCCAGTCTGGGCCTGAGCCCTCAGTAGACTGAGGTGAGTGAGGGAAAATTGTCTGGCAACAGGTAGTGCTGTAGGGGAAAAGCAATCTATTCCAAAAAAAAAAATAATGTTTGAAGTTTCAAAGTAATATTTTGTAATTGTAAATAATATATGAGTGTTAGAGGGAAGAAAGCAGTGTTCATTCATACTCTTGTAAGTGTTTTTTCCTCTCCTCAGATAAGTGGGTAGAAGATTGAAATGTTATTAGATGCTGCCACAGCATGATAGCATGTGCAGCTGTACACAGTGTTTGACAAATAGAATGTGCCTATTTTAAAAATCTGCCCAGAAAAATGGATTGCACCTATCACAAATTTTATTTTGACTCTCATTCCCAGGTATGCATAAGTAGGGCTTGAGATATAAGAAAGGAAGCCGTCTTTCCAGGAGTGTAAATATTCTACAGAATTTGAAGTACACAGACCATATTTTCCAGGTTTTTCTGGAACATTCTTAACTTCAAGAAAATAAAGCATACTTTTAATAAGACTTTGCCAAAAGAATATGCTTTGTCAGAATCTGTGTCTAGATATTTTGTTCATGTTCCTAGGAGTGTGTGTCTTCCTATACTACCACCCATAACTCTGGACATGGAAGAAAGTAGTCTAAGGTTATTTTAAAACTCTTATCAGTTGCTCCCAGATTGGCCTTAGGGAATAGAGACAATTGGTTAGAAATCAAGGTTTTCTGTTGTGTCTATACCAAGGATGGGGAACCTATGGCCTTGAGGCCATATGTGGCCCTCTAGGTCCTCAAGTGTGACCATTCCACTGAATCCAAACTTTACAAAACAAATCCTGGTGATATGACCCTTAACCCATAGTCCTTCAGTCAAAATAAATACCACCTTGTTCTTGGAGTTCTTGGAGAAAAAAAAGATGATGTTATGAAGTTGGTATTAGTATCATGGTAGTATCATTAATATGATTGATTTGCAAGAGGTGAGAAGGGTAGCCTATTTCTGGCTCCTGGGCAGCCTTGTACAAAACCAGCGGTCTCAATAGGAAATACATTACATAAGAGACTCTTTAGAGAAAAGACCCTTATGTGGCATTGATGTACCAAGGGAAAAATGTGTCTCCTGCCAAGCCTGAGATTCTAGAGTGCTTCTTCTGCCAGATTGAAGAACAATTACTGATGGCAAAGGATTAGTGTCTTTCAAGAGCCATCTGCTAGGAACCAGAGAGCTCTGTAGGCTTAACCACAGGAGGCAATGCCCAAGTCACCCTCTAGGAACTGCATACTCTCTGAGCTGGAGGAGACCTCAAAGGCTCTCCAGTATGATCCACACCTGAACTAGAGTTCCCTCCCCATGATTATCCATTCTGCTTGAAGACTTCTACCAAGGACAAAAGTATTACCTCCTGAAACTGCCCACTACGTTTGCATTGTTCTATTTTTTAGGAGTTTTTTGTCTGTCTGGTTGGTTGGTTGGTTGGTTGATTTTTTCCCCTTATTGTCAATTCTAAATTTGACACTCCACAACATCTGCTCATTTTTTTCTAGTTCTACCCTCATGATAAAGCAAAAAAAAAAATTCCTCTTTCATATGACAGTCCTACAAATGCCTAAAGAAAAGTATTATATTCTCTCTGAGTCTTCTATTCTCCAGGCTAAACAATCCCCTTTCCTCTAGTCAGTCTTTACATGGAATGATCTCAATGGCCTTCACCACTCTGCCTACCTTCATCTGGACCTTCTTCAGTATATTAAAACTCTTCCTAAATGGTGGCACAATAACTGAAAACAATACAGTAGTCTGCACTGCAATGAGACTAACATTTCCCTGGGCACTGTGCCTCTAAATGAAGCTTAAGGTCACAGAAGTTTTTTTTTGTTTGCTTGTTTTTTGCTGACACCACAATATTAATACATCTTAAGCTTCCATCCCACCCAAACCCCAGAAGTTTTTTCAGACTAATTGCCATGTAGAGATGCTTCCCCCATCTTCTACTTTAGAAGGCAATTTTTTTCTAATTTTAGGTTTAAACTTTATACTTATCTTTTCTTCTTCTTAGATTTGGCTTATTATAGCTAGTCAACATCTTTTGGGTCCCTAGCTCTTTATATCACCCCCAAATTTGATAAGCACACCTTTTAATCTTTTATCCAACTCATTGATAAAAGTATATTCACAGGACAAAAACCAGATCCCTCTACTGCTCTACTAAAGACACCCTTTCTAGTTGACATGTGATCATTATGACTCTTTTTTGGATCCAGCCATTCAAATCAGTTTCCCAAACTCCTCTTCAGTTTCTGGGTGGTCTGTAGTATGTATCAAAGGAAATATACCTTTTGTTTGTGCCTACATTCATCTTCATATTGATTCTCACATTCTTGTTTTTCCCGGTCTGGCTTTTGGATATACTTACATGAGAATGTCTTCTGCATATTTTCTTCCTTATGATAAAGGTATATCCTTTTAGATCCATATTCCAGGCATGTATCCTATCCCATTAAGTTTCAGTGGTGCCTGTGGGATCAAATTTCCTACCTTGCATTAGAATCTCTAGTATATCTCATTTCTGATCCATAATTTGTACATCAGTTCATAAATATTGAGGCCTTGAGTTTTGTGACTGACCATTTTCTTGTATTTTTTTGTCTCCAATGAATTTCTGGTCATTGCTAACTATTATCCCACTTCTATACCATAGATATATTTTTAATGCTATCTAGCTTTGTGGTTGTATTTAGGAAGTTTTCTCTCTCTCCTTTTTTAGCTTAAGCTACCACCCACCCACCCACCTACCCTTTTTTTTTTAGATTTAGATAAGAGACTTTGGAAAACTGCACGAGGAGTGATGGACAGGGACCGGTTACCTATGCCAGCTGCAAGGAACCTGTAGAGAGCTACAGGTGGATTGACAGGTTGAGACTAAAGCTATACAGGATTGAAAGTATATCATCATTTTCCATTTGTTCTGTTGTTTTCTTCAGATAGAATAGTTTCTATTTGTTTCATTTAGCCTATAAACCAAAACTATACACTTGTAAATAGAGTGCATTGCTGCACACTTAAGTGCTATCATAATAATGGCCCTAGTTTTCTGGGTAGAGATGATAAATCATGGAAGTAAGAGATCCCTCAAAGGGTAATGAGTCCTGCCTTCCATGTCCTCTGAGCATCTCTGATAGAAGAAATGGAACTGAAGAACAGGATCTCAATAATTTTAAGTATTTTTGAATAGACATGTTCTACTGGTATAGATGCTTCTTTCCATGGGAGCAGGCTCAGAAAAACTAGCATAAAAGAGAAAACACTCTGAGATCCACAAAAGCATGCCTTTTTTTAGGCACAATTTGAGTAGATTTAGGTAACAATAGCAGTGCTCATCTAAATAAAATGTCTTGCTCCAAAACCCCCAGGTTCTTGCACCTTATAATAATGAAGACTATCTGGGTGCTTTGGCAAAAGAATAAGATAGAATCAAGGAGCACAGACTAGGACAAGGCATTGGATGTTCAGATGATTGGCTTTGTTAGTCTTTAACTGTGGCTGATAATTTGATTTTCATTATAGTTCATTCAGCAGCAGTGATAGCCTGTTTATCACGAATCATTGTAGGTGGCTTCAAATAATGAATGTTTTTCATTTTGTTAAAAAACTGCCTAGTTGCTATGGTGATAGCCATGAAATAAATCAGTAAAAATAAAATTAAGATAAGCATGTATTGAGTAATACCAATGTGGTAAAAATTTTAGACACATTTGCAATATTATATACCATGACAGTGTGAGGATAAAAGCCCATTTTATATAAGCAGAAGGCAGTTGAGGCTTCATGTGATTAAGTGCATACATTAATGATGAGGAAAGAGAGAATGTTCCCACAATTTGAGCGTAGAAAAATAAAGGTGTGGAGATGTCCTTGGATCAAGTCACAAAAGACAAAAAGGATGATAATTTCCATTTGCTCTATTAGGTTCCTATTTAAAAGACATTTCCATACTTTGGACACCTTTCTAAATGTTATGTTGTTTGTTTGGTAGTTTGTTTGTTTTTACCCTAGTTAACCAATCACTGAACTGGTCCCTCATTTCTTATATGCTGACTCAATTTCTACTAGAACGTTGTCAGGTGCCCACAAAGAGCATAATTTTCCTACCTGGCAGCCCATTTTTTCATAAGCACAGCCTCCCCAGTTTCAGAATAGAAGCTTTTCATTGGCACCAGATTGAACATGGCTTTGAAGAATCTTAGAACAATCTCCGGAAATGATGTTCTGGTGACGCCTCTTGTTTATGTCAGACAATGACAAGCGTGTCTGACTTGGTGAATAAAATAATTTGTATGGTTGCAAAGGAGGCTCTGTAAAGTTTAATCCACACTCTTGTAGTTGAAAGAGTTTGTAAATTGATTCCTTACTAGATGTAGTAACTCTTGGATTAGAGATACATCACTGAATGCCATGAGAATACAATACAAAGAAAATCATTAGTACTGACAACTCATAACCAAAGTAAAGTACTTTGTTCACTCCATGTTCCTATAAAAGAATATCATGTCTTCTCATGTGTTTAAGGGAGAAATTGCTTTATTTATGAAAAACTAGAACTAAAATTTGGTTTATGAAAGTAAAATGAAGTGTAGAAAAGAGACTTGAGTTATAAAGCTGGCTATCTCAAAATCTGATGGCTATGTTAAGAAGTACAGCTTTATTTTAAAAGGGAATTGGTTGTTGATGTCTTGTGTGCCCTAACTGACCCATTTCTCTACTGTAAAGGTAATGTTTGAGAGATGTTGAATGTTTGTGGGGCCAAGGTCACTGATATCTGCATTGTGACTACATTCTTTGGAGATAGCTATCTGACTAATTCCCTGGTATGAGTCATTTTTTCTCCTTCCCCTTCTTTTTCTCCTTTTCTTTCCTTCCCTCTTTTCTCACCTCTCTCACTCCCTCTCCCTTTGTCAGACCCCCTCCCCTAGCTTTGTTTTATTATTCTTATTATGTACTTGTCTCCAGTCTCTGAGAGTTTATCATTCCCTAGATCACTGCCTGCCTAGCACTAGAAATTAGAATATATTTTACTTTTCTTTCTCTGACATTAAAAATGCATTGCAGTGAATAATATAGTAGGGCTGTGTATAAAACTAAACCTTCTGCATCCCCTCTTAAATGTTTGTTCTTCAGCAGAGAGCCTCTGAGGAAAACCGTATTGAAAGGATGAACAGTAATTTAATTTTTTTATCATAAGCATTAGTGGCAAATAAAGGACAAAAGTATATTGCACTGCTGAAGAAGAAAGATGAGCTATTTATCAAGGGAAAGTATCGCCTTCAGATTGACTGCCTGACTGGGCACATTCCTTTTCTTTTCAAAGAAAGGTAATCAGGAGATTAATATGCAGACATTTGAAATGTTTCCTACATGTGTCAAAGGTAACAAATATTTAAGAAACTTGACATGAATTGGGTGCTTTTTAAGAGAGTTGGCTAAAAGCCTTTGTGGAAAATGAAGTTTTGGAAGCAACATCTTAAAACCTCAATCCCAAATCAGCTATTGCATCATTTCCCAAAGAATCTCTAAATTTTAAAATATTTTTTTCCCTGAAAGGGGGAGGAGAGTTAAAATGATGAACTTAAATTACTAACCAGCTACCTAAAGTAAAGAATATTTGCTAAATATTGGCCAGTATTTAAAATTATATAAATACATGGATATTTTATATCATTTTCTTTCATTCAATTTAAATTTATTTGTATTATGTATGTACGTGTTGTGAAAAAATGATTCTCAAAGCTTTCCCCCTGCCCCAGCCAGCCCTTTTCTGAAGAGTTTATCAAAAGGACATTTTTGATATTAAGATTGCATTGAGTCTTATCCTGGTCAAACTCCAACCCAGGCCTGAATTGATTCAATCTGCTCAGGTATGGGTGGAAACAGATTCTTCTGCCTAGATAGCCAAAAGTTGAGAGTGGTCTGGTTGGAGAGTCAGGTATTTCCTCTGACCAAATAGGGGGAGGGGAGGAAGGGAAGATATCAGCCCCTGTTGAACATGTATTATACCAGGATTAAGTGACCTAAGTCATGTACTCAAGACTTCATTTTAACATAGCCTACCTCTCAGTGTGTTGACCAATCAGAGTTGATTGACACCCCTAGGGAACATCTAATATAACACTGTACCCCCAAATCCCAAATCGGGCCAGTTCTGGACTGGCCCTCTTAGTAGAGCCTAGTTCTGGACTGTCACTCCCATGTAATGCGTGTCAAGCCAGCTTGAGAGAAATAAAATGTGGACACACAACCTCTTTTGTTTGTTTTTCTTAAGCTGATTTAGGGGTTACCAGTGTATATTTACACAGCATGCACACATCTAAGTACATATATGTGTGTGTACTTAGATGTATATGTGTGTATATGGACTTAGATTGAGCATGTCATATGCATATATGCACTTAGGTCTGTATGTTGTGTATATATGCATACATATTATATGTGTGTTATTTACACATATATGTGACATATTTGTTACACATGCTTAGATTGTGCACATTGTCTCCCTTAATAGAATGTAAGCTCCTCAAAAGTAGGGTTTGTTCCATTGTTGTCTTTGAATGCCTCGAACAGTATCTGGCACATAGTAGATGATTAAAGAATATCTACTAGTTGACTGATCGATTGACTGAGAAAACTTTTTTTTAAGATAGAATTGACTGCATATACATATATGATGAAGTACTATTTTTAAACATTACCTCAGAGGTTGTCACCAAAAATTAAGTAAGAAAACAAATCAGCTACTAAAATATTTCTTTTTCAACACAAGTCAACTTTATAGTTGACATGTGTTCTTAGGAGGTAGCTTTCTACATCAGTGGTCCCAAATTCCTGTCATACTGAGGTCTTTTGCTTGACTGCTGCATTTCAACCAGTTATATGTGTGGCACTGTGTTAAGAAGGAGACTAGAATGACCAAAACTTCCTACACTGGAAACTCCATTATTGTACTCCTATCATTCTCTTTAATTCTCCTGTCATTCTCCTACATATCAACATCTTCTTTCCTCTTGGGGCTCCATTCCTTACTCTCTAGTCCTTTCTCCATTATGATCCAGCAGCCTTCTCACCCTGGAAAGTCCTCCTGCTCCCTGCAATCCCTCCTTGTTTAGCTAGTTCTTTACGAAACCTTCATTTTAATGAAGCGTCCAAGCCAACCATGTTCACTCCTTCATTCCTGCCCAGACTCCAATCCTGATTCTCCAAACTTCTTTCTCTACAATGTCTATGCATAAGTTAGCTGCTCTCCCCACCCACCACCACCATTTTTCCACTTTATTTTATGAGGTGTCTTTGCATTACAATGTAAGTTCCTTCAGGGCAAGGATTTTCCTTCTATTTGCTTGTATTTATATTCCCAACATGATCTGGGATTTAGCCTGTGCTAATTTTGGCCTAACAATAAACACCAAGAAAACACAGGAGCTCCATCAGTCAACACCACATCATCCATTTGTGGAACTGTCGGTCACAGCAAATGGAGCAGTGTTGAATACTGTGGATAAGTTCACTTACCATGACAATATACTTTCCAGGGATGTACACATTGATAATGAGGTTGACACACACATTTCCAGAGCTAGGTCAGTGTTTGGGAAGCTCTGAAGGAAAGTATGGTAGAGAAGAGGTATTAGACTGACTACCAAACTGAAGATCTACAGAGCCATTGTGCTGACCACATTATTGTATGCCTGTGAAACCTGGACAGTATACCAGCTCTATGCCAGGAAACCGAATCATTTCCTTTTGAATTACCTTAGAAAGATTCTGAATCACCTATCAGGGTAAGATGCCAGATACCGAAGTCCTTTCTCAAACTAAACTGCAAAGCTTTCACACTCTACTGCAGACAGTGCAATTCTGATGGGCTGGCCACATTGTTTGAATGCCAAATGTACACTTGCCAAAAAGATTATTTTATGGAGAATTCACATGGGGAAAGCACTCACATGATGGTCAGAAAAAGCACTACAAAGATGCTCTCAAGGTCTCTCTCTCTCTCTTTTTTAAAATTAATTTATTTTGATTTATCAACAATCACTTCCATATGCTTTTGAGTTTAAAATTTTTCTCCCCCTTCCTCCCCACTACCTTCCCCAAAACAATGCACAATCTGATATAGGCTATACATATACATTCCTATTAAACATATTTTCATATAAGTGATGTTGTAAGTAAGAGTTAGCACCAATAGGAGGAACCACCAGAAAGAGGAAACAAACCTCAACAGAAGAAAAAAAAATAGCAAATAGTATGCTTCTATCTGCATTCAAACTCCACAGTTCTTTCTTTGGATGTGGATAGCATTTTCCATCATGAGGCCTTTGGAGATGTCTTAGATCCTTGTATTGCCGGGAAGAGTTAAGTTTATTAATATTAGTCATTGGACAACATGGCTGTTATTGTGTACAACATTCTCTTGGTTCTGCACATTTCGCTCAGCATCAGATCATACAAGTCTTTCCAGGTATTTCTGAAGTCAGCCTGTTCATTATTTCTTATAGCACAATAGTATTCCATTACATTCATATACCACAACTTGTTCAGCCATTCCCCAATTGATGGGCATCCTCTCAGTTTCCAATTCTTTGCCACCACAAAGAGAGCTGCTATAAATATTTTTGTACATGTGGGTCCTATTCCCATTTGTATGATCTTTTTGGGATATAGCCCTAGAAGTGCTATTGCTGGGTCAAAGGGTATGCACATTTTTATAGCCCTTTGGGCATAGTTCCAAATTACTCTCCAAAATGGTTGGATCATTTCACAACTCCACCAACAATGCATTAGTGTTCCAATTTTCCCACATTTTCTCCAACATTTATCATTTTCTTGTTTTATCATCTTGGCCAATCTGATAGGTGTGATGTGGTATCAAAGTCTCTCTTAAGAACTTTGGAATTGATTGCGTGACATGGGAGACACTGGCACAGGTGCCAAGCATGATATGCCCTCATCAGAGAAGATGCTGTGCTCTATGAACAAAGCAGAATTGAAGAAGCTCAAAAGAAAAAGAAGTGCAGGATGTGGAAATTTACAGCATCCACTCCAAATTTTCACATAGACTATTTGTACCTGGACTTTGGTAGAGCATTCCCAACTTGTATTGGTCTGATCAGCCAAAGTCAGACATACGGTGACTTGCAATGTCATTTTGATCCTCTTTGAGAATGAAGGACAACATCAACAACAATTTGTATTCCCAGCATTTAGCACAGTGAGTGGCATAAAGTATGTACTTAATGAATGTCTGTTGACTTGACTTATCAACTGACCAGCCATGCTCTGCTTAAAAACTTCCTCATATGAAAAGTCATCACCTATTAAATGATAGACCATTTCACTTCCAGATAGCTTTCAGTCTTGTTCAGGGTTTCCTTATATAGCGCCAAAATCTGCCTTTCTGTAATTTCTACCCAGTGTTCCTTGTTCTCCCTGTTGGGGTCAAATAGAACAAATCTAGTTTCTACTACTTTTAATAATCTTTCAAATTCTCAAAAGGCTATCATGTCCCACCTAAATGCTTTTCTTCTCTAAATAACACACTTACCAACTCTTATATCCTCTGTGTCCAGCATGATCCTAAGGTCCCACACTATCATATCCACCTATAGTTTGTCAATCTGCTTACTAAACTGTAGCAGACAGAACTTTAGATGTGACCTGACCTGGGCAATATTGAGTAAGATTATCACTTCCTTCATTCAAAATACCATGATTCTATCAATGCAGATAAAAATCATATTAATGTTTTTGGCTGCCATGAAACACTGTTGACTCATGTTAATCTTCCAATCCTCAAAAACAAAATGCTACAATAGAAAGAAGACTGGATGGTTAGAAATTAGCACCCCTGAGTTCATGTCCCAACTTCACCACTTTATACGCAATGTTGCTTTGGACCACTTACTTCATCTTTCTGATTTTTAGGTTCCTCATTCATAAGGCCCAGTTCTAAACTCCAATGTCTAGAACAGAAATCCTGACTCTATGGAGATTAGTCAATTCTTGGCTCAATGGCTTCTCACTGACAAATTATCAACTCATCCCTAAGGCCACATAATAGGCTGGAATAGCTGGATGAGTTAGGTCAAAATAAATGTGCAATAAGAGGGTATAAGTTTATATTCTAGCTCCCTACCCCTATCTCTGCCCCACTACTACCCACTTCCTATATCTTACACATATGAGTTTTATTTGAACCTGTCTTCCATTCTTTTAAAATGCTTATCTGTTTTTAATGCAAAATTGGCACCCAATGCCATCATTATTTCTGTAGAACTTATTGTTTTCTTAAAGTGTGTCCAAAAAATAGTTGAATAATTTTGACCTTAAAAACTAATAAAGAAAAATGAAAAATTTTATTTTAATATTCTTTTAAAGGAAGAAAAACCCAAAGCACAGAGCAAATGTAGGAGCAGAAATGACTGTCTAGATGGAAGCTGTAGTAACAAATATACAAGGATCCTTTGTAGAGAAAGTATTTTTTAATACTTTGGGAACATAATAGCTGTCCAAGGGGATAGCTTTCACTGATGGAAGAGTTTCAGGTTCCTCAGTTAGCAATAAAGGCTGTTGAGTAGTCAGAATATCTCAAAATTCCATTTTATTCTCATTCCTACTATTTCCTAGTTTGTCCAGTTTTGTAGTTGGGGTTATAATGTAGTTAAAATACACTTTTTTTTGGAGGGAGGGGCTTCTAAAAGACAGCTTGGATTTTTTTGTTTGGAGAAGCTTTAACTTCTATTTATCTTGGACCCTAAATAGCAAACTTCATCTTCATGATTAATTCCCTGTCTCCTCTGAAAGGATGACAACAAGGAGGATCAAGTTAGCACCCTTTACCTCTGCACAGACATTTCTCATCATTGTGCAGAGATCCCAGAGTATATCTCTGAGAGAGTGAACATTCAGGGCAGGAAAATAAAGGGAGTGAGAGAGGAGGAACGACCCTCTTAGACAAACTCTGGTGAGACAACTCTATAGCTTCTGCACAGAACTCTCCCCAGCCACAACAAAATCAGAGGGGGTGGGGGTAAGTACAGAAATAGTATGCCAGGGAATATCATTGTGAATTTTCTGCTAGCTGCTACCATCAACTACAACCCCAAGGGACAGTAATTTTATTCCCTTACCACTCAAGGAAAAAAAGGGGAAAGGAGTACTTTGGGGGGACTTAACGGAAAAAGATAGAGCTTTTTATAAACCTTGGATTAGAATTGTTTTTTCTACCATTTTATATCTCATCCTATACTGTAATCCTTGCCCACTGTTATGGTGCTCTCTCCTTATTGGTGGAGATGAATGCCCTGGCCTATGTGAAGGATGGGGCAGAATTCAAGAGGCAAGAAAGCTTCAGTTCTAAGCCAGTCCCCTTTGGGATTCATCAAGCTTCAAATCTTCTTTGAGGCTCCTCAAGCTTCAGGAATCTTCAAGCAACCCAAGTTGCTTTGGATTCTTCTGGCTTCTAGGTTTCAGAGAAAAATTAAAAGAAGTCAACCCCATTTCAGGATGCTGAAGGAAAAAATACACTGGGAAGACACGAAAGAAGATAGCATTTTTCATCATGTCCCTATTTAACTTGCTACTTTAGTGATTTTCCCCTTGGCTAGAGAGTTTTCCCTCAGCTGAGATTCAGGACAATCTTTCTTGGTTGAGCTGAGTTATCTTGATTCCAATGGGAGAGCTCTTTTATTCTGTATGTCTGGTATATATTATATGTATCTCTTCTCTTGTTTCTGTTTCTCTATTATTTGAATAAATGAATTTCTTTGCTATTCTCTATGTGTGTTTATTATGGAACTGGTATTTTATGGAGAAGGGGTCAAGTCTTGCATATACAGCTTGGGATCCTCTTCCACAAAATAAAAATAATGATACAGTGATCAGAAGTTGCAGTGAACCCAATCATATCCCCCAGATAAACAATATTTTAGGGAGCAGATATAATCCTAGACTAGTTCTCCCTCTCTCTGAAGAAAGAATTGCCTCTAGTCCCAATCTCTTGATTCTCTCCTGGCAGGACTGAAAGTACCCTTTGGAGAAGTATGTCCAGAGAAGAGGTTAAAAATGTCTATTCTGCCTCCCTTCAAGCCACACACAAGAACAGCCTTTACCACAGAGAACTCCCCCTCTACACTTAAGATCTTTCCTTACAAAGTTGTAAATTCTGCAAGGTCAGAACCCAAGTCTTTGTATACCCTAGCACAATGTCTTACCCATAGTAAGTATTTATTAAATTCTCATTAAATGAGTGAATTAATGTAGAACAGTTGAGTCAGATTTTCTCAATATTTGAGAACACATGTTTCAGAAACACAATGTTTGAGAAACAAGAGTAACTAAAAACTAGAGCCAGCAGATTTCCTAAAATCTAGTTATTCAACTTCTTCACTGTCCCAGGCTCATGGATTTGTTCTCCAAATACGTATATGACTTTATTCTCCGCTCTTGTCACGTTTTGACTTTTTGTGACCCTCCTACATAAGACAATCTACACTCAGACATATAATTAAATTGACCTCCTTAGGCTAAAAGAATCTTTACCCAAATTGGGATTAATGAGTATATCAGGAAGAGAGCTGTTTTGGTATTGGCTGTGCCATTCTCCCAACCCAAATCATGATAGCTACAATCAACAAGCTAATGGATATTCTTCTCTTCATCTTTCTTAGGATCATGTCAGTGTATCATGGTAGAGAGGAAAAAGCATGAATTTGTAGTCAGAAGACCTGCATGTAAAGCCGAGCTCTACCTTGTAGTAACTGGCTGACTTTAATCAAGTTACTCAACTTCTCTAGGTCTCAGCTTACTCATTTGTAAAATAAGGGAATTGGATAAAATGTTATCTCTAAGTGTTTTGTCTAGCTCTAAATTCCATTATCTGCCTAAACCCAGGTTTCTTCACATTTTAGAGGTGATAGACCTCATTGTCACTTTGGTGTAGCCTATGAACCCCTTCTTAGAATAATGCTTTTAAATGCATAAGATAAAATATATAGGATTACAAAATAACCCAATTATATTATAATAAAGCTGCCAAAATATTAAAGATACAAATTGATGAACCCATTGAAACCTACCCATGAACAATGACCATAGTTTAAGAACTCCAGAGCTAGAGAGTTAGTATAAGTCAAAACCTTTACTTTGCTAGAGAAAAATTAAGGCCAACATCTTTAAATCTATAACAACAACAACAAAGCAATTTATGGTTTACAAATATTATCTCATTTTCTCTTCATAATACCCCTGGGAGGTAAATGCTATTGTTATCCATATTTCACAGATAAGAAAACTGAGGCAGACAGAGATTTAGTGACTCACCCAGAATCACAGAGCTAATGTCTGAGGTAGGATTTCAATTTAGTTCTTCCAGACTCCAGATCCAGTGCTTTATCCACCAAGCTAATTTAATCCCATGATTCAGAGCAGAAATTTATGGAAAGGATAGCAATTTTTAAGGCCACTACATTAACTTTTTAGGGGCTCCAGAACTTTCCAGTGCCTTCAGAATTCCATCAGAGACATTCTCAGAGTATCAGGATATATGCCAGGGTCAACCTGCACCTAATGGTCACCTACTTGTCTCAGTACCATAAGCAAGAACATAATCCCTGGCCCCCAACTCATGCTCCATGCTCTCTTTGGCAAGTACATGGGAAGATATGGCATCTCCTTTCAGGTGCTTGTTTTCTATAGCAGCAGTATGTTGCAAAGCCACCCAACCGACCAGGTTTATGAATGATTTTTTTCCCTTTGCTCTATTCTTTAGGAGATACTTTCCACATCTGTGTTTCAGCATCTTAGTGTTTCAAATATCTAGTTTTTTCTTGCTACCAGTGAGTCTTTTGGGGTCTCTAGATGTCTTTTGTTGTTGTTCCAGATCATATTAAGCCTCAGTGCATGTACAGAAACATCATGTACTAAATTTTATGGCTTATTTTCTCACAGTTTTCTTGATTTACATAAAACAGAGGGAGTAGCATGGTTAAAGCACTATGCAGGTCACTGCTAAGCAGTAAAGTAACTGAAGTCAAATACTGGAATAAGTTCCAGATGGCTGCTTCTTTTAAGTTCAGTAAAGAATGGCTGCAGTGATAGCAAATTGATCATCTGTTTGTTGGAAAAATATGGTGCCAAGTGTTGCTACTGATCAACAGCGCCACCTTCTGTCATAGAGTTCCCAGATTCACCTTCAAAGGAACCTTGTTTTCAGGGCTTTATGCAAATGGAAAATCTTATTTTCTCCTAACTCCACTCTCTGCAGAGGAAAAATCATCTTTAAATAGTACAAACTGCATTCTAGGACAGATATCAACCCCTTCAAATGCAACTTAGGCTATCACATAGGGAGAAATAACTTAGTTTTGCTATATTTCTGCTAGAGCCTTGGTTTCCTGGGGATAGTCCTTTATCTATCCTAGCCACACTGTAATTCTCTAATAGATGGTGGAAATTGCATGTTTTTTGCAGAAAAGAAAATGAAATATCTTGGAAATTTGTTAATCACTGTAATGAACAGAAAAACAGGAAATTATACTTCTGAAGTGCTGTGTGCACACTGGAATTTTGCTACAGAAAAAAGAAGGGTTTGTATATAAATACATGTCATACATGCACACAAGTACACATACATGTGTCATATAAACAATACGGATATTTTGTATATATCGTATGTTGCACATATAGTGAATACACATGTGTGACTATATATAGTTGAATATCTATACCTATATATGTATTATATGTGTGTGTATGTGAAAGTTTAATGCTTTCATTACTAAGTCAGATAGCCCACTACTGCAAAAGTCCTCTTTTAAACACAAAGAATACAACCGTGTGTAATGCAACACCATGGCCTCAAGTCAAAACCACAGATAGGTTAGAGCATATCACTAATGATGATTGACTCCAAAAAAAGTTAAAAATAGGCAGAATAATATAAAAGATATATATTACCCCAGAATGTGAACCAATTATGTAAAAACAATGACAGACAAGAGGGATAACCTGAGTGATACAAGGACATGTCTGAGATGATAAAAGTAGCAGAGGACAAATTCGGTAGCTCTGTAAAGGATGTATGGAAAAACAAGGGCAAGGATCACTCTGAAAAAGATATGGAGGTTGTGATGTTTTCTGGTAATTAAATTGACCATTAAACCAATGAAATTGCAATTATGAGTTTATAAGTGCAATGTATATAATACATATTAAATAATTCCTATTTATATAACCCTTTAAGATTTGCAAAGCTTTCTCCTCTCAACAACCCTGTGAGGTAGCTTGTGCCAGAGCCCTAACTAGGGATGCACAATCAGGAATTTGTCATATAACACTGAATTTAGAGGGCATCAACAGTCATTGCAAATCTTCAAAAATATAGAAATAGCAGAGTTTGGCTCCTAATTAGCAAAACAATTTTTTTTCAGTTTCAATCGGAAATTATCAGGTAGTATGATAGGATGTGGCCACACTAGTATCCCAAGGTCTCTGTCTCATTTGCAACACAAAAGGGTGACATCTACCCCTCACCTTCTCTTATGAGTTTCATACCACTTGACCAGGACACAGTTATGGTAGTTCCCAGTTAAGAAAACCTGAGTTCAAATTTGGCCTCAGATACTCTCTGTGTGATCCTGGACAAGTCACTTAACCTTATTTGCCTCAGTTTCCTCATCTATAAAATGAGCTGAAGAAGGAAATGGCAAATCACTTCAGTATCTTTGCCAAGAAAACCCCAAGTCACAAAGAATTGGACATGACTGAAACAACTGAACAACAACAATAACTGAATATTTATTTTTTATTATATGACTATTTTCTGTAAGTACTTTCATCTACATTTTGCTAATATGGAAAGTAAGGCTCTAAGAGATTTTAAGCATCTGTCTTTGACCACATATCCAGAAATTGCCTGAGTCAGGACTATAGCTCATGAACTCTTCTTAGATAATTCAACTCTTAACCCATTATGCCATATGTTGTATATTATATAGAATATATGTATAACATGAATAATAAGAATTGAGTTGAAAAGACATATAGAGATCATCTATTATGACACCTTTCATTTTACAAAAGAGTAAACTGAGACACAAAAAGGGGAAGGGACTTGACCAAGGTAATTTAATGAATTAATGTCAAAAGCAAGGTATGAATCTAGATTTTGAAATCATTTAGGGACCTTGTGTACTTAAATGAATTAAGAAGGGAAAAAAGGTAGTAAGAGCCTACACTAGGATTGTGATCATATGAATGGAAAGATTTTTAAAAGGTAGAAATGAAAAAAAAAAACTTGATAACAGATTGGATATCTGTGGTGAGTGCAAGGAGTTGAGGATGACACTGAGATTGTGAACCTGTGTGACTGAGAGGGTGGTGATGTCCTCAAAAGTGCTAGGGAAGTTGGGAAGACAGAAGAATTGAGAGGGAAAGATGAGTTCATTTAGGGATGTATCAAGCTCAAGCTGTCTACAAGATATATACAGTTTGAGTAATAAAATAGGATTTTGGTGATTTATGACTAGAAGTCAGGAAAGATGTTAGGGCTGGACAAATAGAACTAAAAATCATCTGCTTGAGGATGTTAATTGAACTAATAGTAGTTGATGACATTACCAATCAACATAATAAGGAGGGAGAAGAGAAGAGAGCCCAGGACAGTGCCCTGGGGTACACCCATAGTTAGTGGGTAAGACCTAGAAGTTCTTGGAAAGGAACTGGAGAAGGTTAAGTCAGACAGGTAGAAGGAAAACCAAGAAAATAGTGTTACAAAAACTTAGAGAAAATAAAATATCCAAGACAAAAGGATAGTCAGCAAGGTCAAAGACTGCAGAATGGCAAGATAATGAGGATCAGGAAGAGGTCATTACATTTGGCATTTAAACTATCATTGTTAACTTTGGAGAGAGCAATTTCAATTAGTGAGATTGGAAGATTTAGAATTAATTGTGAGAAGAGAAGACATATACTGATGGTACATGACTTTCTCAAGGAGTTTAGCCATGAAAGTGGGGAGAAATACAGAGTCATATAGCTCATTGAAATGGTATGACTAAAGTTTGTTGTTGTTGTTTTTCTTAAGAAACTAATACTGCTATTTATTATTGTTACTATAATTGTTCAAAACTCTACTCAGTATGGGCCATGTATATGCATCTTGAGACTAGGAGAAGGATGTTATTTCACTGTGATCAAGGGAGGCGTTATACTAGGCGGTCTTTCATACCTTTTCCAGCTTGATAGCCTTTGATTCTATGTTCTATCAGGCTCTATTTGTTTCATGAATTGCTCATGGCATCATAAATTTAAACTTGAAAGGGATCTTGAAAGTCATTTAGTCCTACTCCTTCCTTTGAAAGATAAGGAAGCTGAGACCCAAGGAGTTATTTGCATGTGATCACACAGATTGTTTTATATCCAGTTCTTCTGATTCTACATCCTACATTCTTTCTGTTGCACTCCATTGCCTCTGGATAAAGACAAATAACTATTCTCTGTATTAAATTCCAAAGTGTCCTATTAAGTTAATCATTGATAGATGCATGTAATAGAATATTACTGTGCTATAATAAATATGAAGATTTCACAAAAGCATTGAAAGAAATATGTACTGATGAAGAACCAGAAAAAATAACATATTCAGTTATTGTTGTTGTTCAGTTGTTTCAGTCATGTCCAACTCTTTGTGACTTAGGGTTTTCTTGGCAAAGATACTGAAGCGATTTGCCATTTCCTTCTTCAGTTCATTTTGTAGATGAGGAAACTGAGGCAAATAAGGTTAAGTGACTGGCCCAGAATCATACAGCTAGTATCTGAGGTAAAATTTGAACTCAGGTCTTCTTGACTCCAGGCCTGATATTCTATCCTCTGTGCCACCTAGCTGCCCTTAGTTAAGTTATCATAACAATGAAAATTGAAAGAATAACAACAACAACAACAAAATGAATTCTATGTAATTTAAATGATCAAGCTTGACCCCAAAGAAGAAAGAAGGAAATGCATCTCCCTCCATTTTTGTGTGAGGAACACTGAATATATTGTCAGTCTTTGCTGACATGTTGTTTAGTTTGCTATGCTCTCCATCCCCTCCCCTCAGTTTTTTATTCTGTATTATAAGAAATTGTTGACTGGATATGAGAGAGAGAAGAAATATATTCAAAACTGAAGGTAATGTATAACTAAAAGATGTGTATTTTTTTAAGTTAGTGACAAAACCTGTACCATGGTCTAAGTCTTTTAGGGTTTTAACTATAGTAGACAACATCAGAGCTTTCATATGCAGGTACATAATAGCCTACATGTAATAGTTCTGAGCATTGGAATTATGTTGTCATAAATGTTGTTTCTTTTCTTATTAATTTATTTTGATTTATCAATAATCACTTCCATATGCTTTTGAGTTTAAAATTTTTCTCCCCCTTCCTCCCCACCACCCTCCCCAAGATGGCGCACAATCTGATATAGGCTATACATTTACATTCATATTAAACATATTTTCACATTAGTGATGTTGTAAGTAGAAATTAAAACCAATAGGAGGAACCATCAGAAAGAGGAAACAAAACTCAATAGAACAGAAAAAAATAACAATTCAGCTTCTATAGTTCTTTCTTTGGGTGTGGATAGCATTTTCCATCACAAGGCCTCTGGAGGTGTCTTAGATCCTTGTATTGCCAGGAAGGGTTAAGTTTATCAATATTAGTCATCACACAATGTGGCTGTTATTGTGTGCAACGTTCTCTTGGTTCTGCTCACTTCACTCAGCAATAAATGTTGTTTCAATGTCAGACATGTGGTTTTTACCCAGGGATTGAAATGGTCACAGATGTTTCATTTCTGGCAATCAAATCTTTCTAAATGTCGATGGCTACACCAGCCCACTGATAACTGCCACAATAACAGCGAAAGGATAGGAGGCTATAAAGCTTGTATAAATTAGTCTTCAGGGTAGAAGCATTAGTGAGCTTCATGATTTATATATTTTTTAATCTATCACAGATTCCATTTAACTCTCATTAAAAAGTTCTCTGAAATAACACTCATAGTGCTATTGCTTCTTGGATTCTACTTACATTAACCCTGCCTCCCTCCCTATTCTAATTACCCTCATTGTCAACATCACTGCAATGTCTGCTTTTGAAAGATGCATTTAATGAGAGTGGAGTATATGATTTTAAGGAAGCATGACTTGAGATTTCAAAATAACAAACCATTTTCATGCTATCAACTACTGGAATAAAAGGTGACTTATAAGAGCTCTTTTTCCCCTCAAGCTGATATCAGAGCAAGTGCTATCTAATACAAATGCTCATGGTCTAGACATTAAAGGTGGCCTTCGGCAGCACATGATGACCTCTCCCAGGTAGCACACCCATAAGCAGTTTATTAAAGCATCTCTTGCTGATTTTAAGTTAGTGCTTTGTAGCCAGGGGATAGGGGTGACCTCACAGAGTCTCTCCTCTGCACTTTGTTCCCTGTAAAGGTCATGCTCCAAAGGCAGAAGAGAATGGACCATACTAGAGTGGGGCACAGAGTCTTCATTCATTTTCATTTCATAGAAATTCTAGGTTTGTAATCAGCTCCTTGCTGTGAGACTGCATTAGGGACAATTATCAAGAAGGATAGAGGGCAAAATACTTACTATCCTACTATCCCACAACCTAATCTGACTGAAATTGTTATAGAAAGTAGCTATTTAGGCTCATTTCTATCTATTGTAGCTTCAGATTTGTTTCTTATACTAAAAGTTATGCATAGATTAACAATTTGTATTGATGGAGAAACATTCCATTCTGGGAGTCCTCTCCCACCTCCTCTGTGTAGTCATGCCTGGAATGGTTAGCACCCGAATAAATGATGATGTAAAGGTCATCTCTGAGACAGATTTCTAGTACCAGGTGAGCAAGTGGAACCACCACATCTTCTCAGTACTTGTACAGAAAATCCCAAGACTAATAAAGATGCTGATTAGGAATCACTGGAGGGTAAGTGAATACACTCCAAATAATCCATTGAGGGGAGATAACACTGGTTCGTAAAGCAGCCGGATCAGTATTCCCTTTCCACTGTAATAGCAGGAAACATCAACATTCATTGCTCTGCTAATACAATGCACTGTATGTTGTTTTGGAAGTTCCTAGAACAAGAGGGAAAGAAATAAAACAAGATTAGAAACTCATCAAACCATGCCCTGTGCTGCAATTGGTTGAGAAATAGGAGTGCTTGGTAGTGTTTGTTACTACCTCCTGCGGAACACAGGAAATAATTTCAATGATCATCTCCTTCCTCGATTAGGATTGCTGGCATCAGATTGATGCCAGCTTATCTTTCCAGATTAATTTCACATTATTTTCCTCCATGGGCTCAAATGGTTTCCTCGTTGCTATCTAACTTCAGTACTTCATCTCTCCCCTCCATGGCTTTGCATAGTCATGCCTGGAATGTACTCCCTCCTCAATTCTTCCTCTTATAATCCTTAACTTCTTTTCAGGCTCAGAGTAGACATTACTTCATACTAGAAGTCTTACCTGTTATCTCCTAATTGTGACTATTCTCTTCCTCCTCAAATAACTTATCTTGGTTATTTGTGTCCCTGCTACCCCTAATAGAAAGTAAAGTCTTTGACAACAAGGACTTTTCTCATATCTTAAGCACCTGGCACAGGGATTTGCACATTTTTTTTTAAATTTTTTGTCTTCAGGGATTGTAGTAGAGGGACAGGAGGTCTATACCAATGATATATTATTTGAGGAGGAAGTTGAGGTTTGTAAGAGATAGAGTTGAAGAAGGAATGTATTCCAGGCATGACTACACAGAGGAGGTGGGAGAGGACTCCCAGAATGGAATGTTTCTCCATCAATACAAATTGTTAATCTACACATAACTTTTAGTATAAGAAACAAATCTGAAGCTACAAGGAGGTTAAATGATTTACCCAATGATCACTCTGCTCATAGTGTCAGAGGAAAGATTGAACCCAAAGTCTTCCTAAATCAAAGACCAATCCTGTATCAATTGTACCATATTGTTTCTTTCTTTGATTGTCCAAGGTACTTAATATATGCTTGTTGAATTGAATTGAATTTATATACCTTGCAATTCTGTCATTCAATTCTAAGAAATCCAGAAGTATAAAATTTGGCTGCTAGTATCAATCAAGATATTTGTGGTTGTGTTATTTTTCTGTGTAAAACTTTCCACAAAAACTCTAAGATTTCACAATAAATTTGTGTTTTCTGACTGTACTAACATGAACTGCAGAAAAATCTTAAGGCCTGGCTCCCATGACTGTGTGAAATGCCATATTTACTTTGGCACAGGTTTATAAAATGATTGGCTACAAGCAGGTAACAGTTCATTTGAGAGCACCACTGTGAATTCAATGCTTATAAGTGATGCAGCCTGCTCAGAAGGCTATAGATTTTAGTGATTTCAAAGAAATTAAAATTTTTCCCTCATCATCTTTTCTCTGTAACTTCCCAAAACTGTAAATCCCCAAAATGAAAAAAAAAAAAACATAAAACATCCTCCCACCTTACCTAACCTTCTACTTAAGGCTAGTAAATAAATATCAAAAGTATTTATCATGTTTCCTCCTTGGTTATTTGCTCAAATATATGAGCTGCCACTTTGAAATATCCTCTTGGTGTCATAAATCCCAAACAATTCACTGACTTTGTTCAGAACATCTGGTAAGTAATGTTCTTTTCTCTGTCATGATGGCAGGGCTCAACCAATGCACTGACTTGAATCATATTAAAAGATAAATAAGGCATTATTTATTTAAGATTAGATTATAAGGCAAGCCAAATAGTTTGGAATAATGGGGAGTTCTTTTTTTTAAATGCAGAGGCAGTAAGATCCCTGAAAAATCATTAAAATGTATTTTACAATGGAGAATTGAGAGGTCAAGCCATTAACTTTGTGAATTTGCAAAGGTTTCCCAGAAGCTTACTCAAATCCACTCTTCAGGCCATGTTAAACCTATTCAATTTATTATCATAATAACATAAATGACCACTCATGCAATGGAGAGTGACAAGATTTGTTAAAGACTGCTGGTGAAAATTCAGGGTCACTTTGAAAAAAGGTAAACAGAAAATAGAACCAATTCCCAAACATGGTGGACTTAGTGAAGTCTATCCTCATATATGCATTCCATATCATTTTGATTTTGTGGACTACCTAATATTATGTAATAATTTTTATTAAAAATACATAACTTCATAGGCTGTAAGTCATTTAAACAATATATGACTAAAGGAATCATGCTACTAGTCAATGAGAAAATGACATTAAGTGGTCTTATATTCCTTAGGAAATTATAAAACTTTTAAAAATTATCTTTCTTTTTTCCAAAATATTTTGGTCACAATGTGTTATTTCATTAGCATAACTATACTTCCTCCTTTCTTCAAAAGAATATACATCATGGAAAGGAGGAATCTCAGAATTATGGAACTGTAGAGTTGAAAAGGACCTCAGTTCTATTGACATATGAATAAAAATCCCTTCTTCAACATAGCCAACAGGGGATTAGGTATTGAGTATTTGTAGAAGGGACTATTTTCATAGAAGGTTTTAATACTTTAGCTTCTGTATGTTTGCACCTAACTTGCTTTATTGGTCAACCTTTCCATTTTTTAACCAGTACCTAACTGCACTGAGAATATTACTTTATAGTACAACTTGAGATCTGATATCAATCTGACCATCACCAGAAGTTTTCAAACAAGTCTACTGTATAGTAATTGCCTAATAGTTGATAAAAACATAGACCCCAGCTACTGAAATAAGAATTCATTATTTTATAAACACTGCTGAGAAAACTAGGCAGAAATATGAATGAAATTAGATTTGGACCAGCATCTCATACCTTATATCAAGAAAAGCTCTAAGTAGATATGTGACCTAGATACAAAAGGTCACATCATAAATAAATTAAGGAAATATGGTGTGGGGAGGGGGGGGTTAAGATCTATGAATAGAAGAAAATTTCATGACCAAACAAGGGATGGAGAGGATCACATAAGCTAAAATGGATAATTTTGATTGCGTAAAATTCAATGAAAAGATTTTGCCCAAACATTCAATAAAACTAAGATTAAAAGGGAAACAAATAACTGGGAGGGAGAGGGGATCTTTATTGTAAGTTCCTCTGGTAGAAATCTCATTTCCAAGATATATAAGAAAACTAGTTCAGATTTATGAGAATAAGACCCATTCCTCAATTGATAAATGGCCTAAGGATATGAACAAGAGGTTCTCAAGGTGTCTCTATCCTCTATATAAATCTAGGCTTTCTATATCCATACAACAATAATAACTAGAGAAATACCAATAAAAATAATTCTGAGATTCTACTTCCCATTCATGAGAGTGGCAAGGATGAAATCAGCTTGTACTCCTTGAACTGGACTCCATCATAATCCCAGGAAATCTCATCATCAGGAAACTCATAATCCTGCAGGATTATATTTACTTTGATACTCATACCTCATCAGTACCCTCAGCACCTTGTGTCCCTGACTGGAAAAATGAAGGATGAAGCAAAGAACTCCTCCCAAAGCCTCCATTCAAAGGGAATTCCAATCCAACCATTTCTTTATTTCCCACCAACCTGTACTCTTTGGACTGGACTCCATCATGCACCTCTACCAGCTACCTTCTCCCTCCTCCACCCCACTTTTCATTTCTTTTGAATATTGCCCTCCCTCATTTATATTGCAAGCTCCTTGAAGGTCCTCTTTAATATTAGAATCCTTACTGTTCAGCACAGTGTCTGGCACATAGTAGGTGCTTAATAATTAGTTATTGACTGATTATCTGACTAAATGACAAAATGTCAAATGTTGAAGTAGCTATAAGAAAACAGGTATAGTGATGCACTGTTGGCGGACCTATGAATATGATGAGTTCAACAATTCTGGAAAGCAATTTAGAATTAAATACAAAAAAAAACTGCTAAAACGTTAATGCCAGCTATACCACTTTAATCCAGCTATTCCACTGCTAAGACTATACCCAAAAGAAATAGGAAAAGGTCCTATATGCATAAAAATATTTATAGTAACTGATGCCACCACCACCTTGGTGTAAGACCTCTTCACTTCAAGGCTTGACTACTGAAATAGCCTGCTTATTGGTCTCCTTGCCACAAGTCTCTGCTCACTCTGACTCATCTTCAAATCAACCATCAAAGCACAGACCTGACCATGTCACCTTATAATCCATCTACTCCAGCTCTCTATCACCTCCAGAATCAGATAAAAAACCCTCTGCTTAGTATTTAAAGCCCTTCATAATCTTCCCCTCTCCTTCTAGTTTTTTTTTATGCTCACATCACAACCCTCCCCACCACTCAAGTACTCTCCATTCCACTAACACTGACCTCCTTGCTGTTCCTCAAACAAGATACTCCATCTCCCCATCCCATGCCTTTTCCCTGAATGCCCTCATGCCTGGAATGTTCTTTCTTCTCTTCTTCTCTGCCTCTTGACTTCTCTGGCTTCCTTAAAGTTCCAGCTAAAATCTCCCCTTCAATAAGAAACCTTTTCTGATCTCTCTTAATTCTAGTACCTTCACACTTTTGCTTTTTATAATCAATCTGGTACATAGGTTGTTTTATATAGTTATTTGCACATTGTCTCTATCACACTGTGAGCTACTTGAGAGTAGGGAATTCTTTATCTTTGTCTCCCTAGCACTTAGGATTTAACTTGGCACATAGTAGGCATTCATTTGCTAACAAAAACTTCAAACTACAGAAATGTCCACAAAAAGAATAGTCGAGAAAATTGGGGTATGAAAATGTGATGGAATACTACTATTCTCTAAGAAATGAGAAAAGAGATTATTTGAAAGAAATATGGAGAGCCTTCTATGAACTGATGTAAGCAGAACTAATTTATACCAGAACATCAATATTACAAAAATGAACAATTCTGAAGATCTTTTATAAACTGAAGAAATGAAATGAGCAGAATCAAGAGTACAAGTTATAACACCGTAAAGACAAAAATACTTTGAAAGCTACAAGAATTTGATCAGTGAAATGGCTGTTCATGCTTTTAGAGAACTAGTGATGAAATATGCTATCCATCTCTGGCAGGTGATAAAATCAGAGTACAGGGTGAAAGATAGATAGATAGATAGATAGACAGACATGAATACAGATTTCCTTCCCCCTCCCAAAGAATATAATTCATTATAGATGATAGGTGGCTGATAGAGTATATAGTATGAGAAAATGTGTTTTGCTTGAATACGAATATTTGCTATAATGAATTTATTTTTATTCTCTCCCTTTTTTCAGTGGGTTTTCTTGGGTGGGAGAAACTAGACTTCCATTAACTTTAAGAAAAACCACTTAAAATAAGTTTTTAGATAGGTCAGAGGTACAGAATGTTGCATGTGTTTTCACTAATTATTTAAATGTTTTTAAATGTTTGTAAAGTAAATATAAAACAAATCAATATTAAAAAAAACCTTCTGTTGATGGGGAATCCATTAACTCCCATCACTGACTGCTTTCTCCCCCTAAGGTTGAGTCTAAATCTCCTCCTCAGCAACTTTCACCCATTACTCCTAGTTCTATACTTTAGGATGAAGCATAACAATTCTAGTGGAATCTCTTCCTTGTGACTGCCCTTTAGATATTTATCTTCATACTCCCCCTATGTCTACTCTTTTTCATACTTAATATTTGAAGTTTCTTGAACCATCATCTTAAGGCTCTTCAAAATTCTGGTCACCTTTCTCTAAATGCTCCTTATTATCAATGCATTTCTTAACATGTTAAACCTGAACTAAACATATTTTGGATGTACTCAGTCTGAGAAGAAAGTATACTGAGAAACCACCTCCTTCTTTCTAAACATGATGCTTCTCAAACGTATCATTAGGGTTTTTTACTGCAATATTGATTATGTTATTAACTAATACTAAGCTTGAATTCAAATGAAATTCCCTCATTACATTACTCTTCCTTCATTAGTTAGTTTTTATGTACACAGCTCTCTAGTCATATGTCCCCTGTCTTGAACTCAGGGAGTTGATTTTTTTAACCCAAGTCTAAAATACTACATTCAACCTTACTAATTTTATCCTGTTGATTGTAATTTCATAATAAGTATTATGGAAATCTATGAGAATTGATATCCAGAGTCACATGGAAAATATCAAAAGTGTTGAGTATTTGACACATCACAGGGTCATGTCTTTCCACATTGTGCAACAATCCATATAGGACCACTCAGGTATCATTTATACTTCATATTAAGAATAATGACAAATAATAAGCTAATCCCTGTGCTTCCTCCAAAAGCATGATCATAATGGGACTAGTAGAGTTATTGCTTCAGGGTGTCACATTATATAGTCCCTGACAATGAAAAAAATAATTCCTCTATGTGAACTAAAATAAAAAGTCAGAGATGTGTAGCGTTGTTTGAGTCACTTAACCTTAGTTACCTCACTTGTAAAACAAAGGATTTGGACAAAATAACCTCTGAAGTCCTTGAAACTAAAAAATTATATGATTTCTATGACTCTATGGCTTTGCCCAATCTGCCTTCCCTCATCTCATTAATCTCTTCTTTTCTCCTTTCCATTAACTCCTATTCCACTTAGTTCAGACAGAATCCTCACCCTTGACCCCAATCAATACTCCTGTTCTAAGTATAAGAATTCACAATAAATTTCATTGGCTTGCTTTTGTTATTTTCATGACATTACAAATTATTCAAACTAAGCATGCCTTTAGGCAAGCAAGATTTTAATTATGTGGAATAGACTGTGAGTTACTATATGAATGTAGAGATAAAGAGTAACAATGAAGGTTGGAGTTAATAGAATCTTAAAGCTGAAGATCTTTGAGGCTATCTAATTCCAACCCTGATCTAATGAAGTATCTTTCTCAGTTTCCAAGTCCTGTTATTCTCCCTACACAATAACCTAGACATTGAACATCCAAGTTTAGTCCCTCCAGAATCTCACTCGGATCATTACCTCTGATCTCAAAGCCTCTTGTAATAGCATCTTAATTATTCTATGTTTGTTGTTGTTCAGTCATTAAGTCATGTCCTACTCTTTGTGATCCCATGAACTATAGCATGCCAGGCCCTTCTAGTTCCCACTATGTCCTAAAGTCTGTCCAAGCTCATGTTCATTGCTTCCATGACACTATCCATTTCTTCCTCTGATATCCTCTTTTACTTTTGCTTTTAATCTTTCTAAATATAAGGGTCTTTCCCAATGAGTCCTGTCTGCTCATTATGTGGCCAAAGTATTTTAGCTTCAGCTTCAGCATTTAACCTTCCAGTAAAGAGTCTGAGCTAATGTCCTTAAATATTCATGGATTTGTTCTTGCTCTCCAAGAAACTCTCAAAAGTCTTCTCTAGCACCACAATTCATAAGTGTTGATTCTGTGGCAATCAGCTTTCCTTATAATCCAACTCTCACAGCTATATGTTGCTGCTGGGGGAAAAAAAGCAGCTTTGACTCTGCTGACTTTGGTTGGCAAGGTGATATCTCTGCTATTTAGTATGCTGTCCAGATCTGCCATGGCTTTCTTTCCAAAGGAGCAAGTTTCTTTTAACTTCATGGCTACAGTCACCATCTGCAGTGACTTTGATCCCAAGAATACAAAATCTGACACTGCTTCCATATCTTCTCCTTCTATTTGTCAAGAAGTCATGGGACCAACAGCCAAGATCTTAGGTTTTAGGTTTTTTTTTGTTTTTGTGTGTGTGTGTGTTAAGCTTCAAGCCAGCTTTTACACTCTCCTTTTTCACCTTCATCAAGAGACTTCTTAGTTTTTCTTCACTTTCTGCCATCAGTGTGATATCATCTGTATATTTGATATTGTTGATATTTCTTCTGGGAACTTTAATTCTGGCTTTGGATTTGCCCAATCTGGCATTTTACATGATGTATTCTGCATATAAGCTAAATAAATAAGGTAACAATATACAGTTACGTGGAAATCCTTTTCCAAATTTAAGCCAATCAGTAATCCCATGTTTGGTTCTAACTTGGCCCACATACAAGTTCCTTAGGAGACAAGTAAGATGATCTGGTACTCCCATCTCTTTGAGGACTTGCCACATTTTGTTGTGATCCACACAGTCAAAGGATTTCATGTAGTCAATGAAGTAGAATTAGATGTTTTTTCTGGAACTACCTTGCTTTCTCCACAATCCAGAAAATGTTGGCAATTTAGTTTCTAGTTCCTCTGCCTCCTCAAAAACCACCTTGCTCTTCTGACAATTCTCAGTTCAGATATTGCTAAAACATAGATTGCATAACTTTGATGGAGTGTGAAATGAGTGTAACTGGTGATTTGAACATTGTTTGGCATTGTCCTTCTTTAGGATTGGGATGTAAACTGATCTTTTCCAATCTGTGGCTACTGTTGAGTTTTCCAAATTTGCTGGCATATTGAGTGCAGCACTTTAACAGCATCATTTTTTTAGGATTTTAAACAGCTTAACTAGAATTCAATCACTTGCATTAGCCTTATTGGTAACAATGATTCCTAAGGCCCACTTGACTTCATTCTCCAGGATTTTCGTTTCTATATCGGTAATCACACCATCATGGTTATAGGTGATATAGAGATCTTTCTTGTATGGTTCTTTCATGTATTCTTGCCACCTTTTTTAATTTCTTCTACTCCTGATAAGTTACTGCTATGTTTTTATTGTGCCAATTTTTGCCTGAAACATTCCCTTTTTGTCTGTATTTTTCATGAAGAGATTTCTTGTCTTTCTCAATCTATTTTCTTCTATTTATCTGTGATGCTCACTTAAGAAAACCTTTATATCTCTCCTCACTATTCTCTGGAGTTTTGCATTCAGTTGGGTATATCTTTTTCTTTCTCCTTTACCTTTTGTTTTCCTTCTTTCCTCGGCTATTTGTAAAGCCTCATCAGATAGTCATTTTGATTTCTTGCTTTTTCTTTGGCATATTTTTGTTGCTGATTTCTCTACAATATTGTGAACCTCTGTCCATAGTTCTTCAGGCATCTTATCTACCAGATTTTATCCCTTAAATCTATTCATCACTTCCACTTTATATTCATAAGGGATGTTATTTAATTCATACCTATACAGTCTGATTGTTTTCTCTTCTTTCTTCAATTTAAGTCTGAATGTTGCAATAAGAAGCTCTTGAACTGAGCTATAGTCAGCTCCAGCTCTTGTTTTAACTGACTGTATATAGATTCTCCACATTTGGCTGCAAAGTATATAATCAATCTGATTTTGGTATTGACCATCTGGTGATGTCCATGTGTAGAGTCACCTTTTGGATTGTTGAAAAAGAGTGTTTGCTATGATCAGTGAGTTATCTTAATAAAACTCTATTAGTCTCTACCCTGCTTCATTTTCTACTCTAGACCCAACTTACCTCTTTTTCCAATTGTCTTTTATTTTCTGCTTTAGCATTCCAATCCCCTACAGTGAATGTGATCTTTTTTATGTTATTTCTAGAAGATGTTGTAGGTCTTCACAGAACTGATCAACTTTGGTCTCTGGCATCAATGATTGGAGTATAGATTTGTATTACTAAGATATTGAGCAGCCTGCTTTGAGATTAGACTTTAGTACTTCTTTTCATGTGTTTTTACTCATTATAAGGGTTCTAAGGGATTCTTGCCAACAGTTGTATATGTAGTGATCATCTGAATTAAATTCACCCATTCCTATCCATTTAAGTTTACTGACACCGAAGATGCTGATGTTTACTCTTTCCATCTCGATTTGATCATATTCAGCCTACCTTGGTCCATAAGATATTACATTTCAGGTTCCTATGTAATATCAATCTTTACAACATTGGACTTCTCCTTTTGTCACCAGACACATCCACAGCTGAACTTTCTTTCAGCTTTGGCCCAGCCACTTTGTTAGTACTGGACCTACTTGTAGTTGTCCTCTGCTCTTCCCCAGTAGCATATTGGACACCTCCCAACCTTAGGGGATCATCTTCATAACTTTTATCATTTTAATACTGTCCATGGAGTTTTCTTAGCAATAATATTAAAGTGGTTTGCCAGTTACTTCTCTAGTAGATTACCTTATGTCAGAATTCTCTACTATGACCTGTCTATCTTGGGTAACCCTACATGATATAGCTCATAGTTTCACAGAGCTGT
The DNA here is from genome assembly GCF_900497805.2 of Vombatus ursinus. NCBI lineage: Eukaryota > Metazoa > Chordata > Mammalia > Diprotodontia > Vombatidae > Vombatus > Vombatus ursinus. Next base: position 61,282,350 of record NW_020954590.1, read on the forward strand.
ACAAGCCCCTCCACCACAACCAGGCCATGATCCAGGAGGGGACTATGACTCAGGGTCAAAAATCTCAAAGTGAGAAAAAACCTAAGAGGTCCTCTAGTCCAACTCATACATTAATCTGAATACCCTCAGAGGGGAACAAAAAAGCAGTAGTAGTGAGGTGGCAAATTTGGAGGAGATATCTAAAGTCAGTGGACAACAATAACTATGAAAAAAAATGCATCCTTTTTAAGATACCCTCCTTGACAATTGCGATTTGGCAGATAACTGACAAACAAAGGCTGCTGAACAAATTAGAATTATCTCAATAAATCAACTAGTCAAGAAGCATTTATTAAGCATCTGCTATGCATCAAGTAGTATACTAGATGCTAAAGGTACAAAAAAAAAGTGTATGTATAGTGGAAACAATTATCGCTCTCAAAGAACTTACATCCCATCAGAGGAGACTGTGTTTTTATATAAGTTAATATAAAATAGATGCAAAATAAATACAACATAATTTCATGGATGTACTACCAGCTAAGGGGGAGGGCATCAGAAAAGACCTTAAGCAGGAGGTAGCGCTTGAACTTAGCTTCAAAGACAGCTACTCTTCTCAGAGGTAAAGCTAAAGAGAGAGAACATTCTCTGTATTGTTTAAATGCGTGCAGATTAGCGATGGAAGGTAGTATAAAGTAACAGATACTATAGGGAACTTAGCTAAAAACATAGATTGCATGAAGAAAAATGAGGTATGCCTGGAAATGTAGATGTTGTTTGTATTTTATCTGTGAGGAAATGAGGATTCAGTGGGGAAAACATGGAAAATGGCTATAAATAAAGCAAAACTTGTTGAGGGAGTCACAAACAAAACTAGTTCTGGAGTTTGGATTGTTTATTATTTTATTATCTTCCTTTTATCTAGTTATTTATATTTCCTCACTTTTTACTTTCCCAGTTAAGTAGTCAAATACAATCTCTTTTCTTCTCTCATCCTTCAACTTGTTTTGTTCATTAATGTTTTAAATCTCATTTTCTCCTCTTCTTTTTAAAAAGGATTTTTTCTTTCATTCTCTTCATTGTTTACCCTCCCTTTCTGTCTATTCAAGGCTTTTATTCCTTGATTCAAGGCACTTATTTAGTACTTCTTTTGTCTTTATATTCTTACTGGGATTAAAGCTTCTAAGGTACCTATTTTGGGATCCCTCTTCTAAATAGTTTCTCTATTATTGTTTTTTACATATTGCCCCCGGTTTCCTTTTTTGTTGCTACAGCTTTTGCTGTTGTGCCTCATTCTTAGAAATACCATTTCCTACAGAAGATAAAGATAGGCATTTTCCTATTTCCCTGATTGTGTAGTTCATTATTAACCTTTGTTTTCCATCATGATCAGTTTTTCCTGTTTGTTATGAAATCTCTTCTCTGGCTCATTGTCCTGTCATTCTTCTGCTATCCATTACTTCAGGAACTCTGATTCCTCTTTTCCTGAAGCAAATAAGTGGTCTTACTCAGTGCCAAATCATTACAGACTATACCAATGTAAAGTCCCCATCTCCTTTTATAGTATATTTATTTTCCCCCACATGAGTATTCTTTAATTGTATTCCCTTCCCCAACATAAATAAGATTGCCTTGATTTTACCCCCTTTTCAATTCTCCCTTTTGCCTCTGCACCCATTCTCCCACAGGCTTTCATCTTCCTAAGAGACTACAGAGTTGTTTTCTGTTCATTGCTAGCTATTAACTTCAGGGCACGTCACATATTCCCCTTTCTGACTCCTTCCCCTTTGATTGTGGTTATCCTGGGGGAAAAAAGGCCTCAAAGCTGCCTCAGTCTCCTCTCATGCTTGGAAATTCATGTTTCACCAGCCTCAGACTTTTCCATGAGTGACCCCAAAGGAGAAGAAACTGGCACAGTGGAACCCTTTGCTTGGTGGATCCTTGCACACTCACAATCCTACTCTAGTTCCTTCTGTTATTCATTTCTCTAGCTGAATACTGTTGTAGCCCAGATTACTACAGTCACTGTCAAAACAAGCTTCCACATTTTAGTTGCCCAAGGCAATTAGAGAAGGGGTGGTAGAAAGTGGTTCTGTGCAAACCCGTGAGTCTGCTCATGCAGCTCTGCCAAAGCATGGTTGTTGGAGGTGAAGGGGGAGGTGATGGGTGCTTAGTGAATGCTATAGGGTTTATGGATTAGCCTACTCTTTTATTAGTACATCAAAGTTTTGCTTCATTAGGGTTCTTGGTGTCTCAGACCAGAGGTCTAACACATGTGTCAAACACATGACCTGTGGGCCACATGAGCCCCATAACACTCCTCAGTGCAGCCCAAACCAAATTAAAATATTATCGGGAAATATTCAACTAACAAAATAAAATACAATAAAGCATAGAAAATTTTAGTATATGGTTTCTGAAGTCAATATGGAACCCACAAGGACCTTTACATATAGTTAAGTAGCATCTATTTCTGCCTGAGTTCGATACCACCATCCCAGACCATGGAGACAGATAACATTGCTTTATCTCACACATAAATCTATTTTAGAAAGATCTGAGAGGTCATAAAGATTGGAGAAAATGTCCTATCTCCATCTTGGTGGTTACATGACCTAACGGTCCTTACGTAGTCATTTTGTACATGATGTGACATTGATCTTAAATCTCATAGAGATGGATAGTGAATTTGTAATTTAATTGGTATTGGCAACTATTGGATGAGAAAATTGTCTCTACCAATGTATCTCAATACCTTCAGTTTTAGATAATTGCCTAGAGAAGAGGTGTCAAATACGCAGTCTACAACTACTGAGTGCACAGGATTCAGGTGAAAACATGATGGAAAAATACTTGACAAAATAAACAAAAATACAATAGGACATAGATCATGTTAATATGTGACTTTCTAAGTCAATGTACAGCCCACAGAAATCTTTATGAACAGTTCAGTGACCCCCATTTCTATCTGAGTTTGACCCCACTGGTCTAGAGCTCTGTATAGTTAAATGACTTCCCTGGGGTTACACAGATGGCAAGTAGCAGAAGTGGGACTTGGTTTGAACCCACATTTTCCTAGTTCCAAGAACAGTTCTCTATCCACTATATCACACTGCTTTGCAATTATCTGCCCTAATAAATGTTGTTTATTATAGGCTGGAATTATGTTGTGTTTTGGGGTTTTTTTTTGTTTGTTTTTTCTCATTTTTGAATCCCCCATGCTCATAATAAATATTTAGTACATGGATTTAGGACTTGAATTTATTATCCAGACTTGTCTTCCAAATTTCCTTCAGCCAGTCCTATTATCTACGATGATTTGATTTCAATTCAATTCAATTTGTCTCATTTATTAAGTGTCTACTAAGTGTCAGTCACTGTGCTAAAGTCTAATTGTACAAAGACAAAAATAAGTAGCCCTTGCCCCTTCCTCTACTCTAAAAGAACATATAGTTGTTGTAGTTGTTGTTGTTGTTGGTTTTGTTTGTAAGTGTTAACTTACCTCAGGATAGGGACAGGGACTGAACCTGAGATTTCAATGGTACAGGCAGAGAATTCTGGGATAGGGAAACTGCATTGGTGGAAGGAACAGCAAGTAGACAAGTAAAAATTAATAGAAAGTTCAGATAAGGGAAAATATTTAAGTGTTTAAAATATAGGTAAAATTTGACTAAAACTTCAAATATTCATGTTTCATCAAATATTCATATTCATCAAAGAACCTACATATATAAGAAACTTATTAAGGATTACATACATGGAAAAACTTTATATCAGAGGTCACACATTAACACTCTTCAGAAGGAACACCTGGGAATTTATTTCATGAAATTATCCCTCCTCCCATCAAGGATTCTGCAAGCACAGATTTAGAGGTGTGCCATTCCCCTCAAGGAGATAGCAATGGAAACAAAAGAAAACCTTCCTCATTTTTCACAGAAAGCTATTTTTATTTTATGTACTCTATCCCAAGAACCTCCCTTCCGAAAACTCTATTTTGCTTTAGCCTGGCCTGCCCTCATGAGCAACCTACTAAGGAGCTGAAATGTAAAAGATATTAACTAGTTAACTTTATGGCCCTGTTAGACACTTAGCAGTCTGCCAACACTTGTATTAAGCCAAAATCTTCTCTATTCATCTCTAGTAGCTTTTTGGTCCTGGTTCTGCCCTCTGGGAACCATTTATAAGTTATACATGTCGATGAAAAGAGTGCTTTCCAAGGGACAAAAGTTAGAATGAGGGCAAAGGACCATTCTCTCTGTTCATAAATCTGATTCAACATTAAATTTCATTCATACTAAGGATCCTAAACAGAGAAAATTTTCAGATGTTTGAGCAGCTTCCATCAGTATCAAAGCACACAATGAAAAGGAGTCTTCCCCAATGACTTGGCTGGGTTCCATTCTGGCGAGCATAAACAGAACTACTCAGTACCCTCTGAGGACTAACACGGATATCAAGAAGGATACAAAATTAAATCACAAATAAAAGGCTCTGAGCATCTTTCTTTGGGAGCTTGTTTGTCTCATATTCAGGCTTAGCATTCTGGTCAATTCATCATTCACACGTTATTTTGACAAATTTATTAGGCTTTGTTTCTGGTGTTATTGTTGACAGGTGTGTAGGGAGAAGTTAAGGATAAATTTACTCATTCTCCTGGCTCTCTCACCATGACATATGTATGGTTTAACTAAAGAAATTCCCCACTAAACAAAATAAAAGGTTTAAAAGTCTCACGGGTAGACTGTGTATTGTTGGTGCATTCATGAATCATATGAGGAAAAGAAGGAATTCATGGTCTGATTCCAAATTCATAGATCACTTTACATAGCACTGCTGGTAATCTTTGATGAAATCTAAGTGAAGACAGACAGAACAGCCAAATCTGCCCATATGATTATAAATTTTCCCTCATCTTACATCCCATAAATATACATATTATATCCCTTAACATTTTCACAAGAAGTAGAGTGCTTTTGATATAAAAAGTAACCCTTCAAGTCATTCAATATAGGGCACTAAAACTACAATATTTTCTTACTATTGTAATTATACTACTCAGAGAAATGGACTCAGCCCAGTAAGAAAAAATCAGACATTTTCACTTTTGCTATCACAAACCCTATACAAGATAACCAGATGCGTTTTCTGCTGTCACAAAGATTATGAAATTAATGATAAAATATGAAGATGCCTGACTAGTTTGTATGGGTCTGGATTAGTATCTGAAAAGTTTGGATGCTTAACAAGGTTTATAAACTACACCATAAAGTTGAAAGCTTATTGCTAACATATATTGATAATACCTGAATTGAAATCTCTGATCTGACTAAATAAAGCTAGGATGCTTTTGATGCCTCCTTCTACAGATAAAGACCACAACCTCTTTATGCCCAATCAGTGATTTTTGTAAGCTTCAATGGCTGGAAAATCCCTCACCCCAAAGTCTGTTGTATAACAAGTCTCTGTGAATTTCTCTGAGTTACTTCTCTGACAGTAGCCATATAAGTCTTTGATTTGAAGCCTTTCCATCTTGGTAGGATCTGTCAGAGCTTGACCTCTATGCCAACCAGAATCTGAAGAGACCTCTATGTCATGAGGAAATATTAATCTAGTACTTAATTAGAGGACTTTAGTGGACTATGCTCAGCCTATACTTCAATATCTATCAATGAAATGGATGTATGGAAGGATATTTCCTCCAGTGAAACAGATCACAGCCTATTCATACCTTTTCATCTTATATCCTACACCAAGGTTGCCCAAAGTGATGAGAGCTTTCTTTTAGTTTTCTTAACATATAGATATTAGTGTAAAACATAGACTGTCTACTTATTTGTCATTGTTCTCACTATATGACCAGCACCACTTCTTTTTTGGTTAATTCTTCTCTTTGGTGATACTTTCAGGGCACAATTCTTTATGGGTAATATGCCTCAGCTAATAACAGCCACCGTGTAGCGCTCAATTGCTTTTTGGTTGACTTGTCACAATTTTATTCCACAGAGACATAATTCACTGCCAAAATTGTATCACTGAGAGTATAGATACACATATGTGGTATAACAGGGATGACCAAGCACATTCTAATGTGCCAGCATCCCTCTTGACATGGATATTCCCAGGATTCAAAGGCCACTGGCAGCAAGTTTTGGTTTCCTAGTCTCTGCTGCCATTACCCTTGCTTCCTTTCTCAGATTTTCACTAGTTTCTGCTCTGCTTCTTCCACAAGGGTCTAATATGATATATAAAAAAAAGGTGTGATTTGTTTACCCTAAAGTCGCAGGCATCCTCTAAGATCCATTTTTGGTCTATCTCTCTGAGACACTGCCTTTCCTGATCTGCTAGAACTTCTGTTTCACAAAGTCCAGCCCTTGTTAGGGTCAGGAGGGTTATTTTCTTTCCTCCTTTCCACAAGGAAGAGGCCCCTAACTGGTGCCTTGGCCAGATGTAGTTAGGGAAAAGTCAACTAGACATTCTTCTCTCTGTAACTCCCTGCTCACTTTGTTTTCCAGGTTATCCTGTAGTATGGGGCCCTGGAGTTCTGGTTGCCACATGAAAGGAATGCAACAAAATTAAAATTTTACATTTTAAAAGGGTGTAATTCTGTTCAGCAGTCATCAAATTCCACCAGCATCCCTTTACAATGAAGTTCAGAGTTAAGAGATAAGGTGCCAGTTCAAAAGATTCTTTTTCAACCAATATAAGGCTGAACAAGTTGTTATATATTTTAGGAGAAGCATTTCATTAAAATTTGCAAAGTCTAGATTTTAAGTAAAGTTTGAGTGTTAATCTTCTAAAAAATTTAGTTATGTTTTAGTTTCTTTAGTTTTTTGATGAATAAAAATAATGCCATTTATTACTCAGTATTCAAAAAATATTATCTTTTTTAAATTAAAAAATCAAATTCCTTAATGAAATATTTTGCACATTGCTGAGAGATAGCGGTAGGAAAACAAAGATCATTCTTATCAGAGAGTTTAGGGTCAATGAAAAGTATGTTCAATTTCTAAATGGCAAATCAGACAATTTTGTCCTTTCTATTCAATTCCAGGTCCAGATTACTGTTCATTTGTCTGAGATAAATATACTGATAAATTAACTCTGTGGATTGTCCTTCCAACTGCATAATATAGCCTAAAGTGAAGGAGTTTTCCAACCACTTAGAATTTTTCTGTGCAGATAGTTGGGCCAAACTCTTAAGAAGTTACAGGTCTTATTCAGGAGGCTGTGCAGTGTTCTAGGGTTTGGTGTAATTAGCACAATGTCTCGTACAAAGAGAAAAAAGGGTCTCCAGGTCTCTCCAAATTAATGATTACATGTTGACTCAACATCTATGCTAAGAAGCAGAAACAGCCCATGCCCAAAACATATGTATCTAAGACAAGATTTATTAAAGGATTAGCCAAGGCTTCATGAGGGCTAGGGATAGTCCTCTAAATCTGCTTCTGAATTGGGATAGTGATACGAATACTGCAAGAATGACTTTCTAACTTTCTCTTTTGATTGAATAAATGAAGAAAAAGCATATATTAAGAGCAGACTATGTGTCAAACATGTGCCAAGTGCTAGGGATACATATATGGAAGTAAACAGTCCCTACCTTCAAGAAACTTATATTCTAATGGGAAGAGACAATGCATATAGGGGAGTCAGGGGGGAATATTTTGGTATAGAAAAGTAGGAATATGATGAGAAGAATCATTGAAGAGTAGATTGACACATCTTTTTCAGAAGTAATGACAGAGTGAGCATAGTTCCAGAAGAAGAAATAGGGTAGAATGGGGGTTAGAGGCAGAAAAAAGGTATCAATTGATGAGAATGGAGGAAGTGAAGTAATAAGGCATGGGCACTGGATCTAGTGATCCAACAACAACAGTGGGATACCAGTTCAGGAGTTAGAAGTATAAGGGTATGACCAAGAAGTAGAGTAAAACATGGCTGGAGCCGTGGTCTAAATGTGGTATAAGGGAACCTCATTTCTGATTGCTTCCTTCTTTTGAGCATGTTCTGGATGATGATAAGGGGAGCATGGTGTTATCTGAGATCTATGGCTTGGAATCCTGGAGCACAGTAACTGGCTCAGGATGATGAGAATGTGAAGAAAGAATATTTTCTAATTTACTTGAAGTTTATTGACAAGGCTATTGTGGAGGCTATTATCCAGGCCACTAGGTGGTGCTATGGATAGAGCACTAGGTCGGTAGTCAGAAAGTCCTAAGAATGAGCATGTGCAAGTCATTTAACTCCTGTGCATTTGTTTTCTCATCTGTGAAACAAAGGTAATAATAACACCTATCTCTCAGAGTTATTATGAGGATCAAATGAGATATTTGTAAAGCACTTATCACAGTGCCTGGCACACAGTATACACTATATAAATGCCAGCTATGATGATGATGATGATGATGATGATGATGATGATGATGATGATGATGACGATGATGATGATGACAGATGCTATGGGGTGATGTGAGTCCAGATGGATATTTTACATACAGTATTATTATTTTGAAAAGAGGCAGGGACTTCCTTAGCTGGTTTTAGAGGTGAAAGAAGAAGGTGGGAGGGATATTTAATACTTACAGTGGCAAAGAGAGAATAAGCATTCAGCTATGTGGTACAGTGGTTAGAGTGCTGGACCTAACATCAGACTCATCTTCGTGAGTTCAAATCCAGCCTCAGACACTTACTAGCTATGTGACCCTGGGCAAGTTACTTAATCTTGTTTGCCTCACTATCTCATCTGTAAAATGAGCTAGAGAAGGAAATGGCAAACCACTCTAGTATCTTTGCCAAGAAAGCCCCAAAGGAGGTCACAAAGAGTTGGACACAACTGAAAAATGACTGAACAACAAAAACGTGCTAGGTACTATACTAAATGCCTTACACATATCTCATTTGATAGATACAGGACACATTCCAAGTATTATGGGCATCAATCTGCCCACAGATATTAATCTCTTAAATTATCTGGCAAATACCAGAAAAAAATGACTTTGAATGAATTTCTCATGTGAGGGATCAGAGGCCTTATAGAAATGCTTATCTTCCATTCCTCACCCCCCCTCCCCCCCCCACACACACACTTTGGTATTCTACATAAGAAATACTTACTTATCTTCAATAGTGGAGAGGGAATACACTTTTAAAACATAAAGATCCTAATGGAGGAATAAATGTCTTATTTATTGATATACCTATTTATTATGGTGTATAAAATATAATTCTATATGTATATACTGATATATTATGTGATATAAATGTATATGTGTAATATAGATATATGTATATACATATATGTGTATTTTCATATTTCTTTTAGAATAGACAATATTGATTTATACAGTGAGGAGAGAATTTGAAATTACAAAATTCCAAATGCAGAACTACATGCATACACATAAAAAGAAGGCACCATATAGATCACAAGTAAGAGGCTATTAAATGAATTGTGGCAGTCACAGTAGAACAGACTGTACCAACGTCTTCACCATATGTAGCTGTGCCGGTCGCGCCGTGCACTCTCCTCCTATAAGGAGCAGGCTGCCAGGGTCATACTACTTACCAGTCTTCGGTGCCCACCCGGATAAACACAGAGACAAGCCGATCAGGAGGTGCAAACACTCGAGCTTTATTCAGAGGCCATCACAGCAAGGCCAAGCAGGAAAGCCAGAGCAAGAGAGCAGGAGCAAGAGAGAGCGAGCTCCGATCCCTACTGTTCCTTAAGTACCTTCTTAGCCCCTCCTCCTCAGCCCGCCTACTAGTCATTGATTGTAGGATCAGATACCAGAAGGGGATGTCCGGGGTTAGTGCCTAGACAAAGGGAGAGTACGTGGCACAGGAAGTCAGGTTTGGACATAGGAAGGAGACGTCTGGGGTTAACGCTGCACCTAGGGAGAGGACTAGACAAAGGGAACTCATTCTCTGCCATCCCACCCCCATGTGGCACAGCCCCCTGCCTCAGAAGCACGTGCTCCGGCTACTTCCTTGTATCCTGTTCCTTCCCCAGCTATCACAGCTCCACATAGCACTGCCCACTGCCTCGGGAGCATGAGCTCCGGTTACTTCTCCGTATCCAGTTCCCATCCCAGTTCACCACAACTCTGCCTAGCACAGCCCCTGCCTTGGGACCGTGAGCTCCGGTTACTTCCTAATACCCAGTCCCCACCCCAAGTTGCCACAACCCCCATTTGGCAGTAGCCAACATCAGACAATCCCTCACATGTAGCAAATCCCTTTTTCATTTGGATCATTTTTCATTGAATATCCTACACTACAGTGGCAAATATATTTGGTGAGCATGCAACTATATGTTTTATGCTCTCCAAAATGATAGACATTTCTTTGTCATCAGCTTCTCTGCCCAGATAATAATCAATCATCAAAATTCTCTCTTGATGAAGTTTTCATAGAATCATTCAGGATTTTAACATATGCATGAGAGATACCCAATTGAAGAAAAGCCTTTAAGAACCTTCTACAGTTTGCTCTTGTGAATTTTTTTTTGTAGCAAACAAGTAATAAACACAGTGCATTCTCTGCATCCTTCAGTTACCGTGTGATGGTAGAGATGTGGTCTGCCATAGACCATAATATGCAAAAGCTTGTCTCTTCCCTTCTTACATTTTTGATCAAGAATGTCTTAAATAGATATAAATTATTCTTGTCAAGATTAAATAAGAATGCATTTTAGCCAGAAACACTAGATAACCTTTTATCTGTCAGAATATTGTAATGAAAAAGGGGCAGCTCCAAATTTAGGTCACCTGACTGTACTAATGAACCAATAATTGCACTACCACCTCTGAAGTATTTAAAAGGATTATTTGGAGAGCTAAGACTTGGGATCATAGCCCTTCCTTGGTAATTTTTCTTATTCCTTTTCTTAGTAACCTGCCATGGCCATATCATACTATGCCAGATACTTGGTGTAGAAGAAAATACCTTGTTGTAATAACTACATAATATAGATGTTACTTTTAGTATGTAGCATTATCGTAGGATCTAGCTTAAAAGATCAATTTTAAGAATTTCTTCAATTTGAATATTCTCTTTCTAGGACTGCTCAACTCAGTCTTTACCTGACAAGGTCATTCTATGACTGGATGTGGATGAAAGTCTAGTTAAACCGAAAGAGTTTTATTCTGCCTCTGCTTTCAATCTGAGCTAGATTCCCTCTTTCACAGATCTCTATAGGAACTGAAAAAAAAATTTCTTATTCTCAAGAATCTTCAACTACTATCTTATATCACCAATAGTGTTTTTTTTTAATTTTGGAATATAATTCCTGTTCCAAGGTCATCTGCTATGGTACTCTTTCCTTGTGGGTGAAGATGAAAATCCCACCCTGCAAAAGTTGGCAAGAGGCGAGAGCTCTTGACCTCAGTTCTCAGTTCAGTTCTCAGCTCCAGTCTCTCTTCAGGACTCTTCAAGGTCAATCCTTTTAGAAACTGTTTTAGGTAAATCACCTTTAAGAACTCATCAAGATTCAAGTTTTCTTTGAGACTCTTCAAGTGTTGAGTCTCTTCAGGAACTTCTGGTTTCTAGCTTTGAGAGACAAGACAGATGAGGACAATCCCATTTCAAGTTGCTGAAGGAAAAGACTCTGGGGAGACATGAGATGTGGTAACCTTGATAGTAATAAGGAAGGAAGAGGGAAGGGGTTGGTGGGGGTGGTCAGATCAATTCCACTTTGGACATATTGAATGTAAGATGCCTATGAAACATGCAATTTAAAATGTCCAATTGGGACTTAGAGATGGGAGGCTGGAGGTCAGAAGAGAGGTTAGGGATGGACAAATAGACATGAGGATCATCTGCATCGAGATAATATTGAACTCATGGGAGATGAGGAGATTCAACAAGTTAAATAACATTAAGGGAGAAGAGAACCCAGGACAGAGACTTGGGAGACCCCATGGTTAGCAGATGAGCCCTGGATGAAGATGCAACAAACCAGAATGAGGTCAGCCAGGTAGAAGAGAAGAAAGGGGCATAGTAGTATTAAAAAAAACTTATAGAGAAGAAAGTATTAAGGAGAGGAGGGTGATTGATAGTATCGACATATGAGGATAAAGAAAAGGCCATCATATTTGGTAATTAAAAGATCGTTGGTAACTTCGGAGAGAGCAGTTTCAGTTGAATGATGAGGTCAGAAGCCAGACTGCAGAGAATTAAGAAGAGAGTAGGAGGAAAGGAAGAAGAGGTACTGATTGTAGATGGTCTTCTCAAAGAGTTTAGCCATGAAATGGAGGAGAGATATAGGACAATGGCTAGCAGGGAGTGAAACCTCAAGGGAGGGTTTTTTTTTTTTGAGATTGAGAAGACATGGTATGTTAAAAATGTATCTTGTTCTGGTTCCCCTGACCACCCATTTCTCCTTGTAGTAAGTATGGTAAGTTTATAAGTTTTATCTAATATGAAACAACAGCAACAGGGAGCAACATTGCAAAGGGGAACCTAGGACTCACATGCAGACTGTGCCAAAAAAGCATAATTTGCAAACAGTATCATATATTAATCAAAAATCATATCCTGAGACTATATGCTAAATCAGGCAAAGCAATCTAGGTCATGCTATCAGGTCTTTTGATCCTATGCTTTGTAAACTTCAGATAAACTCTAGACATCCATGGTGAGAACAACAGAATGTCCAATGATGCTGATAATTTTGAAATGATGTATAGTCTGCCCTTCACCAAAACCCTAAAAAATGAGTTTGGGAAGCACCCAAACTCCTGAGCACTCTATCATCTCCATCTGTGTCCATGCTGTTGAGTGTTCCCAACTCTAAATCATGGTTATGAAAGTGACTCTCTGTGCCTTCCCCATGCTCTTCCTCACACTATCTGCCCTCCTCCACCACCTCATCCCTTTCGCCACATCATCTCCTTCTATAACTTCCTTCACCATTTTCACTGTACTTTCTGTACTGTTTGCCCCTGCACCCTTTATGCCTTATTAAAGCATGATTGCAGCTTTGCTCCCCATTGCCATTGTGGTCTCTCCCAGCAAGTACCCAAAGAACTGGACCTGCCTCTTCCATTTCATAATTCCATAAATTAATTAACAATTCATATAGGCACATTTGTAGGCAGTAGGGAAGCAGCCAGTAGACAAAGAGAGATTGAAGATAAGTGAAAGAATGGTGATGATAGAGAGAGAAATCTGCTGGAAGAAGCAGGATGGAATGAAATCAATGCATGTAGAGGGGCTGGCCATGGCAAGGAGAGGGGCTACTTCTTCCTTTATGCAGAAGTGAAGAATAAGTAGAAGAGGCATCTGAAGTGAGATGAGAAGCAAGAAAGAAGAGGCAATGCTTGGTGAATGGCCTCAATTTTTTTCAGCGAGACATGAAGGAAGATTCTCAGCTGAGACATTGAGAATGGGGAGCATGGGATTAGAAAGGTAATGAAAATATTTTGAAAAATATCTATAGTGAGTGGGGTAGTGGATTGATTAGGGAGGTATAAAAGGATTGCCTTGCTGCGGTGAGAGCCAGTTGAGATTTTGTAACAAATTTGTAGTGAATGCAATCAGAGCAGTTTTATTATTTTCTCTACTTTCATTAAGTAGCACATGAGTAGGAGCAAAGACAGTAAATTTTGGTGATAATCCAATGATGAAGCTTGGCAGGGGAATAGAGGAAAGAGCATCAAGAGAAGAGGACAAGGTAGAGTTTAACAGGTTCTCCAAAGAATCAAGATGGGGAAGGGAGAAGTTAAAAGCCAGGGTAGGGAGTCAGGGAACTAGCAGTAGAGGGATTGGAGGTTATGGTGATATTGAAAAACAGGGTTAGAAGATATAAGGCAGAAGTAGAGATGGGATGATAACAGATTGTGGTCAGATAAAGGAATTTCAGAGTTCATGAATATGGAAGAGGAATGCTTATGGATGATGACAAGATCGAGTTATAAACATTACTGCATGTAGCAAGGGTAGGACAGGGGACTAAGTCATAGAAAATAACAAAATTGAAGAATTTGGAGATTAGAGTGTTTGAGGGAGTGTCAATCTATATGTTGAAGTTTGCTAGAATGAGAACAGGAATTTAGAAGCCAGACATTGAACTAGTTGAGGAAGGGAAGAGAGTGTCAGATGTCGGTAGACAATAGCCACCATAATCTGGATTGGGTGATGATAAATAAGGATTGAATGAATCTCAAAGGAGGAGAAATTACAGAACTATGATGGCTATATTTCTAAATTTTATAAAAGTCCTCAATAGATGAGGGAGAAAACCTGTATATGTATCTATAAAATAATACTATATGTGATGACCTGCAAAGTTAGCCACAAGCTCACCTGAAGGTCAGAGAGGTGAAATGAATTTTTCTTGCTCATGTAGAAGACAATAATAAGAATAGGGAGCAGTATTTGAGCAAGACGTCCTCCAGACTCCAAGTCAAACACACTATTTACTATGCCTTGTTCACCTTATCCAATTGTTAAACTACAGAATTACAGATTTTTTTTTAAAAAAAGTATAATAAAGACAGACATGAAATACATTTAGAAGAAGAGATTACTTAAAGACACAGCATGACTTCATTAATTTCAGGCTGATCTCATTTTGTTTTTTTGACATTACTATTAAATTGGCAACAAGAGACATACATAGATAGAGTGTACTCAGATTTCAGCAAAGCATTTCACAGTCTATCAAATTATCCTTGTGAACACAACTGAGAGATTTAGATTAGACAATTGTACAGTTTGTTAAATGGAGTTGGGACCAATTGAATGATTAACCTCAATAAGAAATCATTGATAAGTCAACATTAATGTAATGGGGAAGGGGGATCTCTAGTATAGTGGCCCAGTGATCACTCTTTAGCTTTGCACAACTACTTTTTATCAATGATTTGAATGCAAAGTATAGAAAGCATGCTTAGCAAGTTTGCAAATAGTATGTCTAGCACATAGTAAGCACTTAAATGCTTGTTGACTGACAGACTGACCAGATATAATAGCTAATAGGTTGAATGACACTCATGATCCCAAATGTTCCCAAAGATTAGAAAGATGGACCAGATCTAATAAGATGACATTAAATGTGGACAAATGCAAGGTCTTACACAGGTCTTCTTTACCTCAAGAGGAAATTAGAGGGTAAAAAATCAACTACACAAATATGGGACATTGGAGACATGATAATATGTTGTGTGTGTGTGTGAAAAAGGTATTTTTTTAATAAACTACTCATTTTATATGAGTTAACAATGAGAATAAATGTCAGGTATGACAATCAATAAAAGGTGATATGATCTTTAGGCAGAATTAAGAGATGGGAAGTGTTCATAATGAGGAAGTTAATAGTAACACTATATTTTATGCTGGTCCAAGCTAATCTGGAATATTGTATTTAGCTTTTTTTTATCACATTTTAGGAAGGAAATAGACAAACAGAAGCATGTACAGATAAGGGATGACAATGATGTTAAAGGGACCAATGATAATATCAAACGTTTGAATGAGGGAACATGTTTGGCCTAAAAAAGAGAAAACTTAGGGTTGACATGATAAAAGTTGTCAACTATTTAAAAACTGTCACGTGGAAAAGGGATTGAATTTGATCTTTTTGGTCTCAGAGGGAAGAACTGAGTACAGAAATTACTGACAGGCTAATTTTGATTTGATGAAGAAAACCCATTCAAGTCACCCAAAAGTAGAATAGAGCAATTCAAGAGGTTTGGGTTTCTCTTTGTGAGAGATTTTTAAGTGGAGAATGATGACTTCATTTTTCAAAGTGGTTTAGTGAGGATTACAGGTTAGGTAAGGGTGGGACTAAATTTTCCCTCTGAGGCACCTTCCAACTTATATGTTGTGTAATTCTGTGACTAGTGTATACAAATTCATGGAGGCAAAACCAAGACAAACAAGACTAGGTAAGAGTATATGTTCTAATTTGGATAACATGAAAGACAGTAGCATGAAATAAGATGGGAAGGTAAATAAGAGTCAGAATATGGAGCACCTTGTACATTCAGAAGATCACTATGGCAACAGTATGAAAAATGAATGAGAAACCACCACTGTTCATATGCCCAAAGGAAGTCAGTAATAGATAGTTCCTATGTATCACAAAATTTCTGTAACAACATCCTACATGATAGGAAAAGTAAATGGAAACAAAGCAGATATCTATAGCTGTGAAACAGTTGAACATATTGTGTCATAAGAAAATAATGAAATATTATTATTATACCATAAGAAATGAATTTTGAATTCCTTGAATTTACATATTCAAAGAAAGTGGGGTAGACATGAATAAACTTATGTATACCAATTTAAGTCAACAACATACACTTTGATTCTAATAATTGCAAGAGAAAAAATATTAAAAGACAACAAAATTCAAAACAATTTAATGCCCATTTTTAAGACCATGTGATGAAACAGAACATTCTATGAATAGAAGGATGATGGACAACAGGTGCAAATGAGGAATAAGTTGCCCAATATGGCCAATGTGTCCATTTGTTTTACTTATCTATACTTCTTTGTTATAAGAGAAGATTCTATAGGCTACAGGCAGGACTGAGAAATAGCAGGGTTTTTAAAAGCATCCATAAAATTTTTAATAAAAGATTGATTAGACTAGGAAAAGAGTCAAGCTACAGTTCTGTGATAGTAACCAAGAAGGGAGGTAATGAGGCCCTGTATGATGCACTTCCAATGGGGGTGGAAAGATGTGAGAAGTACTGCAGAAGTAGAATCAACAGGACTCATTTGCTAATTAGCTACAAACAGTGAGAGAAAAAGAAGAATCAAAGATAAAATCAGAGGAATTTAACTTAAGTGACTGAGAGAATATTTGTACCAACTACACAAATAGGAAAGTTAAGGAAAGACACAGGTTTGGAGAAAAAGATGATTGGTTCAGTTTTGGACATGTGGAGTTTGAGGTGACAGCAAAATATTCAGTTTGAGCTGTCTGGTGAGCAGATGAAAATATAGGACAGGGGTGCTGCTGGGAAGTTGAGGCTGCAGATTTAGATCTAGGGGTCAGTTTTATCAAGGTAATAATTGGAGCCAAGGAAAGGAGGAGTAGTTCCAACTGTGCTTGTAGGCTTGAGTCTTGACAGGTTTTCTAGGAGATGAATCTTTGGCTATGTTATGAAATATAATTAATCATATTAACTCATTTAGGCATGCTTGTCCAAGTCAATTTTATTATTAATGCAGAAAATTACATATGAAGTCACACAAATGTTTCCCTAAAATGAAGTGATATAACAAAATCTTCTCCTCTATTTAGATGACATGAATTTATGTTACCAACTTTTTGACAAAATAATAACTCTTTTGTCATTGTTTCACAAATGTGTAAGGCAGATTTCTATTCGACACACCCCTCTAGTTTGATGCCAATGCCTTATCAAATGGACTATCTGTTGGGCATTCTAAGCTTTTGTTGGTGTCATATAGACAGATACATATAGCCTTCAGCATCACAATTCAGTAATGGTCCATAAAAACTGAAGGGGTGGTGGGATTAGAGATAGGATAAAACAAAGAAATATCATGATCGGACTACTTCTTTACTTTGAGAGGAAATTAGAGGGGGAAAAAGGTTTTACTCCTATCAAGGGCCATCAATCTCCATTAAAAAGTTAATCAAGGGCTACATAATTAAAGTTAATTTGTTAGGTTTGCATGTATGTCTGAGTATGTGTATGCATACTTTTGAAAGAATGTAAAATGCTCTCACGGCAGAAATTATATTTTTGTCTCTTCTATTCAGTAATATCAAATTCTGATTGGCCTTCTCATTCAACAACAACAACAAAAACAAAAACTAGTAGGAAAGCAGACCCAGATAATTTTAATAATCACATTTAGTTGTCCCCAGAGGGACTTGGGTCTCAGAGAACAATTGGAGGAAAAAATGAAGGTTTTTCATGTTATAGTGAAAAGATCAATATTTATGTTGGTTGGAAACATATAATCCAGTGCCTGGATAACAAAAGTCATCAGATTATGGAATTATCCTATCTTAGTCTGGTGTCAGTGACAGAGATCAGCTCAGAGATGAGAAGTATGGGCTGCGTTCCTGACTCCTAGGAGAATTTTAGTGTGAAGTTTGAGCCAGGATGAACTGAAATACAAGAGAAGGAAACTGGAAAGAGCCTGGCACTGAATTTGGCACTGCGTTTGAGCTATAGTCCAGAAGTCTTCATCAAGAAAACTCTGAAATAACCTCCTCTTTAGGAGTAGTTCCTGACATCAACCAGTGGAAACTTTAGAGATTTGTAATAGATCCAATGTTCTGCAAAACTAAGAGAGGCATTGGCTGTCAGGAGCTGTATCTGATGGATGGCAAAAGGGTAGGAATGGGGAGATGGGCAGATGGAGAAGGCAAAGTGAAGGGAAAAAGAAAAGGGAAAGAGAAAATAAAGATAATAACTACCAATATTTGTATCGCTTTAAAATGTGCAAACTACTTTACACACATTACTTCAGATGACTCTTACAACAATCCAATGAAGTAGAAAATACAGGTAGCAATGCATGAGGAATTGCTGGTAACTGCCTTACGCCACACTTGCTTTTTGGCCATCAACTCAAATTGTTAATGTTGAAAAGTGAATTAGTTATAATGATTTCTCAATTATCTCTCCTGATAAAAAAAAGTGTAGGTAAACCAAAAGAATGCAAAATCTCATATATGTAACAGACTAAGTTTCTTTCCCTAAAACACCTCTCCCTTTGTCTCCACTTAAACAGCCATCACCCCATTGTAGGTCCTCATCATGCTTTTCCTGGACTATTGCTTATAGTAACCTCCTAGTTGTTGTCACTACCTCAAATTTCATCTCTTGCCAATTCATCTTCCATAACTTCCCAAGTGATTTTCCTAAAGTGCAGGTTTGACTATGTCAGCCCATTACTCAATAAAGTCCAGTCTCTGTCATTTACCTTTGGTAAACTTTTCTATTTAGCATTTAAAACTCATTGTAACTTGGCCTCAACACACCTTTCCAGAATTATTACATATTACGTCTTTCCAAATAATGTATTTTCCAGTCAAACTAGTATTCATACTGTTCCTCAATGATAACACTCAATTTCCCATTTCCATAACTTTGCACTGTCTGTCCCCCATGCTTGTAATGTATTCACTCAACCCCTCTGCCTCTTTGGAATCCTTGATTTTTATCAAAAGTCATAAGTTTAAGTATCACCTTCCAAACCAGCCTTTCCTGGTCCCATTTGCAGCTAAAGTATTTCCCTTCCTCTCAATGTTACTTTGTATCTGCTCTGTATGCAATTTATACTTACCTATGTATGAGCTTCATGTCTCCGCATTCTGAATGTAAACTCCTTGAGATCAGACTATTTCTCAATGAAGTCTTTATAAACTGAAAGTGTAGAACTTCTGGTATAGCTTATCTGGGTGTTTAATCAATCTTTCTTGGTCGGTTGAAAAAAAATAGTTCTGAAACACATGAGTACACATGCACATTCAATTAGTGACACATTCAGATATCATCTCAGCTGTACATATGTGGTCAACTAATTCCAGGATTCTCCTCATTCACAAAAATAAATAAATAAATAAAGTTTCTTCCCTCAGAGCCCTACAATGAGAGGCAACAAACTGAGCTAGACATTTTGGGGAATTAAGTTCCCATTTGCAGCCATGGATAATCATTAAAGTAGACATTCTACCTGTGGATAACTGTGAGTTAGATGTGTTGGCATGAAGCGGAAATACTAAACAGTTTGAGCTCTTATTATCTCTGTTGCCAATAGATCACCTGCTGAAAAGGGGAAAGATAAATAAATTGTATTTTTTGTTTCCCCTGTAATTTTATAGTATAAGGAATTCTCTGCCATGCCAATCAACAATTTCTCTGTAATTTATAATCTTAGAAAGTGACTGGGGGTCAATGAGAGGGTAAGTGACTTTCTCAGGGTAACACAAATGTGTTTTTTTTACATATATTCAACCCATTTTGTGTCCAAAAATATTAAATGAGATTTAAAACACAATTGAGAGGGAAGAAATAGGCTAAATTAACTTAATGGACATTTAATTATCTGAACAATGAGAACATCTGAAAAAGATGAAGAATTGTATTTTTTGCAACATTTAAAGACATTTATCAGCAAACTAAATGTTAATAATATGTATGTTGAACAAATAGAATCTGCTAAGCATGAATAAAACATTTTATTGAACCACAATAATATATCTTTTAATGTCCATTTTAAACTTATTCAAGGAATCTGATTCATTTTCTTGACCAAATAGGTTGATATCTAACTAATTCCTAACACCAACATGTTATAACCAAAAACAAAAACAACAAAAACTGCTTCATATTAGTACAGGTTAGTCTTGTATGTCTTTATCTGTTAATTAACCTCAGGCATACTCTATAATATTTTTCAAAGAAATATCACTTTCAAAGTTCCCAGTTAAAAGAGGAGAAGTTTTATTTCTTGATCATCTTTGGAACTCTTATTTGAAAGGCAATAGTGTGTCTCAGTGTATGAATTAAGCTTCTATCTATTTCCAAAGACTAGAGGGAGTTCCCCAGGTGCCACTGTTGGACTCTGATGTTTCTTGGCTTTGTTTTTTTTTCTTCTCTAAATGTTCTCAAGAGCATGATTGTCACTACTTTAACATATATACACATAGAGAATAGGTTTTCTTGTCATAATCCTGCATTTCATTATAATTTTGGTTATTGTATAACATTGATCATTTTCAACAATATTGTACAATTGAATTCCTTCTAAATATGTTAGAATAGGAAGCTAGGTGGTGGATAGAATGCAGAACTTGAAGTCTGGAAGACCTTAATTCGAATCCTGCTTCAGACACTTAACTAGCTAAGCAAACTTATACAAGTTACTTAACCTGGCTCAGACTCAATCGGTAAATTAAGAGACTGGATTGGATGGTTTCTAAGGTCCTGAGCAGTTATAAATCTATTATCCTATGAATATGATTCTATAAAATGGATAATGACTTTAAATATCAGACATATAATGTTAATCCATCCACACATATTACTCACATTTAAACCAAATCTTTTTTTAAAGGAAGAAGGTATTTAAATACATATATATATATATATATCTTAAATCTTCTGGATAGTGAATTTAGTCTCTCTTCTTAGCATTTACTAAATCACTATTTCTGAGCACTAATCATAGTCTTATTGGTTACACTTACCTTGAAATTTCTTGGGTAGATTCTTTCTTCATTCCATCAAGCTCTTGAGATTCATTGCAATGGATAGAGACTGTGAGGAGTGAAAGCCTGCTGAGTGTTCCAATAAAGAACCAAAGACTTGTGTCAATGACTTTCACCTTGTGACCTTTTACTTTTCATCTTTAATTGAAACACTAAAATAAACCTATTTATCTTCCTAATTCTGAAACAGAAATCTAAAAAATCCTTTGCTGAGTTGCCAAGTTTTCATATAAGTTGTTGTTTAAAGGAAATTTTTGAGAGAAACTCAAGAACAGACTTGTTAATAAATTGAGTTGTTGTGTTCTTTTAATTCATAAAAATAATTAGCATTTTTACTCTCCAACAAACTACATTAAACAGACCCATAATACACAGGACAAAAGTCCCTTGCCAAGAAGACTACCTGGACATAAGGCATACCCAAATGATCCAGGAAGAGACCAAATAGAGCTGAATATTCCACTCAAAAGCACAAGACAGGGGGCAGCTAGGTGGCACAGTGGATAGAACACTGGCCTTGAAGTCAGGAGAACCTGAGTTCAAATCCAGTCTCAGACTAAACACTTGACACTTACTAGCTGTGTGACCCTAGGCAAGTCACTTAACCCCAATTGCCTAAAAAAAAAAAAGCACAAGACAAGGTAGAGACTGACCTGGCACAAGTCTTCAATTCAGGAACAATGAGATGAGATATGAGCAAATTAAAAGAAAAAACCCACAACCAATGACAAAAATCAATACAAACTAAACTCTATAACAATCACAAACAAAGATTTGAAGGGGAAAAGTGAACTAAGGGATAAAAAAATGAAACAAAAGTTCTTGAGAAAAGAATTAGGAGAATAAGCAGTTTAGAATCGAAAGTGATGTCTTATCCAAGAAATAATATTCCTGAAAACTAGACTAGAACATAAAGAAAACAATGAGACACAAAATATTAAGAGAAAATCAAAAGTCTGAACAAATAGAAAAGATGTAAGTTTGAGTTCAAATGTAAGATCAAAAATAACTAATCTTGAAAACAATCAAGGACAGAAAATTTAAGAATCACTAGATTACTTGAAAATTATGGTTTTAAAAAGCCTAGATAATATGTTTCAAAAAATCATAAATGAAAACTTCCTAGCTATATTATAACCACATTCAAAGCAAAGATATCCACCAATCACCTCCTGAAAAGGTCTTCAAAAGTAGAAGTCAGAGGAATGCCATAGCCAAAATCCAGACATTCCACATCAAAGAAAATAGATTTTTAAAAAAGGCAGTTCATATACTGAGTAACTATATTCAAGATCACACAAGACCTAGCATCTTCTACAAAAGATCAAAGGTGATCTTGGAAAACAATATTCCAAAAAGTATACTCTACAGGCTTACAACCCAAAATTACTTATCCTCCAAATCTGAATATAATCCCACAGGGGGAAAAATGTACCTTCATGAAATAGAGAATCTTCAAGCACTTCTGATAAAAACAAAAAAAGAGCTGAATAAGGACTTTGAATAAACTTCTTGATCCTGCAGTGGCAGGGGAAGGTAGGGGGATGGAGGGGAAGGAGAAGAAAAGAACTAGTATCAAAAGGGATGCCTTGGCTTTTTGTTTAGACAACTGGCTAAACAAATTGTCATGTCAATGTAATTGGATATCATCATACCATAAAAATGAGGTGATTTCAGAGATTCCCAAGTACTATAAATTAATGAAAAGGAAAGTGAGCAGAACCAGGAGAACAATTTATGCAAGCACAACAAGAGTTAAAGAAAAACAATTTTAAATTACATAAAAACTATGATTAATTCAATGACCAACCATGTCTCCAGAGGACTATGATGAAGAATGTAAACCTCTCTCGATATAGATGTGGCCAACACATTTTATAGACATACAGTTTTGAACATGACCACTGTATATATTCATTTAGCTTGACTGTGTTATTCTGTTACAAGGGTATTTTTCCCCTTTCTTCCCCTTGATCAGTTCGGGGCAGGCTGGGGGTGGGGGTGGTCTGGGGAGGAAGTAGGTTAGCAATACTGAAGTCAAAGAGGGCCATTGATACTTTTTTTTTAATGCATAGAACAGTAGGAAGTTCATAAGGAAACACAGACAAGCAGGACAGTTTTGAAAGTAATGTATAGAATTTATTTAATGTACTTTTATTTTAAAGCAAGCAGTGTGAAAAGGAGATTTGTGGCTTCATAAAATAATATTTTTTCTGTTTTTCTATGTTTATGGAAATTTTTTTCTGGTTTTTTTTTTGAGCAAGGGGGGTTAAGTTCAGAATCAAAAATAAAACTTAAAAAAACAGCATAAAAATTACCTAAGATCAACTTGTTAAGACAAAGTAACCTGAGAAGTAGGGAGACAAAAACCCCAAGATACTGGGGATTTTTAGGGAGATACTCCAATATATAGCCACGACACTCCTGGTGATGTCATAGAATATTTGGATGAAGAAACTAGGGAAAGGATGTACATACCATCTGGCAGTTTCCTGTTTTAACTCATTATTCTCATTAACTAGGATCAAAGGTATATTGTCATTAAATTATTAAAGGAGAATAAGTACTATGAGCATCCTTTTTTGATCTTCTGGAGAAAAGCCCTAGTCATGACATCTAGTTCAACTCTAATATTAATAATGGCAATAATAACTGCTTCAATTTTCCTGGGGGATGTTCCATTGTGTATAAAAAGACATGGCAAATGAGAAGAGGGTAGATTTGTTTTCATCTTATTAGAGATATTCAGTGAAATTCCTAATCTGACATGATGAAGGTGACTGAGAGTTACTAAGGGTATATCCAACACAGAATACCAGAGTCCAAATGGAAGATGAATTTCTGATGTATGGTGAGGTCCTGTAGGCAGATGACATTATGTTGCTTTTACCAAGCCTCAAAACATTGTAGAGCCTCCTAAATAAGAGATCACAATCATTTAAAAGTTTAGCCTAACAATCCACATAGGGGAAAAAATGACATAGAGTAAAATTATTAACCTAAAATGAGGATAAATGGATAGTCCATACAGATGGTCCATCAAAACATATAACATGTGTGCATATTCATACACACATATGTACATATAAATAGTTCATCAATTTATAAAGAGATATAGATGTATAGATATAGGTGTGTGTGTATATACACACATATGAATGATTTATATGAACTATCTATGTATATATACACATTATACATACACACAAGTAGATATATAGGGCATTTTCAACTTCTTTGTATTAATCCACCAGAAGATCCAAAATAAATCATACAGTAAGAATACATATGAATATGGATATGGATATGTGCATACATGCATCACTTACATATCTTAAACAGATATTGTTACAGCTGAACAGCTAGGACTAGAATTGAATAGGAAGAAAAGAATAGAATGGTTTCCTTTTGGAAAATTGTGCAGAGCTTTCAATGATCCAAGTTGCTTTTTCAAACAGAACACCGTATTGTAGACAGAAATTCTACTAATGATATTATGCCAGAACTTTGATTTTTGGTTTTATGGTTTCATTTATAGCAAGAAAGTCAATGAGAACACCACTTCTCTTCCTAAGATAGCACATTAATTGATGAGTAATTATACAAGGATCATGTGAATATAGAATGGATGGGACCTCAGTTGTCATGCAGTCCAAGCCTTTCTTTTCCTAATGAGGAAATTTAATCAGTCAGCAAATGCTTTAAGAAGTCCCAGTCTAAAATTGTTTTTCCTTTGAACTGACACATCTGCTATTGGTAGTTGAGGTCTTAGACCCCTACCAATGATCAGACTTCAGTTTAAGAAATTCTATTAACTCCTGTCATATCCTTTATTGTTAATCTGCAATTCTTCAAATCATTTTAGGGAGCCATTCAGCAGACATGCAAAAGAACTGTGTGGAGATGGAGGTGATAATGCTACTTTCAGCTCCATAATTCTCTTGGCTGGCATTCAGATGAAATTGAAGACAAGAACAAAGGATCAGTAAGAAGCAAGGCTATAAGGTGCTTGCTTTCTTCCACATTACTGCTTTCATTGTGCATAACTATCAGAAACAAAGTCAATTGTTTGGGTTTTTGTTTTATTTTATTTTATTTGGTTGGATGTTTTTAGCATTCCTGCCAGCAAGAAACTTCCATTCTCTGTCAAAGCAGTCAACAAAAAATGAGCATAGTAAGATTTTATATCCTTTGCACCTTTTAGTTAATTTTATTACTACCAAAATGAATGAAAATCCCTGAGTGACAGAGTTTGTGGGGTAATTAATAATCAATTTATTAATCAGGCTAGCTGGAAATCAATAAATTGACAGTCTGGTTTCTCTCAGTAACCAGACACCGAGGGAGATCCTGAAATGCCTTAAATACCTTCTGAAAGAGAATTCATCTGACAATTGAAAATCAATCCTTATTGGCAGACATTTAACGAAGAAGTGAGCTAAAAGTCTTCAGCTCCTCCTGCTGAGAATATGACTTGATCATGAGATCAGTAGCCTCTAACCATCCGAGCAAGAGGAAGCCATCTCCATCCAGATGTCTCTGGTTAGTTTTCTTCTTCATGAGCTGGGTCAGCCTAAACTCTAATGGAGGGGTCAGAGGACAAGGGGTTGCTTTCCTCATGGTAAGGGCTCAACCTGACTAGATTCTTTTTATACTCTAAACAGACATTAGTTTTCCTAGTTGAACGGGGTCCTGCCCAAAATTGACGAACTTATTTCTTGAGGGATAGGAGCTATCTCATCAATCAGCTATACCCTTCAGAGATTGACTGACATTAACAGGAGTTGGGCCTTTACAGAAAACAGAAGGAAAAAAGATGGATCATAATTAATAATGAGTTATTAATATAATAGTATAATACTAATTTCTCTCACTACAAAGATGTGGTTAGCTATAAAATGTTTACAGAAGTCTGCCTATTCTCTTCTTACATTTTTATCAAAGATGTCTTTTATACTCAAGTGGATTATTCTGATATAGTTTTCATAGAAATGAGAACATACACATGCAGGTCTATAGTTTTTATTGTTTTCCTAATCACCTCATCTTTCAAGCAGCAGCCTGGCACCATAGATAAGTTGCTGTACTTCAAGTACCTGGGAAAACTTTGATCTGAAACCCACCATTGACACTTAGTTGCTCTATGACCACATAAAAAATGTCTTAATCTCTCTAATTCTTAGTTTCTTCATCTTCAAAATGGGGATAATAATACCTAAAGTATATACTTTGTATACTTGTTGTAAGGCTCAAATGAGATAGTGTGCTGTAACTTTTTTTTTAATTATAGTGATAACATTGATGATTTTTAAATTTCAATTAGCATATTCTCCTTTTTTTCAAATATCCTAAGATCCAATCACTAAATGCCCTTAAAATTATGTTGCCTCCCATACAGAATGCCTCTGTGTATACTTGGTCTAATACAGTGGCTCTTCCCACTTCTCTTTTTCAGGTTGCTAATACTACTTCATCATGAAACACTTTGGTGACTGTGACTCAAGAATAGAAATGTGTTGATTCTATCTACAATGGAGGGGAAAAGAGAGACTGTTTTAGAGTAGTTTATTTAACTTTTCCATTTTTCATCCGTTTATTGCTCTTCTACCAGTTTCATTCTTAGTTGTTTTCAAGATGATCTCATTGGAACCAACTACCATTTTCATTTTATTGTGCTTTTTACATGCATGATAACCAGAAAATTTCTACATTCTCCTGCTTTGAGAGTATGCCATTTCCTTACTTTCTTTTCTTCACATATCTCTATAGTATAGTTTTCACTTGATATTTAATTGTTGGTGTTTTTTTGTATTCTTTTCATTCCTTGAATCACCCTAAACTTTTGACTTTTAGTTTCAACTGCTGATTGAGAAAATTCAGAATTTCCAATATACTTTTGTCCTCTGGATTCTACTACTCTTGATTATTTTTTGTTTCCCTTTATGGAACAATATGGCATTTAAGTTTTCTACTGTTCATGTCAATGGGATGCATATGTATGCTTCCAATGTCTTTCAACAGAATTTCAGAGTCTCTTTTATGCTACTTCTGCCATGATGGTGGCTGAGGTTTATCCTGAGAAATATTTCTTGATAGTTCTCTCATTCCTTCTATGGTTCTTACTGTGGCTATAGCTACCATATATACTGTTATGTATTAGTCTTAAAATGTTTATACTTTCTCTCAAATGTTATAGAAGAATGCATTTTCATGATGGCCATAGTAAATGCTAACTTTGATTTACTGTATTTTGTTATAGTTCATTTGCTAGTTAGATATGAGCTATAGAACTAAAAAAAAGTAATGTCAAGCTAAGTATATCCACTTCTTTTTCAATAACATTTGAGATATCAGTATTGCTTTTGTCACCAATAGATTTTCTGGAATCTGCATTTTCAAGATATTCAGTGACCTTAGGGTCTTCAACTTCTTTGAAGTTAAGCAACATCTTGTTTTCCTTCTCTTATTTCTTCTAATCTTGACTCGGAGTGAATGTACTCTATGCTATTGCCTTACACAGTTCATCAATATGTTGTTATTTTACTTGGAATTGAATGTACCATGGACAAAATCAGTATTAAGCCCTTGCTCATAACTGGGAAGATCTGTCTATTTTTGTTATGTTATATGGCTAGCAATTCTCTAAAGACTAGAAGTTGCAGAGAAGGTGTCAATATATATTGGTAAAGGGAGTTTACTAACATGGGAATGTGTTATATCAAAGAAATCACAGGCCCCGGCTCCTAGAAGTAGCATACTAATGAATAATGAAAGTATTCATGACCTTACTCCACTTCATGTAAATCCATGTATGAAATGAGGCAGCTAGGTGTCATAGTGAATAGAGCAGTAGGCCTGGAATCAGGAAGACCTGAGTTCAAATCTAGCCTCCGATACTTTCTAGCTATGGAACCCTAGTCAAGTCATTTAACATTCCTGACTCAGTTTCCTCAACTGTAAAATGGGAAAAATAATAGCACTTATTGCTTAGGGATATGGTAAAGATCAAATGAGATAATACTTGCAATGTTTAGCACAGTACCTGGCATACAGTAAATCATTATTCCATTCTCACTTCCCTTCCCCTCATTGTTTAGCAAAATTACTGAAAGTATTTCCAGTCAGTATGGCATTGATATTTCTGATTCATCCTATGGGACTATAATATGATATCTCTATCCTGCTAATCATGATAGCTTCTAGTAGGGTCAACATGCAACTCTATGCTAGCCCATGCATTAGTTTGACTCTTAGGAGCAGTTTCATTGTACTGAATAGGATGCTAACTCAATCAGTGATATTGCCAGAGCTCAATTCCTTAGCATTTCAGAATTCTTATTAGGACTTCAGAGCTATTTTAACAGTTTTAGGGTAAGCAACATTTTCTGTCTAGAACTTGACATTCATATGGACAATAGGTTGGAATTGGGTGGGATAATTATGATTGCTGTCATCATCATCCTCCTTCCATTTTGCTACAACTTCCTCTTGTTGTCTGATTTCATTTATAGCGAGAATGTCAGCATCAATATGTTTTAGTTTCTCTAGTGATATGTTGAATTTGGCCATTGGACAAGAATCTCATGTTTATGATGACTACATTTAAATTAATATGTATAGATGCCCACAAAATTATACCTTTCTTACCAACCATGTATCCTTTACACCATTGTCTCCCCATCATTACAGATATAGAAAGGAACTGCACAGAAATATGGTATATTTGATATTTTTCATTAATTTTCATGGTCAAAGAATTTATACCTAGGTGACCAGCTTACTGGTAATGAGTACCTCCATATTTTTTCTAGGCTGGGCTTAAGACTACAAATAGTCCATCAAAGGGAGAATATTTTTTGCAGCATTGAAGAACCTAAGAGAACTTGTGTTCTGCTAACATAGCTTTTAAGAAGATAGGGTCACCTCGATACCACAATGAGATATTGGAGTAGGAATTGTTGGATGTTATCATGATCACAGCCTCCTCCCCCACCCAAAAAAAAAAGTTAGCAAGAAAACATCATCAACTACCAGTTCAAATATTTATCTTTTCTCTATCATTTTGAGAATTACACCTTTAATCAAAAATACAATAAACAAGTAGGAAGGAATTTTCTTCATTTGACTACATCTTTACATTCCCAAGATAAACAGAGAGATATTGATAATGTAAGATCCCACTGTTTGTTATTTGATGATTACAAAAAAGAATTATCTTGGTAGAACAAACACAGCCTAAAAGACTCTTCCCTAACATGTTGTCTCCTATGTGTATCTATGAATCCCTTAATAAACGCAACAGATACAAACACAGAGATAACTTTGTTCAATAACTCTTATCAATATGAAGTGAGACATAAAATAAGAAAATGTATGCTCCCCAAAGATGCTCACTACTATCATGGAGGGTTTCTTATGCATAGTCCAAGGAGAAGAGGAAGCCCTTGTAGATGGTGGACTCCCAAGAAGCTTTTGTTTATGGATGCCATTTTACTGTTCCACAGAACCCCTAAACACCAAAGTCTTGATTTTTGTGATACTCGGCTATTTGAAAGAGGTATCAGCCAAGTAACTCACATGGACAAATCAAGTGAAAAGAGAAGATATATTGCCATCCTCAACTAGCAATACAAATACCTGCACAGCAAAGGCAGCACAAGTGGACAGTGAGTTGGGCTCAGAATTAAGTAAAATGAAGAGAAGAAGCTGGGTTATATTTGTGAAACTGCAAAGCACTTTCATTGATCTCATGTTGAGCTCATTGCAACAAAAGCCCAGATTTTTAATATTCCCTGGACTTAGCTACATGCCTGAAAATCATATTCCCACCATCTCAGAAAAATCAAAATTTTAAGTAACCCAAAGGACAATGGAAAGATGTGTCATAAGCATATATAAGTAGATAATATGCCACAGATGTTATTGATATTATGAAGATAATATGGTACAGCATGTTATCAATAAGGTCTTAAATGTAAGAAATGACATTATAAATATTATCAATGACATGTCTAACATGGAAAAGAAGTAGGGCAGTTACATAGTGCTAGAAAGAGGGACAAAGATGACCAAGCCCATAGGCTACACTGGAATTCATAACATTTTAAAGACCCTAGAGGTAATCTACCAGCTTCTTAGTCAGGTCCTCTATGGAGGAATTATAAAAGAAAATGGATAAATATCTCCCAGGATGAAGAGACATTCATGGACTAGCAGCTGGGGGGGAATGAAGAGTGTCCATACCAAATAACCCAAAACAAATAGAAGCAAAGCAATGAACTTCCTGAAATTATCAAGAATGTTGAGATTTATGGGGTCACAGCTCCAGAAACTAAAATTTTAAATGTTATCATTGTGACTCAGAAATGCCTGGGAGAGCAGAGAAAATGCTGTCAAGGGTTCTGAGAACAAATTTTGCTTGAGTTAAAAATTGGGGGTGAGGTTTCTGTTTCTTCCTTCATCCCACTCACCAAACTGTGGCAGGTTTAAACACAAGAAGAAAATTAATTATTCTTTCTCACAGTTTAAATGCCATGATTTCCAATTGTCTTAAGACACAGGCATTTGTAGACAAAATTAATGGAAGTACTAAAGCATGGTATTTGTTGCGTGAATGACTCTCTACTGCCACCTTGTGTCAGTTATTGTACATGGCAGGAGAGTAAAACTCAAAAGGTGGAAGAGATTTTCTATCCTAACATCACAGATTTTATTATAGAGATGAGAAAACTGAGACTCAAAGATGTAGAATAACGTGTACAGGGACATACAAATTGAACTTCAAACCCCCAATGTTACAATCCTATAAATTATTATGGGCTGAAAACAAGGGCCAAGGACACAAGAACTGAGACCTGAGGTCAGAGAGAGTCCAGTCTGGTGGCCACAGAAATAAGGAGTGTTATTACACAGCCTGTCTTTTCTAATTAATCTTTGATTTCAGAAATCACTGCAACAAACTTTTCATAATATTGCATACTATAGTCAATGGACTATGCTAAGGATTAGAGTTACAAGTCACAGAACAACAGATTTATAAGCTACCTTAGAGGCCATCTATCAATAATAGCTATCATTTACATAACACTTTAAGGTTGGAAAACTATTTTATAAATATTATCACACTCTAGGCTTACAACAACAATAGAATGCATTATCCCATTTTACAGATGAAGAAGCAGAGACAAACAGAGGTTAAATTATTTGCCCAGGGTCATACAAGTACTGCAGGTGATTGAATTCAAGTCTATGCTGACTCTAGGCCCAGTTTTATATCCATTGTACCAGTTAGCTGCCTCTAGTTACATACATGTATTAAACATCTATTATGTACCTGGTACTGTGTTAAACCGCGGGAATACAAAGACAGAAACAAAACCAACCCTGCCCTCAAGAAGACAATGTGAATAAACATTGGTTTATTGAAGACATATGGAAATCAAAATGAAAAGGGAAAGCAGTAGCAGTTGGGGCTGGGGGAGAGAAAGATCTTCTACTAGGTGTCTTAAGTTTAAAGGAAACCAGAATTTTTTAAGTAGAAGTTTAGGAGGAGGTTGTTTCTGGAATGCCAGACAGCCAGGGTAAAGTCAAGCAGGTCAAAGATGGAGACTTGTGCGGAAGAAGAATAAGTAGATTGGGATGACTGAAATGCAAAAAGTGTGAAGAGGAGAAATGTATAAGGTAGGAAGGGGCAAGTAGTGAAGAGCTTTGAATGCCTAACAGCTGAGTTTATACTTGATCCTATATGTAATAGCCAGGCATTGCAATTTGTTTGGGGGAGGAAAAGTAGGGAGAATGACATGGTCAGATCTGAGCTTTAGGATAATTACCTTTGAGGCTGTGAGAAAAACAGAAGGGATTGAGGAGACACTTGAGGCAGGGAGAACAATAAAGAAGATATTACAATACTGCAGGAAAGAGATGAACTAACCTGAGTGGTGGCTTTGTGAATGGAGAAAAGGTGGAGTATCTGAGAAATATTGAGGAGAAAGACACAAGAAGATTTGACAACTGTTTAGCTATGTGGATTGATTGAAAGTGAAGATTCAAGGATTACACCAAAGTCACACAGAATAATACCCTCAGCAATAAAAGGGAAACTTGGAAGAGGGTTGTATTGGAGGGAAAAATTAAATCTGAATAAAAATTACCCTCCCCAAAATTGGTCATCTAGATTTTGCTTGGAGACTTCTAGTGGTGGCAGGAAGGGGAGGGAAAGGGTAGAAGAAGGACTTAGTAACATCTAGGGCATCCTACACTTTTCTATAGTTCTGATTTTTTTGGCGGGGTAGGGAGTTTTCTTTGTGTCAAGTCTAAATTTGATTTGTTGCATTTTCTACCCCTTGCTCCAAGTTCTCATCTCTGGGGTCAAAGAAGATTAATGTCTTGTTATGAGAACTTATTTCCAACAGTTGTCATTCTACTCATGTTTTCCAATGTTCTGAGAATTCTCAGACATCAGGCCCTTTATATCTGGTCTCCCCAATATAGAACAAAAGCAATTATCTGGATAAAATGTAGACAATAGAAAATAGGGTGGAGGTGAGCTAAAATAAACAGTTATAGTCATGTTTGGAAAAGAAAGCACAAAATAACCTTCTTCTCTTAGAGACCCCTCATGAGCTACAGAGCTCTGCAAAGGCTATGGAAAAAGCTGAGACAACTCTTCAGATAATTATCTCACTGGAACACTATACCTAGGCTGAGGTATCTAAGATTAGACAGAGCAATTCTTGGTTTTTGGTATTGATTGTCAGAAGAATCTCTTACAGCCACTCATTCAAGTATCTGATTTTCACACCTGGAAGTATATCTCTTATCTGATCCAATCAACATCTGGATTTCATCAGTCTTTGTATTTTTAGACAGCATCCTCATTTTGAAAGTATAAAAGTGACATGCTAAATCCTATTATATTTCTTTAGCAATTGCTGGACTCCAGACCCTAATGTAAGTACTTAAAACGAGAATTATGGAACTGAAACTTAAGCTTTTGAAAATACATCCAAAATTCAGAAACCCATTTTCAAGTTTGTCAATTACTTCTTAAATCAGCATTTGTTGGTGACTGAAGAAAGCCTGGATTCATGAGGGAAAATGTGTAAC
The DNA here is from genome assembly GCF_900497805.2 of Vombatus ursinus. NCBI lineage: Eukaryota > Metazoa > Chordata > Mammalia > Diprotodontia > Vombatidae > Vombatus > Vombatus ursinus. The sequence continues at coordinate 61,315,648 of NW_020954590.1, forward strand.
GGTTTTCACAAGTCTGAGTCAAATATGGCACCTCAAAATTTAATTATTCAAATCCACTAAAGATATAAAATGTTGGAACCATATTACATCTTGTGTTTTTCCATTTATCCAAATGAAAAATTGCCATCTCTTAAAAGGCTTAAATCTCACCTCCCATGGAGGTCCTAAGGATATTGCTTTCTGATCCTCTTAATCCAGAGCTATATAAGTGTCTTAGAATCTAAACAGTGTGACTACATGGTTTTTTTTCTGCTTTAATGTGTACACATAAGTAACATCAATTTTTCTACCTAATAAATACACTTTCTTTGATGGTTTAGGAAGTGAAAACCAGAAAATCTCCAGTTAAATTTCCATTGTATTTCAATGAACACACACACACACACACACACACACACACATTCACACACAAAGTTGACATGTGGACAATGTTGATACATGTTTTCTCCCTGAAGACAGTACCTTGCTCTCATATCTCATCATGATGCTAAGGTGATATAGGTGGGCTATTGCAACAGGTTTTACTATGCTGGAAAACTTTCAGGTAAAATCCTAAAACACCCAGTGCTTGATTTCCAGGAAGCACTCATACTCATATCCAGACAGGCTCATCATAAACATCTTGGCCAAGAGGTAATGAATTCTTGGGTCATGGCAACCCATGGGAAACAAATATGCAAACCCAATAGGAAAAGAATCTGTGATTATAGACATGCGGGGATTTCCTAGGGTAACAATTCCCTCTACCAATGCAATTCATATGCTTCGAATGGTTTAAATTCTATGGAGTTTCCTGGGGTACATAGAGGTTAAAAGATTTGCCAAGGGTCATATAGCCAGCGGGAGTAAGAGGTGAGATTTTTAGTTTCCTGACTCTGAACCCAACACTGTCCACTATACCATATTGCCTCTACAAAGACAAAAAAACCAATGAAACTTCATTTTCATCAGACACGTTCATATCTACCTAGTTTTAGAATGTTTATATCTAGTAAGACACTTTCTTCTACTTTTAGTGATACATATTCTGAACATCCAACTTATTCTTGAATCTACACTGCTTTCAAGTTATTATTTGGGTTTAATCCTGTCCAAAGCATATCTCACTTTCCTCTTTATTTAAGTGTCATCTTCTAGAAAAGAGAATCATGATAAAGAAAGGTATTTCACTGTTTGACTAACAGCCACCACATGTTGTAGACATATTTTTTTTAAATGACAAGAGCATAAGCATAGTCACTTGCCAGGCTTCCATTTTTACTAGTGAATTATACCAAATGCAACACTGTTTTAAACAAAGGATGTGATAGGCATAAAACCTAGCCATATAATTCACTTTACAGATGATATTAAAAATCCTGTCAGAGTCCTGCTGCTCAGCATTAAGTTCTCTTCCAGGGCTCTTTTTAATTGAATCTACAAAATTTCCAAAGCACATCTGTTCTCCTTGCATTTTCCTAATTCAGATTTGCAAGTTTAGGCTTTCCTGGACTAAACAAATATGATCACCAATTTTATGAGCACCACTAAAGATATCTGCTTTATAATTGTGTGTATGTGGGTGTGAGTATCTTTAATTTCTATTCTGAAATACAAAATGTATTACAAAAACTACAACTAAGTCTATCTTGCAAAAAAAAATCTAGACCATCATAGAAAAAAACAGGCTTCACAGAAGCTGACTCCAACCTATCTAATTCCCTAGGAGAGAAATAGAGATTTTCCTGGAGAAGGAAGCCAAATAATGTCCTGAGTAAGCTTCCTCCCAGAAGCCCTAAAGCTTTTAGCTTCCAGTATTGCTGATCTCTAGGAATTTATACTTTATTAGCCAAAAAACAACTGCCTTCATATTCAGCCTTCAGTGCAAGAGTCGAAAACAATTTTAAGTTACTTCTTTGTTCTCCTCCATTTCTCCATCTCCCATCTATTTCTCTTCCTCCTTACTTCCTCCCTGAGGCAACTAAGTGGCTTAGTGGATAGAGCACTAGGCCTGGAGTCAGGAAGACCTGAGTTCAAATCAGGTCTCAGACACTTAGTAGTTATATGACCTTGAGCAAGTCACTTCATCTTTGTTTGCCTTAGTCCAATGGAAAAGGTAATGGCAAATCACTCCAGTATCTTTGTCAAGAAAATTCCATGGATAGTATTGGCATACTATGGTCCATGGGGTCCCAAAGAGTCCATCACATCTAAACAATAACCTTCCTACTGCTTTCTTTTGCCTCTTCTTTTACAGGCACCTTTTCTTTCCTACCCCTTGTACAAAAATATGACTCTGACTGCTACTTAGAACAGATTACTGGAAGAAAATTGTGAGCAATTAGAAAAACAGGAGGTAAACTCTAAGAAGTATCATAGTATAGTCCCTTTAAGAATTGTGGTCAAAGTAACCTCATTTCCTTTGTTGAGAATTTTATGAGCAGTAATTGGTCAAAGTACTACCATAATAGGGATAGTCTATTTAGATTCTAACAAGTCATTTAGCAGTCTTCCATGACATCTTAGAGGACAATATGGAGAAATATACTAGAACTTTATCTAGCTCATGCTAAATAATGATAAAGTGAATTTCAGACATAGAGCATCAAATTTGAAACTTCAAGTAGGCCAGTATGGAAATAAGAGGGGATTGATAAATAAGAAGACTGTAAAGGTAGGTCTACGTTCTTTTAGGGGTTTTATATCCATTCATCAAGTTTGTATGGAAGGGTGTACCTGTTCCAGAATGGTCTGTTGATCTTCTGTTTCCTCTGTTTGACCTGATTCCCATTACCTGGATCTGCTCCAACAGGAACTGAAGCATTGCTTTCTACTGTTAGAACACTGGGAGAAAATACACAAATTATGTGGGACTTTTTATCTTCATATTAAACAGGTAGATGCATTCAAGGTACAATTCTGGCAAACATGTCCTGAGCAACATGATACTCTCACATCTCATAGCAATGTGACATCTGGGAAGGGCAGTGATCCTTTGAGTTCAAACTCCTACAAAATCCAGCTGCACATATGAATTTTCCTGTCCTGTTTAACTTATCAGACAGTTCCTCTGAGGGCTGGCCCTGTGTCTTCTATGTTGTCTGATAAACCTCTGTGGTGCCTGCTATAGTAAAAATTGCACAAATTCTTATGAGGAGAAATTTCCCATCTTGCCATAGCTCATACATCCTACACTGAAAATGCTATTTTATTGTATTTTTTTAATAAATTTTTTTATTTTTTCATTTTTAACATGTGTTTTCAAAGCTTTGGGTTACAAATTTTCTCCCTTCCTCCCTCCCCACCCACCCTCATTGAAAAGGCAAGCATCTCAGTACAGGTTATACATGTGTAGTCATGCAAAACACTTCCCTAGTAGTCCTGTTGTGAAAAACTAAGTATATTTCCCTTCCTCCTATCCTACCCCCCATTTATTCTACTCTCTCTTTTGACCCTGTCCCTCCTCAGAAGTGTTTGCTTCCCATTATCCCCTCCCCCAATCTGCCCTCCCATCTATCAACCCCCCCGCTCTCTTGTCCCCTTCCCCCCTTATTTTCCTGTAGGGTAAGATAGATTTCCATACCCCATTGTGTATGTTATTCCCTCCCTAAGTCAAATCCTATGAGAATGAGATTCACTCATTCCCTCTAACTTTCCCCCATTTCCTCTCCAGTGTAAAAGCCTTTTCTTGTCTGTTTCTTGTGAGATATTTTACCTCATTCTATTTCTCCCTTTCTCCTTCTCCTAGTATAATCCTTTCTTGCCCTTTAATTTTATTTTCCAGATATCACTTCTTCATCTTCAACTCACCCCGTGCCCTCTATCTATCTATCTATACATACATATAATTTTTCCCTCCCACTACCCTAATACTGACAAAGGACTCATGAGTTACAAATATCATCTTTCCCTGCAGGAATGTAAACAGTTCAACCTTAATAAGTCTCTTATGATTTCTCTTTCCTATTTATGTCTTCCATATTTCACTTGAGTCTTGTATTTGAAGGTCAAATTTTATATTCAGCTCTGGTCTTCTCCACAGGAATGCTTGAAAGTCCCCTATTTCATTGAGTGACCATTTTTTCCCTTGCAGGATTATACTCAGTTTTGCTGGGTAGGTGATTCTAGGTTGTAGTCCTAACTCCTTTGCCCTCTGGAAAATCATACTCCATGCCCTCCAGACCCTTAATGTAGAAGCTGCTAACTCTTGTGTTGTCCTGATTGTGTTTCCACAGTACTTGAATTGTTTCTTTCTGGCTGCTTGCAATATCTTCTCCTTGATCTGGGAATTCTGGAATTTGGCTACAACATTCCTAGGAGTTTTCCTTTGGGGATCTCTTTCAGGAGGTGATAGGCGAATTCTTTCAATTTCTATTTTGCCCTCTGGTTCTAAAATATCAGGGCAGTTTTTCTTGATAATTTCTTGAAAGATGATGTCTAGGCTCTTTTTTTGATCATGGCTTTCAGATAGTCCAATAATTTTTAAGTTCTCTCTCCTGGATCTATTTTCCAGGTCAGTTGTTTTTCCAATGAGATATTTCACATTCTCTTCCATTTTTTTTTTCCTTTGGATTAGTGTTACTGTGCTTTGATTTCTCAAATCATCCCTAGTTTCCAATTTCTCCATTCTAATTTTTTTTAAGGAAGTATTTTCTTCAGTAAGCTTTTGGACTTCCTTTTCCATTTGGCCAATTTTGCTTTTCAAGGCATTCTTCTCCTCATTGGCTTTTTGGACCTCTTTTGTGATTTGGGTTAGGCTATTTTTTTTTTTTGGCTAGGCAATGGGGTTAAGTGACTTGCCCAGAGTCACACAGCTAGTAAGTGTTATGTGTCTGAGGCCGGATTTGAACTCAGGTCCTCCTGAATCCAGGGCCAGTGCTCTATCCACTGTACCACCTAGCTGCCCCTAGGCTATTTTTCAAGGTGTTATTTTCTTCAGTGTTTTTTTGGGTCTCCTTTAGCATCACTATTAGTTTTTCCTCCACTTCTCTTACTTGCTTCTCAAAATTCTTTTTGAGCTCTTCCATGGCCTGTGACCAATTCATATTTTTCTTGGAGGTGTTGGATGTAGGAGCTTTGGATTCATTGTCTTCTTCTTTGATCTTCTTTGTCATCAAAGTGAGATAATATAGTCTAACTCTTTTTGCGCTGCTTGCTCATGATCTCAATCAATTACTTGAGTTATATGCTCTTTGTTAAGGTAGGAGTCTGTTTCCACTGTGGAGAATGTACTGTCCCAAGCTTTATGTTCAGAGATGCTTCTAAGGACCTGTAAATTTTCAGCTCTTCCAAGGTGCTATGATCAAGGGAGAGGTGTTTACTCCTTTCCTGGCCTGTGCTCCGTTCTATGAGTACTCTTTTCTGTCTTGGAACTGTGAGGAGGGTTTCCTCTCCACAGCCACTACAACCTCCACCATGCCAGCGCTCCTCCTCACTCCAGGACCGCCACCCAGAACTGTGACCCAGATCCAAGCATGGGCAAAACAAGAGAATCCTGCACCAGCAGAGAGATCACTGCAATCCCCCTCGGATCAGCCACTCAATTCCCCCTCTGTCTGTGGGCCTGAAGCTCAGGAGGCAGCCATGGCCCCAAGGAATTGGGCTGGGACCCTGAGCTCCTCTCTCACCACTGCAGTCACAGACTTTTCCCGCTGACCTTCCAAGTTGTCTTTGGCATTTGTGGGTTGAGAAGTCTGGAAACCACCACAGCTGCCAGTGATTCAGCACTCTGAGGCCTGCTCCAGGTTCGCTGGGGCCTTCGCACCCATGCCGCACTGCACTCCTCTCCCCGTCTGGCGCAATATACTTTTATGATAAACCATCCAGGCTGTCTTTGGCTGGAAATTTTTTTCACTCTGTCTTTTCGTGGATTCTGCTGCTTTAGAATTTATTTAGAGCCATTTTTATAGGTATTTGAAGGGGTTTGGGGGAGAGCTCAAGCAAGTCACTGCTTTTACTCTGCCATCTCGGCTCCGCCCCCCTGAAAATGCTATTTTAAAGGTTTTAAATGCACAAAACCCAAGAAGAAAATTAAAATTTAAGTAAATAATGCACAAAACTTTAAATGCATTGGCAGAAAAAAACATTTTAGCAATGTTATGAGTCATTTATCACTAATTTTTTGGTTAAATGTCAATTATGTGCTTTTATGTGCCTAAACAATCCCTGTAATATTAATTTCCCATGAAAGTAATTTTGAGTTAATTGCATGGCAAATGAGTTTGAGTTTTGCCTTCTTAAGAAACTCAAACTATTTTCTCCTAGGCATCAATAGATATTTGACACATAAGAGCGGCATTCTGTAATCTAATTAAATGATTATTTGACACACTTATTGCCTTGGCATCTTGAGTCAAGATTTTCTGGCAGAGGGCACTGATACTAAGTGTTTATTGTGTGAGGAAATCCTTACTTATTACATTGAGAAATTATTTCAAAATGAAGCACCTTGTATATAACATTAGCAACAGTGGACATCATGAAGGCTGTATAAACTTTTGTTTACCCAAGAACATTCATCTGACATGGAAAACCAAGAAGATGAATGACTACAACTGTATTCCAGATAGACCAATACTTTTGAGAAAAAAAAATAGGCACATGACTTTGATTAAGGGAGAAATCCATTTCAATTTTAATTCATCAAGTTAGTAGCAGAATCTCATATCCCTTCTTTCTTAGCCAGTTTATTCTTCACTTAAGCCTTATTCATTTCACCATAGAATGTCACCATACTGAATAGCCATATTGTCCCAATGTGCTGATTTCCACTACTGACCAATTCAGTGGTTAGTACATATATTGGTAATGTTGATTTTAAAGATCTGTAAGAGATGACCAAAAAAGAAAATAAGAAAAAGCCTATGGTTAGCCCATGTACTTTATTAGTGCCCATTCAACGTCAAAATATCTGAAGAAAAGTAGGTGGGGATCCCCTATGGATTATCTGTAGGAGGACATGGAAAAAGTACCTATATTAATGTGATCACAAATTAATGACTATGATTAAACCTCTGGTGCCCAAATGACAGAACTCTAAAGGGGAGCATGACTATAGTAGGGATAGAGAACAAACAGAAAGTTTATCTATGTTGTGCTATTTGATGGAGCTTATGCGCACTTCATCCTTAGCAGGGACTTTGTGGAACTTCTTTTGAAAGTTTTTACTGAAGCTCTGAGGGTGGCCATATAGGCCACTGCCAATCTAGCAGGAATACTTCCAGATACTCAGGCTCTGAACTCTTCTGTCTACTCCTTAACCTTCATTACCTATATGGACCTAATCACCCAAATTCTTTTAGTTCTTCCTAAGCAATATCTTTTGTATCCATTCCTTCTTTATCTGTCCCACCTCTTTCTAAGGTATTCACCATTTAATATGTAGATTATTACAACAGTTTTTCCAAAGCCCCTATCCATTCTACACAATCCAGTCAGACTAACTTTGTCAAGTAATCAGCAGGTATCAAGTTGTTCACATAAGGGGTCAAAATAAGGTCAAGTGTCAAATGTCAGTACAAGCTCAGAAATCAGAAAGCAGGTGAGAAGGCAATTGTGGTCAAGGACTTTAATGACTGACAATTTTTTGCTGTGGTTGGCATATTAGCAGCTATCAAAGCAGGCTGTTAACTTACCAGGACAGCACACATTAATCTTCTCCTTCCTTGGAACTCTCAGAGGACTTATTATCTCTTTCACTTATTTTATAACTGAATCATAAACTTCCCTGCATTGTTACTTATTTCATGCTTCAATACCTGAAACTGCAGTCCTTTTATCACCCATACATGTTGTAATTCCCCACTCCGTGATGGTGCTCAAGAGTTACTATGGCCAAAAGTTTGTCACCCTGTGTCCAACCTGGAGATGAGTTTCTTGTTTCTAATATGTTAATAATTATTATACTAATAATTAATATTAATTATTTGTTTTACTAATTCATGATATTATATGTTGGTTGGTGTGGCACACCCTCTACTGACACAGATAAAAATGACTCTTTGCCTTCACGAATTACTATACCTGAAAAAAAAAGTGTTCATCCTTTTAGTGATAAGACTTTCCAGAGTTAGTTAGTCTGGTCCTGAAAAAACAAACATACAGTCCAACATCAGACCCATACATGACACCTTTCTATCTGGATAAGACTTGCCAGAGCCTGGGTACCATTATGAAAGCCTCTACAATCCCAATTTCTCCTCTTTGCCATATTAAAGCACCAGAATAAGATTATCATGTTGGTATACATTCATTATTTACATTTTATAATTTCATAATTGCTACTTATATAATATGTGTAAATATATATAGACAGGGGACTCAAAAGGAGGCAATGGATAGATATCACTGGAATCTCATTCACCTCACTCCAAGAGGGACTATATTCCTGCTACAATGGGGTGGGAGAAAGGGTCATAAGGTTTGTCTCTGTTCTTTTCTAGAGAGATGAGTAGCAGACTAGAATTATATCTACATTACTCCTTAAATATTTCTTATCTTGGGGCACAGATATTGTGGTTCAAAAAAGTAACTTTCTTGTCCACTATTTCTTGGGCAGGGGGGAGGGGTAGGTACTCAAGATTTATACCCATAAACTTGTCCCTTTCCTGTCAAATTCTAGTTACACAAAAGGCCACCGTAAATAGCGAATAGTGAGTAAACTTTTTTATCCAAGCAAATGAAAAACAGAAATCAGAGTTCTGTAGATTAGACTAAACCAGAAAACACACAAGACTGAATGAATTCTTAAATGGGAATAGGTTGAGCTTTTGGTTATCAGAGAAACCCTGATCCCACCCAAGGGAAAATCCCTCAAAGCTTAGGGATAAGCTGAAAATCAAGGACATGTTGAGGTGCCAGCTTCCCCACAAATATTTGTAAAAGTATTTGTTTTCTCCTTCTTGCAGACAGTCCTAAAGAGTGACAGAAACCAGTGTCCTTTCCCAAAGCAGCTGTAAATAACTTTCCTCTCCAAAACTCTCACACAACACTGCCCCTCACTGGGGAACACAACGTTGAGCCCCAATTCTTTCTATTGATTAGAGTCTTATGCAAAATATCTCAAGCTCGACTGGAAACCTAGCCTACAAAATATTTTAGCAAGTAGATTATTCTGATATAGCCATATTAATAGGGCAGTTTGGTGTATTAGAATGCCACACTAGGAGTCAGAAAATCCTGAGTTCAAAACCCATCTCAGATACTTACTAGCTGTGTGACCTAGGACAAGTCACTTCACCTTTCTCAGATTCAATTTCCTCGAATGTAAAATGGAAATGACAATAGCACCTACTTCAGGAGATTGTTACAAAGATCAAAAAAGGTAATATATGCAAAGTACATTGCATCTGTTAAAGTGCTGTATAAATGTTAGTTACTAGCTATTTTAACTATACAGCCCTTAACTAAAGATATACTTCTTATTTAATTTGGAGAAAGAAATAGTTTATTGTTATGACAATAAGTTTTCAAGTATAAAGGTCCTGCAGATGTCATCAGAAATGACAGACCAGGGGGCAGCTAGGTGGTGCAGTGGATGGAGCACTGGCCTTGGAGTCAGAGAGGACCTGAGTTCAAATCTAGCCTCAGACCAAAACACTTGACACTTACTAGCTGTGTGACCCTGGACAAGTCACTTAACCCCGATTGCTTCACCAAAAAAAAAAAAAAAAGATAGACCCTCAGATCTATCAGATGTGCAACTCATGAGACTTCCCCAGTTGCTATCTTTTCCATGTTTTCTGTCATTTTCCATATTCACATTAGGTCTCCAACTAGAGAAACATACGGTAAATATTTGATTTTCCATTGGCCTTTCTCTCTATGTCTTGAATGAAGTCATACGAACATTTATTAAATGTTATTTTGCTTATTTTGCTAACTGTTAAGGATACAAATACAAATTAAAAGATAAGCATTAACTGTCCCCAAGAAACTTACATTCTGAAAGAGGAAGACAAACACAGAAGCTGAAAAGATTTTTTCTTTTTTTTGGAGGGGGTACCTTTGCAGAAATATGATAATGAAGACTAAAGAATGAATGATGGTTGGTCTGGGTCTTACTTCAGAAGGGACATCTTCTACTCTCTTTCTCTGAAAATTTTACAAATAAATTTGTATTCTAAGCCAGTGTTATTCTTACCTTCTAAATCTTTTCATTTGACCACTATATTAAGTGGTTCCTAAATAAGATAGTTTAGGGGTGCTTTTGGCCTCCTTACAATAAAGATTAATTTAGATTGGTTAAATTTCTTAAATTGTTAGAATGAGTGTCCATGTACTTTATTCCATCCACTTTTCTTTTTATATCATTAGTATCTTATTTAAGCAGATTGGTTGAGTTCTAATTGCATACCATATCTTCTCAGTTATAGTCTTCCAGTTTCATATTAATTTTTGTCTTCTCTAAAAAACCAAGTGTATACTCAGATAACTAATTCAGGAATAACTCCAGCGTTGGTTATGAGTCACTTTCTATTCACAAAAATGTAACACATTTCATTTTTGTGATGTTACTTGATGTTCATCATGCCTACTATCTTCAAGATACATTTCTTGAAAATAATTATTCATAATATATAGGCACGGGGCTTCCGTATAATATACATGCATTTTTCATTCTTAACTCTCAGGCCATATTTTTCACCTTTGCATATAAGTTAATGAGTATCAAAGTATATGTTGATTTAATTTGGAGGGCCTTAATGAATTTTCAATAGAATTTCTCTGCAACTTCATCTTCTGTCCCCCTGGTCTATTATTTGGTCCTTACCCAGGTAGGTCCTTTGCTCCCTCTCCATTGTAACTGCTCCTCTCCACTCTGGAACTATGACTCAGAACTAAGTAACAGAAAGGCCAAACATCACCTCATCCTACACATAGTGCTAACACAGGGACCCCTTGGAATCTCTCACTAACCAGGTCTTTCACTCTCGTACCATCCCTGACTGCTAAGCACTCCTGGCACTGCCATTGGTGCTGCCAGCTCCAATGCCCACAACCTGTAATGCTTTTGCTATAACATATTTTTGGCTAACCCCACCCCAATATCTGCGCACCTCTCATTTGCCTCCCTAAGCTGCCCTAACTGAAAATAACTCACAGCGAGTTCTTCTTGGTTTTCCTGCTCATAATTTAGTTTGATGCAGTTTTTAAAAGATGGTTAGTGGGCTCAGTTGGAAGAGCTCAATAAAAATGCTCATTTCAATCATCCATCTTGCCACTGTCCCTGAGTCAATATCTGTTATACAAGACAGAGGTGGTGAAAAAAAGAGAAAGGTTAAATAAAAGATAATAGGATGAAGGGAAATACACAGTCAACAATCATAAATATGAGTATAAATGGGATGATATCACCCATAAAATGGACTAGGATAGCAGGATGAATTAGAAATTGGAATTCAATATGTTGTTTATAAAAGACATAATTGAAGTAGATAGAAGAAACACAGAGTTAAAACAAGGAACTGCAGTAGAATCTATTATGCATGAGCTAAAATTTAAAAAAAAAGGCAGGGGTAGTAATCAGGATCTCAGACAAAAAAAATAAGAATGGACCAAATTAAAACAGATAATCAAGTAAACTACAATTAGTTCATGTTAATACTGAACATATATACAACAAATGACATAGCATTGAAATTCTTAAAAGAAGAGTCAAATGAGTTACAAGATGAAATAGACAATAAAGCTACATTAGTGGGAGATTTCAACTCATCCACCTCAGAACTAGATAAATATAGCCATAAAATAAACAATAAAAAAGTTAAGGAGACAAAAAGAATTTTTTAAAAGTTAGATTTTATAGAACTCTGGAGAATATTGAATAGGAGTAGAAAGGAAAATATCTTTTCTCAGATGTTTGTAGCACCTTCACAAAAATTGACTGTAGTAAGGCATAAAAATTTCAAAAAGACATGAAGAAAATCATAAATATTAAATGCATCATTTTTAAACCATAATACAATAAAAATTACATTCAATAAAGGGCTTTTGAAGTATAGATTAAAAATGAATTAGAAACTGCATAAGGTAATCCTAATGAATGAGTGAGCCAAAGAACAAGTCATAGAAGCAATTAATAATTTCATTAAAAATGACAGCAATGAGACACATACCAAAATTTGAGGGATGCAGCCAAAGCATTACTTAGGAGAAATTTTATATTTCTAAATTCTTACATCAATAAAAGAAATAGCAGATCATTGAACTGGGTATGCAGCTAAAAAAACTAGAAAATCCACAAATTAAAAATTTTCGATTAGTATAAAAAATTGAAATCCTAAAAATTGAAATTGAAAGCAAACAAAGACATTGAGGTAACAAATAAAATTTGGACTGGGTTGTATTAAAAAGATAGCTCAGTGGCAAATTTGATTTAAAAAAGAAAGAAGAAAAACAAATTGCCAGCATCAAAAATGAAAAGAGTGAAAACACAATAAATCAAGATGGAATTTAAGCAATTATTGAGAGTATTTTGCCCAATTACAATCTAACAAAATTGACAATCTAAATGAAATGGATACATATTTACCAAAATATAAATTGCTTTTATTAACAGAAGAGAAAATAGAATCCTGAAACAACTGTACCTTGGGAAAAGAAATTGAAAAGCAGGACCAGATATATTTATAATCTAATTCTACCAAACATTTAAAAAACAATTAATTCTAATATGATATAAATGTTTTGGGGATAAATAGTTAAAGGAGTCCTACCATATTACTTCCATGGCACAAATGTAATTTTGATACTTAAACCAAGGATAGCAAAAGCAGAAAAAGAAAACTATTAACCAATTTTTCTACTGAATCATGATGCAAAAATTTTAAATAAAATACTAGCAAAGAGATTAAAACAATATATCACAAAGATCATACACTGTGACCAGGCTGGATTTATACCAAGAATATAGTGCTGGTTTAATATTAGGAAAACTATAACCGTACTTGATCATATTTATTCGATCATTTTAGATCATGTCTGATTCTTTGTGACCCCATTTGAGATTTTCTTGGCAGACATACTGGAGTGATTTGCCATCTTTTTTCTCCAGATCATTTTACAGATGAGGAAACTGAGGCAAACAGGTTTAAATTACTTACCCCAGGTCACACAGCTAGTAAGTGTCTGAGGCCAGATATGAACTCAGAAAAATGGGTCTTCCTAACTCCAGGTCCAACATTCTATCCACTGTATCACCTACCTGCCCTTTGCACCACCTAGCTACCCCAACTGACCATATCAATAACAAAAACAAGAATATGTGTGTGTGTGTGTGTATATAATATATATATATATTATATATATGTGTGTGTGTGTATGTATGTATGTACATAGATAGATGCAGGAAAAGTTTTTGAAAAATACAACACCCATTCACATTAAAAAAAATGACAAACAGAAATCATAGGAACAAATGGAACTTTTCTTTAAAATAATAACACTAAATGATTTAACTAGAGAGTATCCATCTAAAACCAAGGACAAGTATTATCTGTAATGGGGATAAACTAGAAGATTTTCTAATAAGAACAGCAGTGAATCAGAGACATTCATTATCACCATTATTGTGCAATATTACAAGAGAAATGCTAGCTATAGCAGTAAATTAAGGAAAAGAAATTGAAAGAATAAGCATAGGTAATGAGGGGAAAGAAGCTATCACTTTTGGCAGATGATATGATGGTATGTACAAAAAATCCTAGAAATTCAACTAAAAAAATAGTCAAAACATCACAATTTTACCAAAGTTGTAGGATATAAAGTAAACCTACGCAAATTATCAGCATTTTTATATATTACCCAAAAAAATGCAATGGGCAGCTAGGTGGCACAGTAGATAGAGTGCCAGGACTAGAGTCAGGAAGACTCATCAAAAGATGTCTGAATAATAACAACAAAACCCAACAGAATGAGAGAGGAAATTCTATTTTTAAAACTGCTTTGTTATTGTTTAGTTGTTTTTCAGGCATGTCCAATTCTTTGTGACCCCTTTTGGCATTTTCTTGGCAGATATAGTGGAGTGGTTTGCCTTTTTTTTTTTCCTCCAGCACATTTTACAGATGAGGAATGGAGGTAAACAGGGTTTTGTGAATTGCCCAGGTCACACATCTAGTAAGTGTCTAAGGCCGAATTTCAACTCAGCTCTTCCTAACTCCTGGCACTATGCTCTATCCACTGTGCCAGCTAGCTGCCCCTAAAATAATTGCAAATAGTATAAAATACTTGGGATATACTTACCAAGACATCTAGGAACTGTATAGACAAAATTACAAAATACTCTTCACACAACTACATATCTGAATAATTGGAGAAATATTAATTTGTTCATGGGTAGGCTGAGCCAATATAATAAAAATGATACAATTACCTGAATTAATTTATTCAGTTGTGTGCTAATCAAACTCTTAAATAATTATTTTATAAAGCTAGAAAAATAATGATGATCTTCATCTGGAGAAACAAAAGGTCAAGATTATCAAGGGTATAGATGGGAAAAAAAATCAGAAGGAAGCAAGTCTAGCAGGTAACAAACTACAAACAAACTGCAAACAAAGTAGAAATCATCAAACAAATTTGATAGAAGATAAGAAATAAAATGATTGATCAATGAAATAGATTAGGTGCACAATACACATAAGCAAATAAGCACAGTATTCTACTTTTTATAAACCCAAGGATTCTAGCTACTGGGACAAGAATTCATTATTTGACAAAAACTGCAGGAAAACTGGCAGAAGCTAGACATAGACTAGCATCTCATACTGGATACCAAGCTCAAAATGAGTACATTATTTAGACATAAAGGATAATCATATGCAAAGTATGGGAGCATGAAAGAAATCATCTGTCATATCTGCAGATAGCAAAAGAGTTCATGACCAAACAAGAGGCAAAGAGGCTGTCAGGAATATAAAATGGATAATTTTGATTATATAAAATTTAAACATTTCTGCACAAATATAACCAGTACAACCAAAATTAGAAGAAAGACAGGAAACTTTTTTTAAATTATACTGGCTCAGCCTGCCCATGAAGAAAAGTAAGGAAGAAATTTACCTCAAATTTCTCTTATAATTTTATTTCTCAAATAGATAGAAAACTGAGCCAAATTTATTTTCTATAAAAAAATGATAAATGGTCAAAGGATATGAAGAAATATTTTTCAGAAGAAAAAATGATAGCTATCAATAGTCAGATAAAAATGTTCTAAATCACTAATAATTAGAGAAATGCACATTTAAAAAAAACTCTGAAGAATCACATACCCATCAAATTGGTTAAGATGATAGAAGAAGAAAATAACAAATGATGGAGGAGATGGGAGAAAATGTGTATATTCATGCATTGTTGGTGGACCTATGACCTAGCCTAACCATTTTGGAAAACAATTCAGAACTATGCCCAAAGGGCTAGAAAACTCTGCATACCCTTTGAACCACCAATATTGCTACTAGGTCTATATCACTAGGAGATCAAAGAAAAAGGAAAAAGATCCACATGTACAAAAAATATTTATAGCAGTTCTTTTAGTGGTGGCAAAGAATTGGAAATTGAAGGGATGCCTATCAATTGAGGAATGTCTGAACAAATTATGATATATGAATGCAATGGTACTATTGTGCTATAAGAAATGATAAAGGGGATGGTTTCAGAAAAACCTGGGAAGACATATATGAATGGATGCAAAGTAAAGTTAGCCAAGCCTCAGTGATATATTGTATACCAATATATTATATATATTCTATTGTATTGTACCAATACTGTAAAGATAATCAACTGTGAAAGACTTAGTAACTCTGATCAATAAAATGATCTGCCATTGCAAAGGACTCATAATATGAAATGGGATCTACCTCCAGATAGAGGATTTATAGACTTAGAGGGCAGAGTGCACCACATTTTTTTTCCTTTCTTAATTTTTTCTTGCTATTTTTTTCTCAGAATGTAGTTGATATGGAAATATTTTTCATGTGACTTCATACGTACAATGAGCATCATACTTCTTGCCTTTTCAATTAGTACAGGAAGTGCTGGAGGATAGTATGGAATTTAGAATTGAAAATAAAAATATTTTTAAAACATAATGTCAAAAGCAGATGTTGGCTCATAAACTGCAATTATTTCGATGTTGGTCATTTTTTGATTTTCTGTAGTAAGCATATTTTATATCTCCTTGCTAGATTTTTAGATACTCAAAAGCAAGGAGTGCTTCATTTTTATGTTTACATCCCAGCACCGCTGTGATAAAAAATACCCAACCCCTTCCCCTGTGCAAGTTAGACTACATTTTTTTGTTTGTTTTTCCCCCTTGAAACCATCTTTGAGACTTAATTGACTCAAGAATCCAAAGGCTCAAGCTCTTTATATCACTTCCTGGCCCAAATGGCGAACTCAGCCAAGGGAGATTCACTGAGCTGAATCAAGTCAAGATGTCCTCAATGAATGTTTTTATTGAATATCCTTCTTCTACTATGGCTAAGTGTTAACTCCTGAATAACTTACAAGTATTTTATATTGTTCAAGCACTGAACACAAACTATTAGGAGACTGGCCTGAATCAGGCCCTGCCCAGAACAACCTAGTGTAGTATCTGGCACATAGTAAGCATTTATTAGTTTTGTTGATAGCTTAGTGACTAAATGCCCCTTGAAATAATATTTCTTATTGTCTTTGTTCACGTGGACAATAAATTCATACAGTTTTTTAAAGTACTCTAATGTGTTATCTCATTTGATCCTAACAAATCCCAGGATTAAAATAAGTACTACTATTATCCCCATTTTACAGAAGAAGACACTGAGGCAAAGTGAGATAAAGTGACTTGCTCAGTGTGGCACAGCTAGTAAATGTTTAAAACCATATTTAAACTCAGGTCTTACTGACTCCAAATCTAGCTCTCTTATCTACCGGGTCATTTAGCTGCAGCAATAGAAAATGAAAACCAAGAGTTTCTTGCACAACTAACAGTAACACCTCTCAGATGGACAAAGGACAGAAGAACTACACAGAGAACCCAATGACCTGAAATTGTCAAAGACAGGTGGCCATGCCTGAGGCATGAAGAAAGCCAAAGACATCAGTGGTCCAAGATAAAGCTGATGCCAAAGAAGGCCTTAGGCTCATATCAAAATATTTTAGTGCCATGAAAGAAGCCACACTTTGAAGTAGACAGAGGAATAGTATCAGTTTGTTGCCCTCCTTTTCCTCTGGAATTCGCAACAGTTTTCAGTCAGGCCTTCATCTTCTTCCAAATATCCATTAGTTCCAGAGCTCCATTGCCTCCTATTGACCATCCTCATTAACTTCTATGGTATTATCCAGTGATGGACAAAATCATTCTCTGACCACTGCTGTCATGGCAACTGAATAGAGGTTTACAAAGTCTGCATCAGAGCCTGGGTCAGGTTGATCTCATCTGGCAGCTAGATGCTCTCCAAAACTCATGATCCCTTGAAGGTCACAATGAACCTCAGCTCTCAGCTATATCATGAAAATGCATAAGTAGCACTGATTCCTTAACTTCAGTCATCTGAATTGAGCCAGAACTGTTTACCAGCACTTTAAGGCAATATTCTCAACAGTAAAACCACTCATTCTGCCAACCAGATAACATTCTTATTCATCAGTGTGTTTTAAGATAATATTCTAACAACAGGGGAAAATGAAAAGACTTGGAAAATGGTGAAAAATCTGAATAATTCTCCTATTATTGATCCCTTGTATTTCAACAACAAAACATTCAGAATCTACTGGTCTGCATTTAAAAAATTAATGGATAATGAGGCTGGACTATCACAAAATCTTTATTAGTATCAGCTTGTTGCAGCAATAGAAAATGAAAACCAAGAGGTTGTTACACAATTAACAGTAACACCTCTCAGATGGACAAAGGACAGAAGAACTACACAGAGAACCCAATGACCTGAAATTGTGAAAGACAGGTGGCCATGCCTGAGGCATGAAGAAAGCCAAAGACATCAGTGGTCCAAGATAAAGCTGATGCCAAGTAAGGCCTTAGGCTCATATCAAAATATTTTAGTGCCATGATAGGTATTGATAGCTATGGACTTTTTAAATAATTTATATTTTCTCTCTTGTATTTTGTGTGCATTTGGTTCAGTGCTTGCTATTGAAACATTCATCTCTGAAATACTCATCTTTTCAAAGAATAATTGTTGTTAGAATAAGTGTCTTTAGAAAAAAATGCTTATAATTTATCTTAAATTCTTTCTGATTTTTGCGCTCTACTACCTTTACTGGGCCTCATTCATATTACCCAAAACGGTAAGCATAATTAAATAAAATTCTCCTGATAGTTGAAATAGATTACTGTGCAAAGGTAAGCTAATGGAAGATGAATGATATGTCCTATACAAAATATCTAATTCTACTTCTGATGCTTGAAGCTAAAATTAGAGAATCCATTCACACACAGTTTCAAATTCAAGTAGAAAACCCATGACTATGAATGTCTATGAAAATATTACATCTATATGACCCTGTAGGACAGGTTTTCTCAACCTTTTTTTGAGACATGAACTCTTCTGTTGAACACTAAAGATTCCTTTTCAAAATGTTATTTTTAAATGCATAAAATACACTAGTTTATAAAGAAAGACAAATATATTGAAATACCATCATCATTTTTTTTTCCGAAAACAAGTTCATGGATCACAGTTTAAGAATTCCTGCTGTAGGATGAACAATACCTTCTCAGGCCTTTCACTGCTACAATGAAAATTAAAACATGAAGGTACAAAGTAAGTTATGCTCTACCCTTTGGCCAGAATAAAGGGAGAGGATTTGCTATGTAGAATGGGAACAATGAAAGGGAGCAAACATGAAGTAAAAAAAAAAACTGATTTAAATGTTGCTTTCAGGTCCAGAAGGACTTTCTTTCATTTACTAGGAATAAGCAAAATACAGGAAAGCTTAGTATTGCATATAAACAGTTATCAATCAAGATCAGTACTTAATGCCAATAGACCCGAGGGTAAACTTAAATGACTTGTACACACTGCCATGCTTAGTGAACAGCTAGAGAAAACCTGGCACCAAGACAAAGCTATGTTTCATTTTTATTGAAACATTCATTGTGAATGATAAAATTATCACAAAGATTAAATAGGGAAAAAAATCTGTTGTACAAATTAAATTCTTAGTCCTTCTTTCTAGAGGGATGAAGACAACATTGTTCCAATATCCCCAAAGGCAAGAACAAAAGCAGGTAGTTGGAATGGAATGTCAAGTCTGATCTATTAGAAAATTAATTTGTTTGAAAGTGTCTTTTTTTTCTTTTTTCTTTCTTTCTTTCTTTCTTTTTTTTTTTTTTTTTGCAAAAGGGGACTCACTAAAATGTGTGGCTTTGTGCTCTAATGAACCAATGCATCTCTAAAAAACAAATGAACAAAAACACTTTCCTGGACCTTCCAAATAACTATTTGTCCAATGACACATACCTTCCACCTTTTGATCAGAGATGAGTCACTACAGGTACAGAACCAGACATACAATTTCAGACATGATCAATGTGTTTATTTGTTTTGTGTGGCAATTTTTCAATGATTTAGAATGAAATACAGTACAAGAAAAAAGCACCGGCTCTGGAGTTACAGATTTAAATATTACCTCTCACATGCACTCCATGTGTGACCTTGAGCAAGTCACTTAACTTCCATTAGCCTTAGTTTTCTCATCTGTAAAATGAGTGTTTTAGACTAGATGACCTCTAAGGTCATTTCTGGCTCTCCATCTATGTGATCCTATGATTTCTTCCCTCAATTTTTTTTAGTGAAGTCATCATCTCTTCCCACAAACTAGCTCACTTTCTTGACTTTCCCTATTTCTCTGAATGACGCCTCCCTATTCTCAGTTACTCATACTATTTGCCTTGGAATTGTAATTGAATGAACCTGCTCCCTCACCCCCACATCCAAATACCAAATTGCCAATTCTTGCTTTATAATATTCCTCCACAGCTGCATCTTTCTTTTTATTGCCACTGCCCACAACTTTATTTGAGGCCCCTAGACTACCATAGTAGCTTCCTAATTGATCTCATTACCTTCATCTTTCCCATTCCTGTCAAATTAAACTTCCAAAAGTACATTCTCAGTATTTCAAAGACCTTTAATGGCTCCCTCCAACCCAACCACCTTGGCTTAATATTCAATGCTCTCTGTCATCTAGCTTCAAACAACCTTTTTGTCATATTGCTACATAAACATATCCTCCATTATAGTCAAGTTCATTTCAGTCAAAGTGGTTCTCTGAACACACTGTGTGCTTTTCTGTTTCTGTACCTCTGTTCACATGTTCCATCCTGCTTATAACTGCATCACTACTACTCTGCACCTTATCAAAATCATTAAAAGTCTTTCCTGATTATCCCAGTTAAAACTGTTCCCCCTCCTCTGAAAGCTTATATAATATGTTATTGTGTATACCACTTATTTGTCTCTTACATTCTTTCTCATACTGTTAGTTATCTTTTATGTCTTATCTCTCCAACTGGATTGTTCACTCTTGGAGTCAGGGACTGTGACTTTCTGTATTTCTTTATCCCCTCCACCACTTATTGTATAGCTTGGTGGGAGGGAGGATAAGCATTTATCTAGTGCCTACTATATGCTAGTTTGCAAATGTTATCTTATTTGATCTTCACAACAATACCGAAAGGTAGATGGGATTATAATCACCATTTTACAATTAAGGAAACTGAGGCAAACAAGAGTTGAGTGACTTGCCCAAGATCATACAACTAGTAAATGTCTGAAGCAAGATTTGAACTCAGGTCTTCCTAATTCTAGACTCATCACTCTATTCACTACATCACTTGACTGCCTCTAGTATACAATAAGGGCTCAATAAATGTGTGCCAATTGTTTAATTGATAAAAAAAAAAGAACCAAAGACAGCCCTTATTCTTGAGAAGCTTGCAAGCTAGTTTAAAGAGATCAGACTGACATGTATAAAACCATTAGTGACTAGTATAAGATGACATGTTGTTACATGACCCTACAGGACCAATGGCCCCTGAAAAAAATTACCTTGTACGGCTAAAAAACTGGCCTCCAGTCATAAAGACCTGGATTCAAGACCTGCTTCAACCACATTCTGGCTATGTGAACCTGGATAAGTCACTTAACCTCTACATACCCTAGGCATTATAAATTTCAGATGAGGTATAGATCTGCATTGATAGGGAAATCTCCTCACTAAGCAGTCTCTGTACAGATGAAATCACAGATCTAAATAATAATAATAATAATAATGATGATGACAATAAATAAATTCAGTGTACAATATGTCCCAAAAGCCATAGTGCTTTATGAGCTTAAAACTATGCTATGACTTTGGGACAGCCTGTAAAACTGAGTACTAAATTGGAAGACACTGATTCTAAATGTCATAATTTAGGAGAAGAGAGGAGATAAATAAGGGCTGGAGTACACCATGAAAGCTTGTTTAAAGAAGATGGGACTTGAACTGTTGTGTTGGAACACTTTTTTTTTTTTTAATTTTCATCAAATACTTCTTTACTTATTCCTTTTTTAGTTCTTCCCACTGGCATCTGCTTAGTAACTACATTCTAGGAGTTGAGAAGTGCACAAGAAGGTTGCCATATATCCCTCTTTTAAATGGGATGAGAAAGTGTTTCCTAACTCATTGTCCTGGAGGTCATTTAGACTGATACTACATCAGAAATTATATCAAATCTCCCCTATTTCACCCATTTCAGTAGGAAAAAGGAGCCATTGGCTTTATGTGCTGTATTACTCATCTCTTTGTGGTCCTCTTACATTGATTTTACCGAGACTTCATTCCGCGTTTTTTTTTTTCTCTTTATTCTCTTTGCCATGGTGGTTTAGCCATCAAACTTTATTTTTAGTTGGCAACAGCCTGGGCTGCTACTAACCTCAAATATTTTAGTAACTTACTTTTTGACTTTGAGGTGTGAACTTTCTGCTCCTCTTCTTTTCTTTTTAAAATATATTCCTTTTTTTCTTTACGCCTCTAGCTTAGAACAAAGGCTCACATAGTCAAGGTTTTGATCAAATATGTACCTTGCTGATGTCAAGGACCCTCGGGCAGTAAAAAAAAAAAAAGAAAGAAAAAAACTTGGGGATATTCTTAGTGGAAAAGATTTTTCACCGATAAATTTATTAATTTAACTACCACACGAGGAAGTTAGCCTCAGGCTGCTTTATCTAGGCCATCATCTCAGCAGGACTACTTTGCTTCTCACAACAGATGAGTTTTGGAAAAGTTATATGTAAAATGAATCTTTGTAAAGCAAACATTATTCTTCCAATCATTCACATTATAATTTTAAATTTATGTTCCAATAAGTAAAATCTTGATTAAAGATTTTTTTATTGCAAGAACAACAACAAAAAAGACACGTAACCTTTTTAAGGCTTGTATTAGGAAGAAAACATAATTATATCCTTAACTCTCAAAAGTCGTATAACAGAAAGAATAAGCTGTATCTGGTTCTGCCCAAGCTGGAAAAGTATAAATTATAGTCCCAGCAACTTAGTCTACCAACTCTAAATAAATTCGGGGTCTCATGTACTGTAAGTTGGCCACTAGGGGGTGAATTATTGAGTTGTAGCAACACAAATTTCTGATAAACAATTAAAAATAATACTCTAATTTCTCATTGAATTTGACTGCCACTGCTGATATTAACTCAATGGAATGAACCAATCTGAAAACTGAGTAGAACTTTCTGATTGGGGTATGAGGACAGGAAGGGACCTAGATATTTTCAAGTCTATCTCACCTTTCTGGGCAAAACAAACTAAAAAACAAATAGAACTGAGCAAATCTCAAAACTCTACAACGTTCCCCAGGAAATGTACTATTCTTTTCCCTTGAGTTCACAGTCATTGTTATTCCCTTCAGACTCATTACTACAAACTCTTACTAAGTGAAACTTTCCTAAATCTATGCTCCCAGTGGGTGGTCTCATTCTTCATATCTGCCTCTGGAAATATTTAACTACAGTCATTCTGTTTATGGAAACAATACCCTTTGGTAATGATATGCCAGGTACCCAGGGCTAAAATATTTATGAGGATACATGCGGGCTTGTGGGCATGTGCACACGCAAACACACACACACACACACACACACACACACACACACATACCACATTCAATGTTTTTTCTAGTTTAACAAATTCAATCAAATCAACCTTACCTGTCAAAATAATAAAACCCAGCTCTTTGGACTCATATGGGCTTTCAAATTTTAGGTAAATTGCCCCTGAAATTCCTCTTTTTTTTTGGTCCCATAACTATGGATCTGTATTTGGAGATAAGCAAGGAAATTTTACCTTGCAGACTACGCCACATGGGAATGAATACTAATTTGTAGTCCTGCTGTGAAAAAATTTAGTCAATTATCAACAAAACTGTGTCAAATGAAAATGCCTGATAAGTATAGGTTGACTTGCTTTATGTAGTATTAGGTACTGAAATAGTCAGTACCCTCCATGCATGCAATTAATCTGTCCAAAGGGTTGTCATATACCAAGAGTTAAAGTATGGTCCAACATGAAGAATGGAAGATAGATTAGAAAAAATGAATTCAAAACTTTTTTGATATTTGAAATCCTAGGGCTAGGACATAGCACTAACCTCTAAATGAAACTTTCATTTTTTTGAAAAACGGACGCACCTCTGGTTAAATCAGAGTCCCAAAGAGTAGCTGTTAAGTTTCTATTTGCTTGTTTCACTTCTTGTTTCATCTGTGAGTTAGAGAATTACAGCTGAGTCCCAGCAGCATATGGCAATGGGCTGGAGAGAAGAAACCCAAATGGAAAAAAAAAAAAGCACAAATACAAAAATAAACATAAGTCAAGTTTGTGCTACTGGGTAGTTTATTTTCATCTTTCTGAGACGTTAATTAACTGTACAATATGCTTCAACTATATAGCACCCCATGGCTCCCAGAAGACCCCTCCCCATGTAGTAAATGGGTGTTTGTGGGATTCTTTGTGTGACTAGAGCTAAGTGAACCAGTATGGATCACAGATAAATGGGCCTCAAATCTTTTCTCATAAATACATTAACAATCCTTTATCACCTTCTCTTATTTGGGTAAGAATTGCCAGTCTCCTGGGATTCCAGGAGAAGGGGTAGAGACAAAGAGTAGGAAATCCAGAACTGGGTTCTAAATGGTGTCCTTTCTTCCCTATCTGGATAGATCTATACAACAACCAGTGAATACAAAAATGGGTGGACAGGGGATTATCAGTTGTTTTTCACTCTATAGGGAAAAAATAATTTCTTCATTTAATTTTTCATCTTAAATGACTGTCAGCATGGTATGGACATCACTCCATTCTCAGCTCTCCTGGTCTACTCTCTATGTGGCCATGACGTTGAAGTAGACATGTAACCCTGAAAATCAGTGTTCTAAAGCATTTTGGGTAAAGAACAATTATATGTCTTATTACATCCAAAAGGCTGAAAATGTCTATCTAAAAATGGTAAACCTTAGATATAATTGATCACTCAGCCTTCTCCAAAAGCAAAAACTGCTTAGGGTCATTCACAAAATATCAATGTTAGAAGGAATTTCAGGGACCATCTAATGCCTACCTAAACAAGAATTCCTTCCACTGAGAGAAATGATTATTTCTGTCTTGTATTTAATAACTAATTATTGAATTAGATCCAAAGTTTTTCCCCTTTTCTAATTCCTGATCCAGAAATCAACCAGTATGGTAAATCTTATTCAAAGACTTACCCAGCCAGGAAAGCTAAGATCTAATTAAAGATAGTAAAGAAATTCTAAGTTTAAGTGAATGAGTGAACTCCTGCAATTGTGTTTACTCAGACAAGTCTGGGAAAATGTAGATTCTCCCTTTTGTGCATGATGATACACAAATTCCAAAAATGGAAATTGATAAGTCTCTTTGATCAAGATTTCGGTGCTCAGAGTTATGTACCTCAAGACCCTGACTGGAATAAGCCCATCTCTCATTATAATATTCATTCTCTCATTAATTGCTAACCAATCAGAGTTGATTGCCACACTCAGAAACACCCTCTTTTCCAAGGACATATAAACTGTGAGACCACTGCAATGAGGGGACTTTGTTATTCAAGAGTGTCACTGACCCTTTCAATAACAAAATGCTAGCATTATTAATATAATGATTTATTACCCAGAAACTATGTCTCATGAATTTTTTAATGTCACACCACATTCCCATCAAGAGGTAAAGCAGCCTTTGATATAAAGGGTTCTAATGAAGAAGAAGCCACTACCCTTTAGTTTGTTGCTGAACTGAAATGCCTGAACAATGATGAGGAAGAACCCACTACCCAGTAAGGCAGTCCAATTCACTTTTATACCTCTCCAATTATTATGGTTTTTCCTTATTTCAAGTCCAAATTTGCTTCACCATAACTTCATTCACCCACTGCTCCTGATTCTGTCCTCTGGTACCAAGCAAAAGAAGTATAATCCATCTTATATATGGCAGTCCTTTGATTATTTGAGGACAGCTATCATGTCTTCCCTAAGTCTTCTATTCTCTAGGTCCACCTTTCCCTAACCCTACCTGATTTCCGTATTTTGGAAGCTCTTCACCTTGTCAATGTCCTTTCTCAAAATGTCATTCCAACAATTAATCACGATATTCCAGATGGGATCTGACCAGCAGAGAGCACAGAGACCTTGTTCTGATCATATGTAACTCCCAAAAGCAGTCAAAGATTATGTTGCTATTGAGTTATTTTTCAGTTGTATCTGACTCTTCGTGACCCCATTTGGATTTTCATGGTAAAGATGTTGGAATGGTTTGCCATTTCCTTCTCCATTTCATTTTACAAATGAGGAAATGGAGGCAAACAGGGTTAAGTAACTTGCCCAGGGTCACACAGCTAATGAGTGTCAGAGGCCGTATTTGAACTCAGGAAGATGACTTCCTAACTCTAAGCCAACCATTCTATCCAACGTACCACGTAGCTGTGCTCTATTCTGTTGCTACCCCATCTCATTGTTGACTCATATTGGCTTTGCATACCACCAAAATCCTTAGATATTTTTCACATGACTTCTCCTATCTTATATCTATGAAGTGTATTTCACATTCTCACACACACACACACACACACACTTTCCAATTCTAACTGTAATTAACTCAACACAACCCTTCCTGGAAAGTATGTATCAACTATCCAATCATTAACTCTGAGATTTCTCTGTCTAAAATACACCATTCTTTTATGTGGATGACCTTCCCCAACTGAAAGAAGGAACTATCTTGTTTTTATATCCTGCTATATAGTAAGTGCTTATTTTTTCCCATTCATTCTATATTGCCTATTCTTCCTAGATTTGTATAATCTAAAGATCTGATAAACATAACAGTTATCTAAATTGACATCCAATCATTACTCATATAACAATGCCTATTCTATTTCAACTTTTGTTGATATTCACCCCCGATACTCTCTGTGATTATACCATATAATTCCCACTGGCTAAGTAGCCCAATGGATAGAGTCCTGGACATAGAGTCAAGAAGATCTGAGTTCAAATCCAACCTCACACACTTAATAACCCTAAGACCCCCAGCCATGCCACTTAAACTCTATCTGCCTCAGTCTTCTTATCTGTAAAATGTTAATAATAATAATAATAGTACCTACATTCCAGGGTTGTTGTGAAGATTTATAATATTTGTAAGGGACTTAGTGCAGCATCTGGCACATAGTAGACAATTGCTAAATGTCTATAATTTTACCCTTCACAAAAATATATCTTCTTAATCTACAATGTTACCTGCTTTTTTTCATTTCCCCCTCTTTATCTAATCTGATCCTGTTGAATAAGATAGAGACTTGCAGTGTGAAATTCAAATAAAAAATAACTAAAGGGTAGTAACACTTTTAAAGATGAGTGATATAAATCATATATCACATATGATTAGTTATTAGTAAAATAAACAATTATTCAGTTAAAGATACTTATTAAATATTTCTACTTCTAGACTTTTGGTTAACTTGAAGAGCAGTAGAACAAGTTTTAACTTGGGCAGAAGTTATTTTATTCTGTGTCTCTTATGTCAGAATCCAGGTTGTTTTAAAGCAGTTGTCAGTATTTGGTCAGGAATCATTGGTTCGTTTATAGCTCACGTGATCATAAGATTGAGATTGGGAAAAAAAATTAGAGATAATCTAGGTCAGCCTCTCACTTTATATAAGCTAATTCAATTCAATATTTATCAAACACTGACTCTGTGCAAGGCACTGTGCTAGACACTGGAGTCACAGAGACAAAAAACACCACAGGTTTGCCCTCAAGGATGTTATAAGGTAAGAAGCAGATATAACAAGGAAACAAATAAATGTGATAGAACATGAAATGCAGTAATAGGAAAGGAGACATCCAAATTACTCTAAGAAAATTTGAGCAAAGAGAAATCATTTTCCACTATTGATATCAAGGAAGGTTATATGAAGGACATGACACCTAAACTGTGCCTTGAAGGAAGAGAAGGATTTCAACAAGTGGAAAAGAAGATAGAGTGTATTCCAATCAGGGAAATATCAAGATTAGTCAATGAGCCAATGGGCATTTGTTGAGAGTTTATTCATTCTAATAACAGCTAACATTTATGCAGTACTTAAAGGATTT
The DNA here is from genome assembly GCF_900497805.2 of Vombatus ursinus. Lineage (NCBI taxonomy): Eukaryota > Metazoa > Chordata > Mammalia > Diprotodontia > Vombatidae > Vombatus > Vombatus ursinus. The sequence continues at coordinate 61,343,294 of NW_020954590.1, forward strand.
TCAAAGCACTTTAAAATATTATCTTGAATTATCCTCTATTAACCCTGTGAGGTATGTGTATTTCCCCATTTTACACCTAAGTAAACTAAAACTGAAAAAGATTAAGTAACTTGATTAGGGTCACGCAGATAGTCAGTATCTGAGGCAGGATATAAAGTCAGGGATTATTGATTCTAGGTCCAGCACTCTATCCACTGAATCACCAAGTTGCCTAATAATATTACTGGAACAAAGGGATGTGTGTGTGTGTGTGTGTGTGTGTGTGTGTGTGTGTGGAAGGAAATGGGGCCAGAGATCAGAAATGAATCATAGAATTTAAAGTTACTTCAGTGGCCATTTAGCCACTGAGAAATCCCTCTGCAAAAGACTCTACTAGAGGTCATCTGGTTTTTGCTAGAAAACCTCTGATGATGGGCCCCTTGTTACACATTACACTCTTTCAATCAATAACCCAACAAATCAACAAGCAATTTCTATGTACCTACTTTGTGGCAGGATAGCTCTGATTATTAGCAAGTTTTTACTTATTTCATGCAAAAATTTAACTTCTTTGGAAATTCTACCTATTGCTCCATTTCCCCCCCTTTGTAGCCAAGAAGAACCCCAAAAAGTCTAATTTTTCTTCCAAATTAAAGCCCTTAAAAATTTGAAAATGCTGTCATGACATTCATTAGTCTTCTTTTATCCAGATTAAACATCTCTAGTACCAAAATATGTAGGACCCAGGTTATGAAGGACCTCAAATGCCAAGGTAAGAGTTCACCAGTTTATTTGGTATGAAGGTACAAAATAAAGATCCACTGAAAGCTAAATAGTGGGAGCTGGATTGTGACGTGGTCCTGTCAGTGCCTTAGGGACATGATTTTGGCAGCTGCTTGAAGGACACACTAGTATCAAAATCATTTAGACACTTATTCCAGTAGTCCAAGCCAGGAGTGAGGAGGCCTAGGGTAGGGATGGGAGGGAGAACAGAACAGGCATTACAATAGGAGCGGAGAGAAAAGAATAGATAGAAGATAAGTTATAGAGGTAGGATAGGCTGGGCAGGGCAACTGATTAGATGTGTGTAGTTAAGAGAAAGAGAACAGTTAAAGATAACTCTAACATATCAAACCTAAATGACTGGGAGGATGGTGGCACCATCAGCTGAAAGAGAGAAGCTGGGAGAGGAGTCAGGTTGGGGGGGGGGGGGTTGATTATCATGGTGATTTACTTTGTATTATTCCTTGCAATGAATGTCACAACTGTTACTTTATGGATTCAAAATAGGCAGTGAATTCAGAACTGTTCCATCTCCCCAAAATGACTGTGATACAAAGTCTATCTCTTGTAGCCTAGACCAAAGAGGTAATTATCACAGGCTTACTACTTGCAACCTATGTGACCTTGGGCAAGTTCCTTTGAGTTTCTGGATTTCAGTTTCCTCCTCTATAAACAGAGTACGTTAGACTAAATGAACTCTAGAGTGTCTTTCAGCTCTAAATTTGTTATTTTATCATTCTGTCATCTCAGTTCAAATCTATGAAATGAGATCCTAGTTCCATAGTCCCTCTACAGATGTTTGGTCAATCATTCAAAACTGATAATTAGATTCTTTACATAACATTTAGATCATCTTGCATCTATTGCTCCATGAAAAAAGTAATAGTAAACTCTCTAAGACTATGAATTGCAGAGCAGGTGACAAAATGGATTGATAGAAGAACTTTATTCATGAAGGAATTTCCTTTACCATTAAAATCATAGGTAAAATCCAAAAAATAAAAATAAAGTCATAAAAATTACTTTTTCAGACTAACAGGAAGTTGAGAACTCAGTCCATTGAATTGGTACATCTGGCACAGGTGCTAAACTTTAGTGACTAAAGGATCAACAATATGGGCTAGATTACATTCAGGAAATCATGTTGTGTTATTTTCTAAGAAGAAAATCCACATTTTAAACCCAAATGTTCACTCAGTGATGCCATAGGGTTGAAAATTTATGTACAGCTTCTGAAGAATCAAAGATATAGGTAGCACAAAGCATAATAGAGAGACACATGGTGCTCATAAGGAGAATAAAACATATTTTCAATAGTAACCTAGATTCAAGAAGTGGAATAAAAGATATCATACACAAAATGTATAAATAGTAAAGAAGATGAACCAGCAATATTATAGAAAGAGTAAAGGATAATAAATGGAGAGCCCAAGAATGCACTGGTACCCATACATTATAAAAAAAAAATTATCCATCCAGCCTAAATGAAAACATGCAGCATTTTGGATAGCTCTTCCCTGGGGAGGTCTCTAAGTACAAGGGCAAGAGCTGCCTAGGATGAAAAGCAACTTTTTTTTTTCATTTCAACTTTTCTCCATTGGATTATAAACTCCTGAAGGATCGGAACTGTCTTTTGCCTCTTTTTGTATCCTGAGAGATTAGCACAGTACCTGGCACAGAGTAGTATCCACATTAACCTGAACACAGAGCCATTAAAGTATCAGAATATTAAGATAAAACTTAAGAAAAATTTTAATTAATAATGAATGGAAATATTGGGTACTTTGGGAAATGCATTGAAGATTTCTGGACACAGGATAAAATTTAGCAAGTCTAGAACAACAAACTGTACTTTTGTGATGTCAAAATACTAGCTTTCTAGTTTCAGTTCCACTAACAGGGATATACTTTTCCAGCCCCTGTGCCTCAGTTTCCTCATCTCTAAAATGAAAGCATAAGGCATCATAATCTTTGAGATTCTTTGCAACACTAAAATTCTCTGAATCTGTGGTCCAAAATTGCTAATTGACTAAAACACTTCATTCCTTCCTAGGAAGGAAATTACATGCTGGGAGTCTTTGACTGATTAAGCAGAATTTCAGTCCTTAATTAGAAAGGTTCAGAAGCTTCAAACCTTGTTGACTCCCTACCTCTACTAGGTCACTTTTGCACCCATCCAGGAAAATTCATTTTCACAAAGTTGTAGAATTCTAGTATTGAATAGAATGATAATCAATTGCTCGATTAGCATTTTATAAGCACCTACAATGTTCCAAGAACTAAGCTAGGTATTAAATATACAAAGACAAAAAATGAAAAATGTGCAGAAATAAATATATACAAAATAAATAAAAGTAAGTTTTCAGAGAGAACAATAGCAGCTATGGGGACCAAGAAAGTAGAATATAGAAAGTGTCACCTGAGCAGAGTTTTAAGGGAAGCACGACATAATAATATCAAATTCTTTTATAAGCACTTCAAAGTTTACAACTTTCTCTAAGTAGATTATTTCATTTGTGACTCTCAATAACCTTAGGAAGTAGATATTTCTTGTAATAGGGTAACTGTCCCTATTTTACAGATTAGAAAACTGAGGTTCAAAGGGTTAAAGTGATTTGCAATAATCACACAGCTAATATTTGAGGAAGGATTTTAGTTCAAGTTTTTTCTAATTCTAAAACTACCATCCACTACACACTGACTCCTAGAGAAGAACAAATAACCAGACAGCTAAAGTATGAAGATTAAAGGATCAAGCTTTGGCTAAATATTACACAGTCTTCTCCATTAATGTAATTTCATATAAGTTCAACAGAAGAGAAGATTTTTTGTCTGAAAAACATTCAAAACACTGTCTTTTGTTTATTTTTTTAATATACAGTCCCTTTTACCTGAATCCTAATTCTCCACAGGCTTATACCATAATGCCTGTGGCAGTCTCTATGAAATACAGCATTTCCATCCCAACTGTGTAGGCTATTTGAAGTTTGGGAGAAAGAAGGTCTTTTCAGAAAATCTAGATTTCTTTACAAAAGCAACCAATTCAAAAAAAGGTCTCTCTTATAATTATGAACTGTATAAAAGACTATCTTTCAAGTTGCTGCAACTTCAAATGATTAATCTTTTGAGATAGCAGGTGTTGGATTCAGCAGGGTCCTAATGCCAGGAATACATTTATATTCAAATTAAACTGAATATAATGAGAAGATATTTCTTCAAAGTAGGAACTCCTTTACAAGAAATAATAATAACTCCAAGATAAAAGGGGGAATCAAATGTGCAGAATGAATATAGTACTTAGATGGAAGAAACACCCATCTTAGCATGTGGTAATAACAATACACAAGACTTCTCCAGGTACTTTTGGTTGGCCCTGTGCTGTTGAGCATATTTACCAATTACTTGGAGGAAAATATAAATTGGAAACCTTTTCAAATTTACAGGTGACACAGGAGGACACAACGCTGGGAGCAATCACTGATGCATTGCTTAGCAAAGTCAGGGTCTTGAGAGATTTTGACAGACAAGAACAATGAACAAAATATATCTAGTATCGTCTCCTCAACTTGAATATAAGTTCCTTGAGAGTAGGTAGTGTTTCAATTTTGTATTTGTAGCCCTAGCTTCTTATACAATACCTGAAATATAGAAAGTTCATTCTCAAAGCTTATTGATTGACTAGTTGAATAAAGCAAGAGAAAATGCATTCATTCTCCCTTGATCAGTCTGTTCCATTGATCTACGTCTCTATTTCTTAATCAATGTTACGTGTTTTTGATGACTGCTGCTTTATGATACGGTTTGATATAAGAAGTGCTAACATCCCCCCTTCATCCTAATCACTTATCATGATTTCCCTGGATATTTAATAAGATGGAATACAATAGGGATGAATTTAAAGTTTTATAATTGAATTCAAGAAACCAGCTTCTTAAGTATAAGAAGAAATAGAGAAAGCATAGTTTGACACCAGTTTGTTGGAAAAGTATTTGGAGGTTTGAGTGGAGAACAGACATGATATGAGTAAACTGAGTGATGTAAACTGAGTGTCAGTATTAGACTACATTAAAAAAATGTTTCCAGGAATAAGAAAGTGATAATCCACCCCGTCAGAATACATCTAAAGGATTGTTCTCAGTTTGGACTACTACATTGAAGGAAGAACATTGATATTTTGGAGACTATCCAAAGAATGGCAGCCAAAATTTTGCCCTACCTCAGGTCGATGCAAAACAAAGATCACTGGAAGGAAAGACAATTCAAGGGCAATATGGTAGCTTTTGCTGGGCTCTTAAAAGACTTCCTTGTGGAAGAGGCATGAAATGTGTGTCATTTGGACTCATCAGGCAGAGCTAGAAGAAGGGATAGAAATTGCAAAGAGGCAAGTTTGGAGCTGATGTAAGGAAAGAAAATTCCTAATAGAGCTTTCCAAAAGTACAATGGTCTGGTTTCAGAGGCAGCGGGTTTCTTTGTCCTGGAGGACTTTAAGCAGAAGGAAGTTAGGTTTACTGTACCAAAGATTGTTCAGTTATTTCAATCATGATCTTTCCATGATCCCATTTGGGTTTTCTTGGCAAAGATACTGGAGTGCTATTTCCTTCTCCAGTTCATTTTACAGATGAGGAAACTGAGACAAACAGGGTTAAGTGACTTCCCCAAGGTCACCCATCTAGTAAGTGACAGAGTCCAGATTTGAACTCATGAAGATGAGCCTTCCTCTGACTCCAGGCCTAGAACTCTATCCACTGTGCCACATAGCTGCTTCTGTACCCGGGACACTTTTTCAAATTACAGATTGGACTAAATGATTACTGGGGTCCCTCCCAATCCTGAAATAGCATGGTTTTGATTTTCACTTCTTAATGATTTTGAAAATAAAATCAAAATATTATGGTCACAAAATAACAAATCTGACTTTCATCAGAACTGACGAGGTTATGTAACAAATTTGCCAAGGAAAGGGCATATTTTTTTTTTACTTATAAGTTCAAAGCTATTAACTCAAGCATTAGAAAGGGATTGAGGAATTGTCTTTCAGGTTCTGCCTGACAAGAGTGAAGATAGAATTTTTGTCTGATAAAAAGGTGCCAAGACTGGCAATTAAAGTAAAGGATATGGTAAGAAGAACTGGTTTAGGCAGCTTGAGAAAAATAACAAGAACTCCAGACTGCAGAGGGGAGAGCAGAAACCTGTCCAGAAATGAAATTGAGAACATAGTCTAGTATTCCTCACCAGAATGGATAGGCTAGGAAACAAAAGTCACAGGCCAGAAATAAGGCAAAATGATAAGAGAAATAGAAAGATGTGGGGTTGGCAGACTGCTACCAGGACCAAACAAAAAAAAAAAGATAGGTAAAGTATTATTTTGGTTAAGGTCATCCCAGGCAAATGGAGACATTCCAAATTGTTTCTATTTAATGGAAAGTCTTAGGTCTTCTTAGGTAGCCCTAACAACAGAGTATGCCCTGTGTTTTAAGGCTGGGTTTATCCATTAAAGGGGTATGTTTAAATAAGATGTATCTCCTTTAGCCTAAGAATCCTATAGCTCTGTCCCAGGACACAATGTTATGTATTTATGACATGAACTCTGAAAATCCCAGTCCCCTAGGTCAGGACTAAAGTTCCTAGGGTCATTTGTCTGGGTTCTACTCCTTCCTTCTTCTCTCCCGTCCTCTCTTCTCTTCTCCTCTCCTCAGCCAGCAGTCCTGAAGGTCTTCCACTCCCAGCTTGACTTTTTTTTATTAAAGGGGCCATCCCTTGACACACTTCTTAAAGATACCTATTCAGGGAATGGGTGTTGCCTCACACAAAGTAAGAACCTGAAAAGGCCTTAGCTTAAAAGGGCCAAGATCTCCCATTGCATCCTGGGCCATCTCCAGTTGTCCTGATGGATATCTGGCCCCTGGACTCAGATGGCTCTGGAGAAGCTGGTGACTTTGCACAGCCTCTCTCACTCAAATCAAAGTCAATTGCTAGTTGCATCATCATCTCCCTGATGTTATGGTCCTCTTCAAGAATTAAGAACAAACCACACAGATACAAAGTCCAAATGCCCTCTTTGTTATAATGATCTATTCTTTTATACTTGGCTAGACAAGATGCAAACATCAAAATATATTTTCTGAGTCAAATCAACACATATTTTTTATGCATTTACCATAGGCTATGCTACCACTGGACTAAGCATAATTGTTACAAAGAAAGTTAAAATGAATAAATAAAAAAATAAAAATAAAAATAAACAAAAAAAAAATAACCAGTCCCTGCCTCCAAGACACTCACATTCAAAATGGGGAGACAACATATAAATTAACTATGCACAGAACATGTATATAATATGTATTTATTTATTTATGTATGTATGAAGGTAATATGAGACAGAAGGCACTAACAACAAGGAAGATAGGGAAAGGCCTGCTGAAGAAGGTAAAAATTTAGATGAGTCTTGAAGGAAGCCAGAAGGTAGAGGTAAGAAGTGAGAACATTTCAGGCACAGGAGAATAGCCAATGTAAGGGACGGAATGTCTTCTGGGAGCAAAAATAAGAAGGCCAGTGTGGGTGGACTCTAGAATATATGAAGGAAGATAAAGTATAAGAAGCCTGGAAGGGTGAGGAGTCTATTTGTGAAGGACTTTAAAAACCTTACTGAGGATTTTATATTTGATTCTATAGCTAATAGGGAGCCTGGAGTTTATTGAGTAGGAGAGTGATGCAATCAGTTCTGAACTGTAGAGAGACATTTAAATATTTTTAAGTAATCATTTTTTAGAAATTTTAAATTATTTCATTTTTATAATCTATCAGCTCTGCTATCTGAAGAACCCTGGACTTTGTTCTTAAAAAAAAAAACTAAATAATGAAATATATCCTTTAAGGAGATTTTAATTTGGATGGACTTTATGAGAAAGGAAAACTTGAGAACCTGGCTACCTGAGTTTGTGAGCCCAAGGTTAACTGACTTTACTTGGGAAAGTAGACTAACAGTAAGCTACACCAAAGTATTTTTGTTTTATCATGGCTCACAACATAATTTGATATTTGGATTTTTTTTTTCATTTTATTGAAAGTAATCCAACCATCCTGATTCCTGGAACTCTCCAACTCTCCATTTAAGACTTTCACTTCTATTAGATGGCCAATGGGAAAATGGTGAGAGCATTATTAAATTTACCCTTCAGACTAATAAGCTAATGGGGCAGCACTGCTTCTGGATGAGGGAAGGATGGCTCAGCTACTTAGGGTACAGAAGCTTGACTTTCAATATCAACTTCCAGGTTTTTAATGGCATAGGAGGTCATCAGCACTATTACCCTCAATGAAGAAACTGTGCCCACAGCATTTACATTTTCAGTGCCAGGCAAAATACTATGTCATCTCCTGCAAAGCAGGATATGCCTTCTTTTAACAGTGGTGACTGAAGCACATGAACAAGCCCAATCATCAAATAAAAGGAACTTTCTTACCATCGGTAACAACCTTTTGCTTTTGCCTTGTATAGCTCAATGGGACATCAATACATCCCCAAAATTGTGGGTTTTTTCTGTGATTAGCTTTTAAATACTCCAGAGGAAGCAGCACTGTGCACTGAAAGAACTGTTCTGCTAAAAAAAATCAAAGAGCATACATATCTATTTAAATAGGTTTTGTGGAATTTTTTTCCCTTCTTTTCTCAAAAAAACTGAGAATTGAGAGAATGGCTAATGATAATGATGATATCTACAGTCTAAACCATTTCATGGGAAATTTACTTTTAAATATTCATCACTTTTTTTAACACTGAGAGAGCATATATTTAACAAAAATTGAAGCAACATCCTCAAGTTAGTGGTCCTTTAAATCCCATGAGTTCATAACACCTTATTTGTCTTCTAACTGTGGCTTCCAGCATCCTCAGAAAAGTGAAGAAAATCAGAATAGCTTCAACTCAGGCTCATCCTCTTATCTCAAAGTAATGTTTGTCTGAGCAAATTTAATTTAACAGTGAGATTTATGGTCTATACAACTGCACTGTTTGGTTGATTGGATCTTAAAAGATATTCATTGACTGTTGCTTATGATATCTTAACACTTTAATTCTCCAAGTCTAGCTTCCATAAACCAATAGTGAGCATCCATCCATAGGTTTATGAAGAATGAGACAATCCATCACCCTACAGAAAAGCTCCCTAATAATGATGAGGGTGGTCCGAAAGAATAATGGACTGATTCTTGAGATGTTGTCCATCTCTAAAAAGTTCTCAAGCTGAGGCTTTAAACTATTTGTTATAAAGACAGCTTGAGATATCTGGGTGGCCCCATGGATAGAGTGCCAACCTCAGATATTTACTAGCTGTGACCCTGGATGAGTGACAACCTCTGTCTGCCTTAGTTTCTTGAATTGTAAAACGAAAATAATAGCAGGTACTTCACAGGATTCTTGTGAGGATCAAATGAGATAAGAATTGTAAAGCACTTAACAGAGTGTTAAGAATCATTGTAGACACAATAAATGATTGTTCCCTTTCCTTTCCCCCAGGATGTTGTTCTGAGGATTTCTGCTTGAGATATGGGAACTGGATGATCTCTGAGGTCCCTAACTGTAAGATTCTGGTATTCCATGATTCTATGTAATAAAAAGCATAATTGAAATAGGTTTTCTTTCTTTCTGAAGATCTGGGGTTGAGGGCTGATATTTTGTTGCAGCCTTTGATATAAACAGCAAAGGAAAGAATAGGGGAAATGATTATTCAATTTATATTAACTGAATGACTATAAATATAACAATATATTATACAACTTAACCCAACAAATTTATGAAAAGAGCACTGGCTCTGGAATCTGAGGCTCTGAGTTCAAATTCTGCCTCAGTCACTTTACTACCTGTGTGAACTTGGGCAAATCATTTAACTTCCCTGTGTCTCAATTTCCTAATCTGTAAAATTAGGAGGTTTGACTAGATGACCTATGAGGATATTTTTTAGCCCTAGATCTATACTGCTGTGCTACCAGTCTTCAAGAAATATTCTTAAATGTATATTTGTTACAACATTAAGCCTAGAGTATTATATGTAAAAGGGATTTTCTCCAACAATGTCAAGATACTTTATGCATATGATCATTATATTTTCCCTTTGATTGAAAGTGGTTAGTAATTATTATACTTATTTGACAATGAAGTAAATTTTAAAAGCTGAGGGTGCTTTTTAATGAATTATCTAAAAAAATTCAACCAAATTTAATGTCAGGTTCTGTAAGAGGGAAACCTGGATCTGCTGAGCATTAGGAAAAAATGAGATTTATCTGCAGTTAGACTAAATGGAAGAAAGAGCAAAACACTGGAATATTACCTGAAATCATACATTTTTGTCATCCTTTTTCAGAGACAAAACATAACAGGGCAATTTGCAGTCCATTTTCTATTATAGATACCTAATCATTCTCTTGGAAAACCTGAAAGTAATTGACTTTTATTCAGTTTTAAATACCTGAAGCCATAACTTTAACCTGCCTTATAAAACAAATGTGCCTTTTTATTTTCACATCAGGATATTTTTAAAAGGTTAGTGTGAAGTGGCAATAAATATGCAAAGAATTTTGCAGCTAAGACAAACATCTCAGTAAATAACTTAATTGAGATGTGAATTTTTAGTGATTGAAATCCGATTACTTTGTGCCTTAATTTGTGTACTGCTTGACTGCTCCACAGTTTCAGGCAATTTAACAATGTAGACAGTATATGAAGATGGAATGTTAAATAGAGACTGTGATATTCAAAGTAAGAATGTCTGAGTTGGATTTTTGGGTTTGTTTGGTTTTGGTTTCTTTTTTATTCACACCACTGAGTGGGATGCAACTTGAGTTCAAAGGTGTCTCATGGGCAGAATATTTAAAAGGTATCTGATGCACAGCTTCTCTCTTTTCTTGTCACTAGATAATTACTTTTTTAACCTCCTTGTTAAATGTTGGTAATGACTGGGCTCACAAAGATTAATAGTACAGTACACAGAATCACCTTCATTCCTGTAAATTGTAGCTCTCTGCATCCTAGAAGTCTAGGTATGATGTAGTCAGTCTTTGAGTAAGCTTCAAAGAAATGGCTTTGCCCATGCTATTATCCCATTAGAAACCATATAGAGTACAAGTCTATTCTGAATGGTACCAGCTATGCTCAAATACAGATTGTGTGTGTGTGTGTGTGTGTTTTTTTAACAAGCTTTATTAAATATCTACTATATAACAGTCACTATTCTAGGAGCTGAATATAAGAAGATAGAAAAAATGGTACCTGCCCTCAGTGTTCTTACATTTCTACCAGAGGAATGCAACATGCACAAAGTAAGTAAATACAATGTACATATCAAGAGGAAGAGAGTGCCAATAATCAGGAAAGGTCTCATGAATGACTCCGTATTGGAAGACATTCCCTTTCCTTCTCTCTCCATTTCTACATTTCAAGTTATCTTAACAGTTCCCTCTTCCTTTGCTCCAGTCTCAGATGATGAGATAATCTTTATCAAGGCAAACTACTCTATTTATGTCCTTGATCTCACATGGTTGTTGTTGAGTCATTTCAATCATTTCTGACTTTCCATAACCCCATTTGGTATTTTCTTGGCAAAGACACTGTAGTGCCATTTTCTTCTCCAGTTCATCTTATAGATGAAGAAACTGAGGCAAAGAGGGTTAAGTGACTTGACCAGGGACATACAACTAGTAAGTGTCTGAGGCTAGATTTGAACTCCTAACCCTCCCATCATTTCCAAAAGTTTTTATCATTATGCATGTCTCCTCTCTTCCTCATATTAACATCTTTTTATCCACTCCCTATTTTCCTGCTGTCTACACACATGCTTATATCTCTTTCCATCATTAATTAAAATATGTACATATATGTATATATGTACATATATGATTGGCTGTTCATCCTTCATTTTTGAAGAAGAGCAATGATAGCATAACATCGGGGTCAGGGTATGGAGTGTTCGGTTATAGTTGATAAGCACAATACAAGTTGAGAAGACTGTACCACAGGTTGGTACGTAGAGTGCATTAGAACATTTGGGATGGAAATGTCTCTAGATTTGCACATTTCCTTTGTGTTCTGCACCTTCTTTAATGAGGGCATGCCATGCTGGGTGGTCCTATGCCAGAGTCTCTCATGTCTCATAATTAATACTAAAGTTCTTCAGAGAGACCTTTAGAGGTTACCATCTATTCAAATTACTGTCTTATTTATCATCCACCTTTCACAGTTAAACTGCAATATAACATTTTCTACCCTCAATTCTGCCATTTTTTTAGATCCTACTCATTTCTTACCACCTTGTAATCTGGTTTTTTATTTTCAACACTTGAATAAAACTTCTCTCATCAGTTTGTATTGCTAAACCCAAAAGGCTATTCTCAGGATGCATCCTTCTTGACTTCTCAGAAGTGTATGACATTCACCTACCCAGCAAAACTGAGTATAATCCTTCAGGGTAAAAAATGATCATTCAATGAAATAGGGGACTTTCAAGCATTCCTGAGGAAAAGACCAGAGCTGAATATAAAATTTGACTTTCAAATACAAGACTCAAGTGAAACATGGAAGAGGTAAATGGGAAAGAGAAATCATAAGACACTTATTAAGGTTGAACTGTTTACATTCCTGCATGGAAAGATGATATTTGTAATTCATGAGTCCTTTGTCAGTATTAGGGTAGTGGGAGGGAAAAATTATATGTATAGATAGATAGATAGATAGATAGATAGATAGATAGATAGATAGATGGCACAGGGTGAGTTGAAGATGAAGGGGTGATATCTGGAAAATAAAATTAAGGGGTGAGAGAGGATTATACTGGGAGAAGGAGAAAGGGAGAAGTAGAATGGGGTAAATTATCTCACATGAAACAGACAAGAAAAGGCTTTTACAGTGGAGGGGAAATGGGGGAAGATGGGAGGGAATGAGTGAATTTTATTCTCATAGGATTTGGCTTCAGGAGGGAATACCATATACAAAGGGGTATGCAAATCTATCTTACCCTACAGGAAAATAAGGGGGGAAGGGGACAAGAAAGCAGGGGATTGATAGAGGGGAGGGCAGATTGGGGGAGGGGATAATCAGAAGCAAACACTTCTGAGGAGGGACAGGGTCAAAAGATAGAATAGAATAAATGGGGGGTAGGATAGGATGAAAGGAAATATACTTAGTTTTTCACAACATGACTACTATGAAAGTGTTTTACATGACTACACATCTATAAAGCGTATCAAAAAAAAAAAGAAGTGTATGACATTGTTGATCATCTACTTGTCAATTCTCTCTTGTCCCTTTGCTTTCATGGCACTGTTCCATCTTGGTTCTCTTCCCACCTGTCTGGCTGATTCTTTTTGGTCTCCCTTGATGGACCATCTTTTATGTTTCTCCCTCTGTATATGAGTGTACCACAGGACTCTGTCTTGGACCTTCTCCTCTTCTATCTCTCCACACTTTTGATGAGTGATCTTTTTAGCTCTCATGAATTTAATTGTCATCTCTATATAGACAATGCACAAGCCAGCATATCCAGCACCTCATCTCTAACTGCTGGTCACGTAATCCTACTCAATTGTCCCATAGACAATTCAAACTCAAATTAGATCTTTGAAGTATTTTCAAAAGATATAGATTTAGCAAGGTATACCTCAGGTGTTGAAATGGATGATCAAATGCACAAAAGTGAAAAAGAATATGGCAAGGAATAATAAGTTGTTCAATAGGAAGACACCAGATAGGAAATACTTGAATACTAGGTCAAGAAGTTTGGACTGTATGTAGTAGATAATAGGTAACCACTGAAAGAGTTTGAGCAAAGAAATGATACCATCAGATCAATTCATAAGGAAGGCTAATCTGATAAGGCATGAAGAATAAGTTGTCAGGGAAAAAGACTAGAGGTGACACAACCAATCAGGAAGCTGTTGCAGTACTATAGATATATGGTAATAATGACCTATATGAAGGTAGTTATAGTAGGAATAAAAAAGGGACATATGTGATAGGTACTATAGAATCATAAGGACTTGAATATTTGGACAATTTGTGAAATAGAAAAGATGAAATATAGGTACTGATCATTAAGTTAGATTCTACTAGTTCTATTAACTGAAATAGACAAGTTATATTTTAAGAGTTTTGTTCTGGAGACACTGAACTTGTGGTGTCAATATGCCATTAGTTAAAGCTTTGAGTCTACTATCCCAAATTATATCCATAGTGTCAGGTCAGCTCTACAAAAGGCTATTTCTCAGGGGAGCTAGGTGGCACAGTGGATAGAGCAGTGGATAGAGCCCTGGATTCAGGAGGACCTGAGTTCAAATCTGACCTCAGATACATAACACTAGCTGTGTGACCCTGGGCAAGTCACTTAACTCCATTGCCTAGCCAAAAAAAAAAAAGGCTATTTCTCTTCTCTGAATTTCATAGGTACCATTGAGGGGCTCGGGTGTATATGCATTCCCCTCATGTTTATCAGTTGATATCTATTGGGTTATCAGATTTAATTAGCTTTTAGAAAGGTATATTCACTAAGGTGGTATAGTAAGAAAATTTGATACAAACATTCCTTCCAAAAGTCAGTGGCACACACTCATACCAGTACACACATAATCCCAAGAAAGTGAATTTATTTTGGTGAGGCAACTGGGGTTAAGTTCCTTGTCCAGAGTCACACAGCTAGTGAATGTTATGTGTCTGAGGCTGGATATGAACTCAGGTCTTCCTGACTCCAGGTGTGGTGCTCTACCCACTGCACCACCTAGTTGCCCCAAAAGTGAATATTTAAAAGGAATAGCAAGTTGTACATAATAGATTTGCAATTTCATGTGTAATCATCTTTTTTATTACACTATATTATGGAAATGCATGTTTTATTCCATAAGTTAAAATTAAAATAAATTTTAAAAGAAAAAGAAAGTGAACTAAAGTTTAGAGTGTATGTGACAAAGGGGTAACATGGCTCCAGGTTGCTGGAATTCTCTTTCTTGCCCATAAAGTTCCTCTTAGGTTGTAGTTTTCTACTAAGATAATTATAGAGCTTTGAAAATGCCTTTCCTCAGTATGTCTAGCTTGTGCTTCACTCTGTATTCAGATTTTGCTACCTGTCATTATTGTTCTTGGTATTGAAGACAATGATAAATTCCTAATCTCTGATCCTACAAAGTTCACAAGTTCCTCCTCTGACCAAAGTGGTTTTGGGGTGCAAGGGAATCTTAAGTGCTCTCCTTTCTTAAAAATTCTTCTCAAAGTCTTCTCTGGAAGTTTCCACAAAAGTGCCAGATTTTCAAATACTTGAATAGTAAATTGGCTTGCCATTTTATATAAAAGCCAGAGGGTATGATCGAGTCTTCTCAACCAATCTAAATATACTCCACACGAAATGTCACTCCAATTCATGCAATTGTATTTAAGGACTTCTGAGTTAATCAAGAATATTTGCATTTAGTCCAAGGTTTTTCAATAATTAAATTGAAATGCCTACCTCTTACACATATCCATATCACACATCTACTTGAATGATACACTGGATAAAGATATTCTCAGGGCCTAGTGTTTTGTCAGTTATTTTAAGAGAGGTGAGACTTACTTTGACTCAATCAACCTCCACCCTTATACTTATTCTATAGGTAATACGAATCCATGGAGAAAATTAAGAGTTGGAGATACAAATTTAGCAGTCATTTATATAGAGCTCATAGATGAAGCTGTGAATTCCAAGAAAAGAAGAGTGGAAGAGAGGGAAGAGTAGGTAATGGGAAAACAGTGGAAAGGAGGGGGGAGGTAGAGGAGGACAAAAGAAAAGGGAGGAGAGAAGAAAGAGGAAAGTGGCAAAAGGGAGAAGAAGGGAAGAGAAGTTAGAGGAGAGAAGAGAAGGGAAGGGTAGAAGATAAGGAACAGCAAAGAGGAGAGGGAAAAGAAGGAGAAGTGGAGGGAGGAAGAGGAGATGATGTGAATGAAAAGACAGAAGCAGGAAAAGGGAGGGGAAGAAAGGAAGAGAAATGAACAGAGGGGAGGAAGAAGAAAGGAGAATAAGTAAGAGAAGAGAGGAAAGAAGGGAAAGTGAAAGATGAGGGAAGCAAGAATTTTGGGGAATATTCACATGCCTTAAAGGGCTGATGTTTTCTAAAATACATGTTTTCCACAGCTTTGATTACATTTTTCCTTCATTTTACCTCACCATCTTTTCACAATTAAACTCCTAGAAAAACTTCATCTCTAATGTTACCAAGGATTGCTTTATTGAGAGATCTGATTATCTTTTCCTATCCTCTTTCTTCTTTGCCCTTCCAAAGTCTTTGACATTTTGCCTACCCAAGTCCTACTTACTACAGTCTCTTCCCTTGCTTTCCATCTTTCTCCTTCTTCTCATCCTATCTGTCTGACCAATCTTTCTCAGTGTCTTTTGAAACATCATCATTAGCCAAGCATGGTGGCACACACTAATGATCCCTGGAGCAGGGGAAGCTAAGACTGGCAGATCTCTTGAGTTTAGGAGTTGCAAGTTGTAGCAGGCTAAGCTAATTGATTGTCCAATCTAAATTCAGCATTAATATAGTGAACCCCCTGAAGCACTTGGTTATGAGGAGTGAAATGATTCAGGTTATAGCATCCATGTTATAGCCAAACAAAACAAATTCTCATATATGCCTATAGCACCCATGTGGGATCAGAGCCATTATTAACTCTATAATTCCATATTAAATAAGATAGGAGACATAGTCTTTAAAATAAAAAAGCAAGAGAATCATCCATATCTTACCTCCTAACTGTAACAGTCTCTCAAGTGTATAGCCTAGGCCTTCTTCTTTTCTCAAAGTTCCATCCTTCTTGGGAAAGCCATTCTATCATGTTCCCTCCAGGGCTGTGCTGGAGTCAGTTCATATTGTCTTGTGATTGTTAAATTTTCAGTGTTATCATTTACACTGCAGAGCAAAAATTTAATGTCTCTGAAGCTCGGTATCAACATCTATAAAATGAGGGGGTTGGACTATATGCCCACTGAAGTCCTTTTTGGCTCTAAATCTATGATCTTGTACTATATGAGTCTATGATTTTAAACTTGGGCAAAAACTGTCTCTGGAATTAAGGTTTCTCCTTGGAAAAAGTGCAGCTTTGGGCACCATCCTTAAAGTCTTGGTTTCTATGAGGAAACTGGATAGGCCAAAATTCAGGGTTGGTTCAATATTAAGACTAAAATAATTGAAAATAGTAATAATGGAAATAATACAAATCATATTATTGTATCAATAGATGTGGGGGGGAAAACCTTTTAACAAGATATAGCATCCATTATTATTTAGAAAGCATAAGAATAAATGCAGCTTTCTTGAATATAATAATAGCTATCTAAAACCAAGACCAGCATTATCTGTAATGCAGGTAATTTAGGGGTCTTTCCAATAATTTCAGGGGTAAAACAAGAATGTATATTGTTACCATTACTATCAAATGTAGTCCTAGAAATTCTAGCTATAGCAGTGAAACAAGAAAAAGAAATTGAGGGAATAAGCATAAGCAAAGAGAAAACAAAATGTTCACAAATGATGTGATTGTTTGCTCAGTAAACCATAGTCAATTAAAAACTAACCGAAACAATTAACAATTTCATCCCATCTTCATAATATAAAATAAGCCCACACAAAGTATTCACCTTTTGCATATTAACAAGCAATCAAGCAGGGATAGATAGAAAGAGAAATTCCATTTAACTACATAAAATATAAAATACTTAGGAATCTACCTATCAAGACACATATAAGAATTGCATGAACAAAACTGAAGGAAAAAAAACATTTTTACACAAATAAAGACAGGTTTAAATACTCAGAGAAATACTCATTGCTCATGAGTAAGGTGAGACAATGTAATAAAAATTACAGTGCTACCTAAATTAATTTACTTATTCACTATCATATCAATCAGAATATCAAAGGTTTACTTTATGTAGCTAGAAAAAAAAATTCACCTGGAGGAAAAAAAGGTCAAAAATCTCCAAGGAAACAATGAAAAAAAGTGGGAAGGAAGGAGTCTTAGCAGTACTACTTCTCAAACTATGGTACAAAGCAGTAATCATCAAAACAAGTTGATACTAGCTATGAAATTGAGATATTGTTCATGAGAAGAGATTAGGTAGACGATATACCAAAGCAAATGAAAACAATAGCCAAGTGTCTGTTAAATCCAAAGACCCCAGCCAATGGATCAAGAACTTACCATTGAATGTAAACTGCTGGAAAAATGGAAAACTGTCTGGTAATATCTAGGTATGCTTCCACATCTCAAACTGTATACCAAAATAAGTTCTAAGTAGGTACATGATTTAGAGAAATGGGGTGAAATTTTAAACAAATTATGTGAGAAAAGAGGGCTTTACCTGTCAGATCTATGGATAAAGGAAGAGTTCATGACCAAACATGTGATAGAAAGGATCACAGTCAATAAAAAACAACTTTGATTACTTAAAATTAAAAAGTTTAAAAAATATTAAAAGGTTTTTGCACAAATAAAATCAGTGTAGTTAAAATTAGAAAAGAAGCACATAAATAGGAGGGAATCTTTTTAGCAAGTTTCTCTATACAATCTCTCTATAAAACTTTCATTTCTATGATATATAGGGAACTAATTAAAATGTATAGGAATAAAAATTAATAAATGGTCAAAGGGTATGAACAGTTTTCAGAAGAAGAAATCCACACAATCAATAGTCATATAAAATGTTCTAAGTCAGTAGTAATTAGAAAAATACAAATTAAAACAAATTGGAGGTTATTGCACAAATTGGACCCTTAAAAGTTGACAGAAAAGGGCCTATATGCAAAAATATTATAATACATCTTTTTGTAGGGTCAAAGAATTGACACTGAGGGAGTGTCCATCAATGGGTGAATGACTGAACAAATTATAGCATATGAAAGTGGTGTAATACTATTGTGTTGGATGAAATGATGGAGAGGTTTTCAGTGAAACCAGAAAAGAATTGCATATATAGAAGCAGACTGAAGGGAGAAGAACCAGAATAATAATTTATGTAATAACAACAATGTTATAAAGACAAACAACTTGGAAAAACAATGATTAGATCTTGAATCAACACTGATTAACAAAATGAATAACCAACATTCCAGAGGACTCATAGTGAAACGTGTTATGCACCACCTGACAGGGAGATGATGGACTCTTTTTTTTTCTTTTTTTTCTTTTTTTTTTTGGTGAGGTAATCGGGGTTAAGCGACTTACTAAGAGTCACACAGCTAATAATTATCAAGTGTCTGAGGCCGAATTTGAACTCAGGTCCTCCTGACTCCAAGGCCAGACCTTTATCCACTATAATGGACTCTTGAGTGAAAATTGAGACTTTTTTTGGACATTGCCAATGTGGGAATTTGTTTTGCTTTATTATATATGTTTGTAACAGGAGTTTTGTTTTTCTTGCTTTCTCATTTGGGAGGAGGAAAAGATGAAGGTGAAGGAGAGGAGGAAATTTTTCATTAAAAGTAAAATTTAATTTTAAAAAATAAAATTAGGGAGAAAAAAAGGAAATCATTTTGACAATGAGAGTAGGATGGATCAGCACGGGAAAAGATGGGAGCCATGAGAGTAGCTGAAAGATGACTAATAGGAAATAAAAACAGCCAAACTAAAAGCTGAGAAAGTAGTTTATAGTCTTCTTTGCTCTGCTGCTGAGCTGACTGGAAGAAGATTATCTTTCCATTTGCTGCTGTGATCTGAAATGATTGGAGGAAGAAGCATCTTCTGCTGCTTGTTGGAGAAAGAAACCTGGTTGGCTTTGTTTTTTATTGCCAACTAAGGCTTGAGAGATAGAAACCCCTTAGGAGTTTTGTTTTGGTTTGGTTTTTTTGTTTTGTTTTTTTCCTGCCTGGCCCTTTACTGCTTTGTGTGGTCTGAGAGGAGGAAACCACTCAGAGATCAGACAATTTGTTTGTGCTTTGTTCTCAAAGAGAACCATGACATATGAAAGAAAGGTAATGACACAACTTGCACAGAGATAGCAGAACTGAATACCCATGCAAGGTAGATCTCAGGCTTAGAGGAATTGCTTTTTTCTAAAAAAGAATTAGAGAGCCTTTGAGACCAGTCAAAAAAAAATAATTCAAATAGAATAGCTAGCAGAGAAGTGGCCCTCCTCAATAGATGAGTTTGAGTGCAGATTCTTCCCTGAGAGGATCAAGAACATTAAGGTATGCAGTATAGAGGCATGAGTTATCCCTAGCAAACAAGTGTCTCTACTTGTCTACCTGCTGGCTTCTATCAGTTTGTGGGCACTCTTTCCCATGAACACCATGTGTATTTATTGGCAGGAGAGTGTTACCCAGGTTTACATGTGGACTTTTATATAAGATTATTCTTACTTTGCATTCTACTTAGTAAATGTTTCATGATTGAGGTCATGGCATTATTTCAACTGATTTGTTAAATGGGAAGCCTAAGAATAGGGGCTCGGGAGCTACAGTTGAAAGAAGTAGAAATAAGTCTCCTCAACACCAACGTTATCTCAGGAGTTCCAAAAGCAAGTTGTAGAAGTATTGCTATCTCATCTAGGAACCCAAACCTGATAACATGAATAAAGTTTGTGTCACTGAACCAGACTAGAGAGAGAGAGAGAGCCTAAGAAGGAACGTATTTGCCAAACACACCTGTGTGTGTTTCTGTGTGTATGTACCCTCATGAGTTGAGTTGACTAGAGTTAAATACATGTTGAGTTTGTTTTGTTTTGTTTTTACAAACCCACACTATACCTATACACATCTGAATGTAATAACCTCTAGCAATGCTTTGACTGTCCACAAAGCCTTGGGATGTGCAATTCTTCCCAGCTTGGAAAAAGAGAAAATTAATACTAAACCAGCCATCAAATGAGAAGGTAGATGATTTTCATTTAAAGGGTACAGAGAAACACTGAGGAGAGAAGGGAGAGGTGATTGTAGTCCCAAGGCAGCAGCAGTGGCAGCCAATATCTGCCACAACTGTAATTTCTCCTCTTCAAGACCATGAGAGATGTCTTCTAAATGGACAAGTGTAGAGGTGTGTGGCAGAGTGTGTTTATAAATGAGTTCGTGAGTTTGTGTGTGTGTGTGTATGTGTGTGTGTGTGTGTGTGTGTGTGTGTGTGTAAGTGTTAACTCAAGAGTTCTGGACACTTACTTCAGCACCATGAACATCAAAAGAAAAAAAAAAAGATATGAAAAAAGAAGACCAAGGAATAAGCAGTGCCTCCCCTGCCACAGCTCTTTTTTCCATTTGTCCTATTTTTTCCATTAAAGAATACATGTGAAGTTATTATGAATATCTATGGTTGATTTTGTCCTTGTGTAGCCTGGTGTCCCTTTCTTTGCAATATGAGGGCACAATAGGTAGAACACAGGTGGGTGGTGCAGGAACGGTAGTTCAATCCCCAGCCCATTTTTAGAGAACTTTTCTCTTTAGATGGGAACATAAGCATGATCCTTTTTATAACTACACTTCTAATTATAGAAATACTATGAATGTGGACCGATTTCTCTAAAATAAATCTGCCTCATAGAAAAGAATCTGAGAGGCGAGGGTATTAAGAGAGAGGAAAATTTTCAAAATGGTTATAAATTTCAGAATGATTATAAACCAGGATGATTAGAAAGAAATGGTTGTGGCCTCAAAAGAAATAAAAATTAGAAAAAAATGGGTAAAATTTTGGATAAAGAGTTTTTGTTTTGAAGTGAATCTGGGTACTTCTACCACCTGGTGGTGACATAGTCCTAAAGCTCAGAATAAAAATGATTCAGAATTAATCTTGGTGACATAGTGCTGAAACTTAGAAGAAAAACAATTCAGAATTAATCTTCATTGAGATTTTAACTGAACTCATGATCACTAAGAGAGAAGAGAAAATGACCCACACAAGTTCTGGGGTCCATCCAAAGTGAGTGGGAAGGACATGAGAGAAAATCTAGCAAAGTAGCTGGAGAAAATAAGTTGTCATGGAGGAGATATGAGAGCCAGGAGAGAGGAGGACAACAAAAATCCAAGGAGAAAGGAACATCTAGGAAGACTAGACAGAATATATGAAAAAACCTTAAAAACCACAAGTTTGACTGAGAGGATGAAGAGCAAGCATACCTCCTAAACTCTTATGGAAGCCCTGGAGAAGAGTTCATTTGCAATGTCCAATTGGTATCAGCAATATATCTGCAATTCTTTGGAAACTACAACATAATTTCTGATCTGAAGAGAATTTTAATTTTCCATACAGTTAATGGACTGGGTGGTCATAGGTACAGGGGGACAAAGAGGAGTGTTATAACTAATAACTCATTTTCCTCACACATTAGAAAATTTTCCTTTATAAGGATTACAAATGGCACATGGGAAGTGAAATCTTCTCCCCTCTCCCCAAACTTATATTCCTTTACAAGCCTGATTTCTTTTATGGCAATACCAAGAATTAAAATTAGGGATGTAACGAGTTCTAACACCTCTGTGCCAGTGGTTATTTACTTTTGAGCATTGTTTTAATTTATAATGATTACATATTAGCATTGGAACTAATTATGAAATTTTGGTATAATTACCTCATACTAAATGTGTCTTTTTGAGCAAATAAATATTTTATAAGTACTATTCATGGCATTTACAATCAAATTAATGCAAGAGTAAACACAACAGCAAGTCATCATTACTTTGATAAATGTAAACTAATTGTAGAAGGTAATAGCATCCATCCCTAATACACTGTAATATTACCATTAATGGAACTTAAAGTGGGATTGAATACTTTAAGATCTTTAAATTCAATTGTTCTTTAGAAGACTGAAAACTGCTCAGATGGAATGTGGTGTGTAATATACCAGCTTGACTTTAGTGACCAATCTGTTTGTGAAGGCCCAGAACTACTTAGTTGGGGAATGATTCAGTATATTTAACCATTATAATGACTAAGGGCTCAGGAATAGCTCAATCACCAAGAATTAAGCAAAGGAATAGATGTCTTATCAGGGTGGGATTGTATTGAGGATCTCAATCAAATTATCCCACTCTAACTAAGGTAAATGAGAAAAGGCAACACCTGGTATCTTAACCAAAAAGGGAAATGTCTTTTCTGAGTCAAATCAATCAAAAGTACTACAACTAAGTATGAAAAGAACTCAATCAATACAGTTGTCTTTAACAAGCAGTCAAATAAACTGCATCAGTGTTTGGATTGGCTGCGAAGACTTGGTCATGCCTTAATGTCATTTATAAAATAAAAAGATGGCTCAGAAATAAAGGTATTCAATTGATTTGGAGTCTAGTAAGTAGTCAATTAGGAGAGAGAATTTCAAAAATGCTCTGCCACCACCAAGAGGTTGCTTGGGGGGAAAGAACATGTTGGCTTCAGCCTTGACCTCCTTCCCTACTTCACTTCTCCTCTTGGCCAAAGAAGGGCTTTGTAAGTATCAAAGTGCCCACAGGTTTTTAGATGTTCCACCTCCCCATCTGTGTCTTAGCATCATCTAGGAAAGTAGCTGCTATCCCAGTGCTTTCTCTATGTACCAAGCTACCTCCTTTTTTTTTTAAGAAAAAGTATCTAGCATTCAAAAGAATAATAACAAAGATTTAAAAATGGAGAAGATGCTTGTTTTAAAAAAGACAACTGGAAAATATTGGCTACTACTAACCCATGTGCCTACTTTTTTCATTCCTAGGAAATTTTTAATGATCTATGTACCAATCCAGGATATCATTAATGCATATATGCAAAAGGAATGGGAAGGCCTCCACAGATAATTTTCTACAAGATAACTTCTCAGTCATATGACTCACAGAGAAATGTAAAAAATATAAAATCACTGTTTGTTTTGCAAATTCAAAAAAGAATGATCAAAATAATATGAAAATAATATGAGTGAGATCATATATATGGTTAACTGTGTCAAATATTAAAGATAATACATGTATACATATTATACACACACATGCATACATGAAGATGTACACATACATATATACACACATCTGTGTATGCATATTTTCCAGCTCTATAACTTCACTGGAAACCTCTAGTGATGTAACTTTTTCTACTAATGCAGATAGGCTAATGCTCTGTGAGTTATAAGTTTAGATATACATGTAACTGATGTCAGATGGACCCCAGTCCATGACACAATGGGCCCACCCACAATTCCCCCTCTGAATATTCCAAGTCACTATTCCCTCAAAAAGGTCCCTCAGTTCCTTCACAAACATTCAAGCTATATGACACTAAATGTAGTACAGGTGTTGGTCATAGTCACATATATGATATGCTCTGATCTAATATGATATGTCTGGCCAGTTCATTAGAGCAAAAACAACAACAAAAAAAAAAGAATAAGGAACCCCAGAGTAGAAATTGGTAGGTAAAATATAACTACACAGCTTGATTACAGAAAACAGCTTTGTCTGATAAAAATACATGAATTGGATTTCTCAGTTGCAATCTGTTTCATTCTTTCCTGCTCCCCCCCCCCGAAAAAATTTGACTATTCCTTTCATCCTACAGTCCTTGACTAAAACAAGATCCTTTCTGGTGGAGTTCCAGGTACAACTTTAAGTTTTATAATGAAACATCTCCCCAGAACAACTTGACATGATAGGCTAGTAGTTTTCCTTCATAGTATACCAAACCCAGACTCTGTTAAAATCACATTTCTCTGAGGTCTTTCAGCCGAAGTTTCTATAGCAAATCTTCTACCTCTTTCTTTCTTTCTTTCTTTTTCTTTCTTTCTTTCTTCCTTCCTTCCTTTCTTTTTTCTTTCTTTCTTTTTTCTTTCTTTTTTTCTCTTTCTTTCTTTCTTTCTTTTTAGTTTTCAACATTCACTTAAACAAGATTTTGAGTTCCAAATTTTCTCCCTATCTCTCCCTTCTCCCCACCCCAAGACAGCATGCATTCTGAATACCCCTTCCCCTAATCTTCCCTCCTTTCTATCACCCCCCTTCTCTTATTCCCTTCCCCCTCTACTTTGCTGTAGGACAGGCTAGATTTATATACCCCATTGCCTGTATATCTTATTTGCCAGTTGCATGTAAAAACAATTTTTAACATTTGCTTTTAAAATTTTGGGTTCCAAATTCTCTCTCTTTCTCCCTCCCACCCACCCTCATTGAGAAGGCAAGCAACTCAATAAAAGTTATGCATATGTAGTCATGCAAAACACTTCTACAGTAATCATATTATGAAAAACTAACTATATTTCCCTTCATCCTATCCCATCCCCTGTTTATTCTATTCTCTCTTTTGACTGTGTCCCTCCTCAAAAGTATTTGCTTCTGATTACCCCCTTTCCCAATCTGCTCTCCTCTCTATCATCCCCCTACTCCCTTGTCCCCTTCCCCTGAATTTTCCTGTAGGGTAAGAGATTTACATACCCAATTGAGTGTGTATATTATTCCCTCCTTAAGCCAAGTCCAATGACAGTAAGATTCACTCATTCCCTCTCACCTTCCCCCACTTCCTCTCTACTGTAAAAGCTTTTTCTTGTCTATTTTATGTGAGATACTTTACCATTCTACCTCTCTCTTTCTCTTTCTCCAAGTATAATCATCTCTCACCCCTTAATTTTATTTTTTAGATATCATCCCATCATCTTCAACTCACCCTATGCCCTCTATCTATCTATCTATCTATCTATCTATCTATCTATCTATCTATCTA
>NW_020954590.1:61368732-61412378 GCF_900497805.2 Vombatus ursinus
CTATCTATCTATCTATCTATCTATCTATCTATCTATCTATCTATCTAAACATATATCTATCTAAACATATACATAAATATATTTCCCCCAAGCTCTCTGCTCCCTTAGTGTAGAAGCTGCTAAATCTTGTATTATCCTGGTTGTGTTTCTACAATACTTGAATTACTTCTTTCTGGCTGCTTGCAATATTTTCTCCTTCACCTGGGAACTCTGGAATTTGGCTATAATACTCCTAGGGGTTTTCCTTTGGAGATCTCTTTCAGGAGATGATCGGTGGATTCTTTCAATTTCTATTTTACCCTCTGGTTCTAGAATATAAGAGCAGTTTCCTTGATAATTTCTTGAAAGATGATGTGTAGGCTCTTTTTTTGATCATGGTTTTCAGGCAGTACAATAATTTTTAAATAATCCCTTCTGGATCCATTTTTCAGGTCAGTTGTTTTTCCAATGAGATATTTCACATTGTCTTCTATTTTTTCATTCTTTTGGTTTTGTTTTATAATTTCTTGATTTCTCATAAAGTCATTAGCTTCCATTTTCTCCATTCTAATTTTTAAAGAAGTGTTTTCTTCTGTGAGCTTTTGAACTTCCTTTTCTACTTGACCAGTTCTGCTTCTTAAAGCATTCTTCTCCTCATTGATTTTTTGAACCTCTTTTGCTATTTGGTCTAGTCTATTTTTTAAGGTGTTATTTTTCTTCAGTATTTTTTTTGTCTCCATTAGCAAGCTGTTGACTCATTTTTCATGATTTTCTTGCATCACTCTCATTTCTCTTCCCAGTTTTTCCTCTACTTGTCTTACTTGCTTCTCAAAATCCTTTTTGAGCTCTTCCATGGACTGGGACCAATTTGTATTTTTCTTGGAGGCTTTGGATGTAGGAGCTTTGACTTTGTTGTCTTCTGGTTGTATGTTTTGATCTTTGTTACCAAAGAAAGATTCTATGGTCTGACTTTTTTTTTGCACTGTTTGCTCATGTTCCCAGCCAATTACTTGAGTTTTAAACTCTTTGTTAAGGTAGGGTTCTGCTTTCAGTGTGGAGGATGTAATGTCCCAAGCTTCTGGGGTTTTGTGCAGCTGTTTTCAGAGATACTTCTAGGGACCTATACATTTTCAGTTCTTGCAAGGTGGTATGGTCAAAGGAGAGGTATTTACTCCTTTCCTAGCCTGTGCTCTGGTCTATGAGTGACCACAAGCACTCTTTTCTGCCTTGTAACTGTGAGGAGGATACCCTCTCCACTGCCACCACAAGCTCCACCACACCAACACTCCTCCTTGCCCCAGGACTGCCAGCCAGAACTATGATCCAGATCCAAGCACAGGCAAAGCAAGAGAACCCTGCCTCAGCACCAGCAAATAGTTCCCTGCAATCCCCCTCTGATCAGCCACTCAATCCCCCCACCATCTGCTCTGGAAGCAGTCCCTCTCCTGGGCTATGCCAGGACTGAGGCCGGACCAGGCTCCTCTCTCACCGAGGTCTGACAGACTTTTCCTACTGACCTTCTAAGCTGTCTTTCTCATTTGTGGGTTGAGAAATCTGGAAACCACCACAGCTTCCCATAATTCAGTCCTCTGAGGCCTGCTCCAGGTTCACTGAGGCCCAGTCTTTGCCTGCTTGGCCCACGCTGAACCGAGCTCCTCTCCTAGCCCTGTGCAACAGACCTTTCCTGTTGACCATCCAGGATGTCTTGAGCTAGAAATTTGTTTCACTCTCTTTTTGTGGGTTCTGCTGCTCTAGAATTTGTTTAGAGTCATTTTTACAGGTATTTGGAGTGGTTTGGGGGAGAGCTCAAGGAAGTCACTGCTTTTACTCTGTCATCTTGTCTTTGTCCCCCCTTCCACCTTATTCTTGAACAAATTCAGTATGTCTACAGTATGCAGACATCACCTGCCCTAGACATTATGTTTTTTGATTTAGGTTTCCTAACCATTTTGGCTCATTGCTTTTCTCTTTCATCTCAGCCAACTTCTCTCTGATTCCAACTTTCACATTCCTGAAACTGACATCTAAATTTATGTATTTGTATTTAAGATTTGTGTAAACATAACTGACTGGGAAGGCACAATAGAGCCATAGAGCCCATCTTCTCAATGCCTCCCTCAAACCCAGCAGTTGTAATGCTTCAAACAGGCAAAACAGGCCTAAGTCTTCAAAATAAAAGTTTGTGAAATGATAAGAATAATGAGCAAACCAAAGAATTCCATAATGCTATGAATGAAAAGATGTGAAATAAAAAATGCCAGATAAAAAATATATGTAGTGAAATATCATGATGGTAGCTTCAGAAACAAGTAAAGAATTCTTTACAATACAACAAAATGGATCATTAACATAAAGGAATTTTTTAAGGAAATGGATTTATCAAAAAAAAGAAATAAACACACACAAGAAGAAATAAAAAGAAAGGGCACAGCTAAGGAGTCTCCAGACAAGATGATTACATGAAATTTAAAAGTTTAGAAAACTGCAATGAAAATATACCAACATCAAAAGATTTGCAAAGTAGACTTATTATACTGGAGCACAATAGAAACAGAGAAAACAGGAATACAAACAAGGCCAGTAGATAATCCAAATTTTAAAAGATTATAGAAAAATGCATAAGGAAATGAAAGATATAAAGAGTAGATGAAGGAAGGGAAATGTTAAGCTTCAGAAAACTGAAGGAAAAGGAAGCTGACCTCTACATTTCAGAAAAAAAAAACGTGAAAATTTCCAAGGAGTATTGAAAACAAGTAATATATTACAGACATAATTCACTGGACTACCAAGAAGGAAGAATAGAAAATTCAACTCTGAGCATTAACTAAACACCTACCATGTGCAAGGTATTCTGCTAGTAACTGGGGATTAAATGGCAAAAATGAGAATGCTCCTGTTATAAGGGAGCTTATGGTGCACTGAGGCAAAACAATATATATACAGTTAAATCAACAACTATTTATTAAGCAATTATTATATTCCAAGCACTTGGAATACAAATACAAATATAAATACAGACCCTGCTTTCACGTAGTTTTCCTGTTAATGGAGGAAGATACATACATAAAAGGACCCTGAAAAGTGGGGGAGGGATGAGAGAAGGGGATGTATCCACATGGGTGCATGGTAGACAAAATCCAAAGAATAAGGGGCATAATCTGGAGAAGAATGAAGCCATGGCTGGCTTGAGCATGTTCCTTTCAATGGAGACTTGGGAAGAAATCATACAATCAAAGAAAGAGGTCACAGGGTTAAAATGTACTTCCAGGGGGCAGCTAGATGGCACAGTGAATAGAACACCAGCCCTGGAGTCAGTAGGACCTGAGATCAAATCCAGCCTCTGACACTTGAAACTTACTAGCTGTAAGACCCTAGGCAAGTCACTTAACCCCAATTACCTCATCAAAAAAAAGAGGTACTTCCAGTATGAGAAGAAAGTCTAGAGATGAAATTAACATCCAGGATGCAGAATTTTCTGTGACATGAAGGATGGAGAAACTTTGGAGTCTGGAATGAAGTCTGAAAAGGAATAATGATAAGGTAATTTGAGGAAAGGATATTATGAACTAACAATAAATGGAATCAGGAAAAACTTCCTTCAAAGAAAGAGCAATGGAATAATCCTGAAGGCAGTCAGGAAGAAAAACATTGTGTAACATGGGTGCTAGTGGGATACAGAAAAACCTACACTGAAGATGAAGCCTATGGATTACATTGGATTTCATCATGTGTCACAAAAAGAGGGGTTGTGTCTGTGTGTGCAGACAAGTAGTTTTCCCTGGGAAAGATTGGAAATCTGACATTGGTATGATCTCTGGAAATTGTAGGCCAAAGTAAATAGCATTA
Organism: Vombatus ursinus; assembly: GCF_900497805.2. Taxonomy (NCBI): domain Eukaryota; kingdom Metazoa; phylum Chordata; class Mammalia; order Diprotodontia; family Vombatidae; genus Vombatus; species Vombatus ursinus. The sequence continues at coordinate 61,372,558 of NW_020954590.1, forward strand.
TTTTCTCCTTACTCTGGGAGAGGAATTCTCAAGGGAGAGTTATATTCATGAACTGAGGCTGAGAAACACACAGCCAAAGCTGAAATATGAAGTAGAGTAACACTTTGGTTTCAAAGAATAGTTGAAGGAGGAGGACTGATGGAGAAAGAACAAGTAAGCTAGTCAGGTGGGTAGAGTGTGTGCATTTCAAATGATAATAAAGGTCATGATGTTGAGGGTGGCTGTTGAAGAGCTTAGATGCCTTGGCCTATTCAAAACTTACTGAAGGGTTTGGTTGAATTGCTTTTTGTAGGGAGGCTGAGACAACTAGAGAATCCTTCCATCACTTCTGTCTCAACTTTCTCCTGCAGTTGGCAGGTATTTACTCAATTTATTTGTTAAATCTTCCTAACTCTTGACTTTCTTTGCATTCTTGAAAAAAACTTTTCATTGATACAAAAATATGATCAATCATGACTTCTTTGGATTCATTTCTGTTATTAGTTTGCATAAAGGGGGCTGCACCAAAGAAATCAAGTGACTAGAAAGCAATACAACAAGCTAGATGTATATCTGTCTACATAAAATATTAGTTTCCTTAACTGGGGGCTCTGAGCAAAGTAGATAGAATCTCAATTATGCTTAATTCATAATTTTATAAACTCTCTAAACTCTCTAAAAGAGTATGATTCTTTTTTTGGCTTTTGTCCCAGGCTAAAACAAGTTATAATGTTATTTTTGGCCTCTGGGGCAAATCTGGAGCTATGAGATCATGAGACCTCATTCTCATTCAGTATTTACTCCACTCCCTTGTTTGCGGCAGGAGTAAAGTCAACTATGGTAACTAGGGAGTCAGAATCACAGAGTGGGAAGAGAAAGAGGTCTGTCCAGACCTGGTTAGTAATACTCACATTCTTAAGCAGTAACCAGAAAGGCAAATGACTTATTTTCGTTTCTCTTATACAGCCAAATTCCGCCTGATAGCTCCATCTGGTGGCTACAATTGGATATGCAAAAAGACAAATTTGAATCTTATGGAACTTTTCTATAATCAAAAAGAAGATAAAAAAAAGCTTCAATATGGCATAAAATGGATCCATCAATCATTCACTAAGCATCTATTAAATGTTTATTATGGCCCAGGTAATGTGCTAAGTGCTGGTATATAACAGGGGAAAAAAAAAGTTGCTTTTATTCTAGTAAAAGACTAAGTTTTTCAGCAAGGTTAAGCATTTTTTTAAAGAAAAAAAAAATGGACACTTCAAAATAGAGATGACTGAGCAATTCTTATAGGAGGAAATAAAAACCAAAAACAGCCTTTAGTTTTTAAAAGGAAAGGAACAGTGAACAAAATACCACTTAATGGTATATAGGCTAAAAAGGAAAAAAAAGAGAGTTCCTGAAACAGACCTGATTCATCAAGTTAAATATTTTAAACAAAATAGAATTTACAACTCTAAATAGCTATTACCAATGCAATCACCATTTGCAGATACAAAAAAAAGCACTGATATTTAAGTTAACCAATAAATTGCATGATCAAATAATGGAGAAAGATTGGGGAATAAATGAAATAAAGGAAAAAGCAAAATAATAAAGGATAAAAATAGAAAAAATAATTTAAGAGAATAAAGTGGAGACAAAAAGCAGTACAGAATAAAATTCTTATGTTTAAAAGCAGAAATAAATATTTACAAGATGTGTAGAATAGATTAGAAGGGGTGAGGAACCTGGGACCTCAAGGCCACATGTGGCCTTCTAGGTCCTCAAGAGCAGCCCTTTGACTGAATCCAAACTTCACTGAACAAATACACTTAATAAAAGGATTTGTTCATTAAACTTGGACTCAGTCCAAAGGCCACATCCAATGACCTGGAAGACTACAGATTCCCCACCCCTGGACTATAGGAATTTTACTCTGGGATTTGGGGGTTATATTTGGAGAAAAAACATAACAAATAGCTTAATAATGAATGGTAGTAGAAAAATAAATGAAATAAATATAATCAAAGACTAAGGAAGGGAACTCAAAGACCATCCAGGTCAAACCATACCTAAATAGATAGCCTTTCTCTAATGTCCTGGACAAGTGGTTATCCTGTTACTACTTGAAAAATTCCAGTAATTTTGAAGACTATGTCCCAATGCAACCCATTTAAATTTGGAATAGCTTTCTTTTTTAACAATATTTGCTTTTTTTCCCTTTACATCAAGCCTAAATATGCCTGTCTATAATTTCTATCCATTGATCTGCATTCTTTCATTTCAGGCCAAAAAGAACCGGTCTTATCTTTCTTCCACCAATAATCTTTCAAATTATATGTTCTCAGTTCCTTTAAATTATCCCACCATCACATGTTCTACAATGTCTTCACTATTGCAGTCACCTTTTCTAAGTGTACTCCAGTTTCTCACTATCCCTCCTAAATTATGGACTCTCAAACTGAATGCCATGCTTTCATGTTGGTCTGACAGGGCAAGATAGAGAGAGAATACCATATTTTTCATTCTGGACACAAAGTCTCTATTAATGTAGTCTCTAATTGTATTTGTTGTTTTGGCTACCATGTCACACTCTTTACTTACATTAACGTCATGGTCCATATGAACTGAAAGCATATAATATTGCTGTCATAGGGACTCTTGGCAAGGAAACACGCCCCAACAATGTTAATCTGTAACTATTCTGCAACCCATAGTCTAAGAGAGTTGTCTGTGGGTCACAACTCTATATGGGATTGTGACCCACAATTTAAGAAGCATTGAAGGGGTCACGAATGGAAAAGGTTTAAAAAGCCCTGGAAAACTCTGAGATGTTTAATCTGTCAGGGGTAGGTCTTAAACTCTGGTTTTACTGACTCCAAGGACTTCAAATATTTTCTCACAAGTGTTGTTATCTAGGCATTGACCCCACCACCACCTGTATTTGTACTTCATTTTCTGAACCTGAATGGAACTTTACATTTAGTCTAATAAATTTCTTCTTATTAAATTGAACTGATTATTTTGACCTGCTAGGATATTTTGAGATATTGATTCTGTCCTGCTACATGTTCACTATCTTTTTCAGTTCTGTGGGATTGTCAAGAATGTCATCTACATCTTAATTAGAGTCATACTTAGCATAGTGCATGGCTCACAGTAAGTGTTTAATAATGATTGTTGATTGATTGATCAACAAGAATGTAGAAATGCACAAGGCAGAACACAGATCACTGGGGCACTCTATGTCTCATACTTCCATTTTCGACATGAATCCATTAATCACTCTTCTTTGAGTTCAGTCATTCAACTAGTTACCTGTACAGTCACTCAGTTTACTCTCTAAGTACTCATATAATTATCTTGATTATTTCTCTCCAAAGTTGGATAAGCAAGATGATCTAAAAAAGTACTGGAAAAAAAACTTTAAAAGTACTATTTATGTTACCTTTTTTATATCTTTAAAATATTTTAAAAAATTAAACTTTACTACTATTTATTTGAATTGACACTGGCACCGTCATTCACTCTGTATGTTAGGTGGTCAGGAGTCATGGCCACTACATGAAGTATCTCAAGGAAAGAGTAAGAGATTCACAACCTTGAGGAGGTTCACAGTAGTATGCTCATTCATTCATTTGTTTTCAGTGTATTGAGATGTAGTGTGGGTTAAGTATGCTCAGTTAAAAAAAATGTGTATACTATATAACCCAGTTTTTTTTCTAAACTGACCCTTATACAATATACAAGTGGCTTTAGAAAGATTTATGCAAAGAAAACATGAATAATATTATTATGTATGCACAAAGGAAGAATAAGAAAATGGCAAAGCTGATATTCCTCCACTCCTACTCAAGCTGTTAATCCATCATATTCTAAGATTAAAAGCAATAATAATCTAAGAAGATTTGACAAAAAGTTTGTTCCCTCCATTTGATATTTCAAGAAAATTATTTAAAATATGGAATTACATTTGTTATCATTGACACTAAACTTTGCCCTAAATATGTATGACTTAAACTATTAGATAATGAAAATAGAAAGCTCTCACAGTTATCAGTTTGTACCTTGGTATTCCTTATACTTTAATACTGCTTACATTCAAATTGGCTGGTTAACCATATGACATATTGATGACCCATTACAAAATTTGCACCAGAAAGAATTCAATGATGAGCTTTCAACTCCTCTGTGTCCACTTTCTCCTCACACCTTGCAATCTGCCTTCAGCCTCAATTGGTCTTTCTTTGAGTTCAAAGAAACTATGCTCATTTTATATTCTGACTGGCATGCAGTATGCTAGCTCTCCTACCCAGTCTTGTATCATCAGCAAATTTAATGAACATAAATGTTTGACTTTGTGGAAATCATTGATTAAAATGTTAAGCATCCAGGGACACTTCGCCATTCAATTACTTCCCACCAGCTGTGGTGCAGTGCATAGAACTTGGGGCCTGGAGTCAGGAAGCCCTGAATTCAAATTTGGCCTCCTTCACTAACTAGCTGTGTTACACTGGGCAAGCCACTTAAACCTCTGTTTGTTTCAGTTTCCTCAACAGAAAAATGAAGATAATAACAGCCCCTGTCTTGTGTTATGTTATATGAATGCTTATTTCCTGACCCTTCCCCACCTCCATTGACCTAATTAAAGGATGGTCTGACACATATCTCTCCATCAAATCTGGAAAAATAACATCAAATGTAACGCTAAAATATTGTTAAACTATAGCTAAAGGATTTCCATGATCTATAATCTACCTTTTGTTCTTTGTTTTTTGTTTTTTTCCTACATACCAGGAATTTCATCAGCATAGGGCATCCCTTCAAAACAATAATTATTTACCATTGTTATCATAGCTATTTATTTGTGTATATTCTATCATTTAACTTTCTGAGACAGGTCACTCACCTGTTTTGATAAATAAATTTTCTGCTCAACCCTTATAGATGTCCTGATTATTGAATTATTCTGAATGTTTACATTATATTATAAAGTTTGATATAGGCTGGTTTTGTAAGAGCCATGTGTTTTCCAGTTGCTTTGTATAGACACTAAATAAATGTTTGTTGATTAATTGATTGTGTAATCAATCTCAAAATATTCTCCCCTATACTTTCTTGTTTTACTAGATAAATCCCACAGTGGCTTGAGCATAGTAGATATTTAATAAATGATCAATGGATTGAATTAAGATAGAAATTGTTCTACTATTAGTCAATGCGAAGGTAAAAATTGACAACAATTTGGTCAAAGTTGTCAATAATAAACATTTATTAAGAGCCCACTATGTGCCAGACACTATGCTAAGCATGGGAATACAATGAAAGGTAAAAGAAAGTCCCTGCTCTCAAAGAGTTAATATTCTAATAGGAGAAGTCAATACACAAAAGGAAACTGAAAAGGGAGGAGGAATACAGAGAAGTTATCCAGTGTGGGGACATGATGGAGAAGTCCAGCAGAGTGCTGCTGAGTGGAAAATGAAGAGATACCTGGCCTGGTGCTGTGGGATGGACACATTCCCCAGGAAATTTTCCAATTAGGACTCTGGATGGCTGAAATGAGACTTCTCAGCTGACTGACCCAGATGTAGGTGCTTTTCCAATTTGGTGATGTATATATGTATATGTGTATGTATATATATATATATATTAATAATTTGTATATAATTTATATATTATATATTTTATATATACACATACATATGTAGTATATATATAGTTTAGTGACTTATAATTAATAAATAGTACTTTATAATAACTAATCTGCCTGATGTGTGCATTATTGTGAGTGTGATTACTAACCAAAAGCAAAATTCAGTCACAGCATATTGCAATACAAATCATTGCATTAGCAATATGGGAGTAAAGCGATCTTCCAAGAAGAAGACATTCTTAGCACCTGATAGGGAAGTCCAGAGGAGTGCGGCTGGGTGAGAAATGATTGTTAAACATGCCTGAGGTATTACTACAAAGAACACTAAAGCTTGGCTGCTGCCACCCTGCTCACTAGGAAACTTGTATCTGGTTGAAAAAAAATGTTAATGTCAATATAGTGATAAGAGAGTTAGGACATAGAACAGGAACTATTTCCAACTTTCATTTCACATGTTAATCAAATCAAGAGTGTTTACCATGTGCCAGTCATTATGATAGGACCTGTTTCCATACTACAAATGCCTCCAAACAACCAGACATCAGTTGATTTCCTTGACCAAGATTTTCACTACTCTTGGGTAGAATGTCATGAAGTGCCAAAGGAATGATGGTTTGGACTACTCTCCTGTATTTTTTTCAGTCATTAAAATATATACATTAATCACAGACTATATAGACTTATATCAGAACAATTAGTTCTATGTTAGGTAGCAAGCATAAGCTTGCATTCACCTGTAATCTCCTTACTAGAGGCTGATCAGACATTGCAGATACAGTAAGGATCATCTTCACAGTGACAGGGAGAGAGCTATTGTTCCAAGTAAAAAGTCTAACCAATGCAAGGATCAGAGCCATGGAAGCAGTGACCTTTTTTAGAAAATCAAACGGCTTGTGGTTAGGGTTTGATATGATACTACGCCATGTGAAAGGAGTGAGAGGGTCCGTTTTCTGCATGTTCTTTGTGAAGCCATCACATGAAGCAGCTGCAGCTCCAAGCAGCTGTTTGACTGGCAAATTGATTTGATTGATTCAAATTTGATTACATACTAGAAACGCATTTAGTTCAAGTTAAGCACATTAACACATATCAGCCAGAATAAAATCCCAATTGCTTCTTTGTTACTCATTAATGAAACTTAATGACTCCAACAAAACATTAATGAAGAAAAAAATATTGGCTTGCATAATTCATTTGGAAAAATTAATTAATTGTTGTATTAAGGGCAGCCTGTTCCACAAAGTAATTACTGAAGCTTTGATGGAGAATTGCTTTATGTTATTTATTTAGCAAGCTGTTGTTTTCCTCTTTAGTTTCACATTGATTTGTTATGCATATCATATGGTTTTCTCCTGGAGAGGGAAATGAAGTACAGTTGGAATGATGATTGCAACTTTACGCTTACATTTGATAAGAAGGCTGCCTTTTAATATGTTTATTAAATTCAACACCTATTACAGATAAAAAGGCTTGTATAGCCTTTGATATTCTACTAAGTCCTATTGAGTCTTAAGAAATTTTATGAATTTTAGAAGGTCACAAAACCTAATTGGGGGTAGATTGGCAGAACATTAAGTTACTTGAACACAGCAATGCCTGACAATTAAATTTTCCTTTGGTTCAAGAAATAATTAAGGAGTATGAATAGACTATAGCCTGTAAACATTACTGCTCTACCTCTATTTAAGGATAGCACTAAGTTTTGGCAATGACATTTAAGTCTTAAAAGTCTTAAATTATAAATTTGATGCTGAGAAAAAGAAACCCAAAATATCTGAAGTTATTGTTAAAAGGTATATGGATATTTTTGACCTTAAGAGAGAAATAAAATAAAAAAAGAAAGTATATGGTTGATTCAAGAATTCCAGATCTTAATTTTGACTCAGCTAAAGGTTGGCTACCTGACATCAAGCAAGTTCTTGAACATAAAAACTCATCTTTTATCAGTTTTTGCTCTCTTCATATGTTTTAAATATAAACAGATATGCTCCAGGGTTCTGTCCTCAACCATGTTCTTTTCTGACTTCCACATTGTCTCTATTGGCAATATCATTCACTTTCATCTTCAATGTGACACAGTGGAAAGAGGGCAGGTTCTGGAATAAGAGAACCTGGGTTCAAATATCACTTCCAAATCTACCCCTTGTGTGATCTTGAGCAATTTATTTCCTCAATTTCTCCATCTATGAAAAGAGTAGGTTGGACTATACTGGCCTCTGATGTCGCTTCCAGTTTGGCATTGATGACCTCCAAAAAAGTAGTTTCCAGAGCTCAAGTCCCTTCTTTTCAACTTCCTATAGGGTATGCTCACTTAATAGCTTCACGTTATATGTTCACTTAATCCAGGACTTCTTAAACTTTTTCCACTTGCAACTCCTTCAGTGTTTTTTTAACTGTGGGTCATGACCCCATATAGGGTTGCAACCCACAGTTTATCTACCAACAACTACTGACCAACTGCCACCAAAAGGCACAAGATTCTTGTCAGTAGCAGCCCCTACTCCATCCCAGACCAAGATCTCATAGCCATCATGCTAGGAAGCAACTCTTATGAAGGAGGGGCCAGTCAGCCATACAAATCATCAACCAAGTGCCACATATAGTGCAGGAAAGCAAAACATTCTGAGGGAGAGATCACGTTGACTTCCATCACTCCTTAGACCCTGGTGGAAACAGAACAGGAAATGGAACCTAAGAGCCTTGAGAATGGCCCTTAGGCATCATATAGGGAAGCAAAGTCTCTGGAGATGTAGCCTTGCAACTTTACCTGCAGGTGTTGGCAGCCACAGCCAATGAAAACTTAGCTGTCATACTAGTTGGAACATCCTGTTTCTACCTCTTCAGTTGTCAGCTGGAATATTATTTCCCATCATTTCTACAAAGCATCTTGCCCAGATTTCTGGTACTCTGGCCACCAAAATTGTTGCCACCAAAGTCCTCAGCACTGTCATACAGTTTAAAATCAGAAGCTGATATGATTTTGTCAGTGAAAATTACACTGAACCATTAACATCTGCTTTACCACTATACCCTAAAGACCATGAGATTCTTTCTGCTGACTTATAACTGGAATTTTCCATATGTTTTGCATTCCCTATCGGAATCTGAGCCCCTTGAAAGCAAAAACAGTCTTGTTTTTCTATGCGCAGCCTCAGAAGAATGCTTTGCACATAATGAATCCTTAATTAATGCTTCATTCATTCATCTGTTCATTCATTCAAGTGTCCTGACACGTTAAATTCAGTAAATCCAAAATGGAAATTGTCATCTTCCAAAAACAAATGTTCCTCCCCCCCCAAAAAACCCTACTCATAGTCTACCTTCTTCATTTCTCTTTCTGAAACTTCTATTCTCTTAATCACACAGACTAGCAACCTCAGACAAAACTTTGATGTTTTCCACTTCTCCTGTTTAACACATTAAATTAATTGTCAAGTCTTATTGATTCTACCTTGGCAATAGCTCTCACATCAATCTTTCCACTCTCACTGAAACCACCATAGTTCAAACCTTCATTATCTTTCCTTGTCTAGACCATTGTAATAGCTTCCTAATTGTGCCACCAGTCTATCTAATCAATCATTCACATTGTTACCTGTAACTAAGATGATGCTGAGGCAGGGAAGAAGCAATATAGGAGTAAGAAGTTTTGTGAAATCTGAATAGCTAAAAAAGGAGATAAAAGAATAAAGCTATTAGAAATTAGATTTTATATAGTACTTTCTTATGGATAATAGTTATAATCATTTTTATTAATGATAATAATAACTCACATTTATGTAGTGCTTACCATGTGCAAGATATTTCACTAAGTACCTTACAATTATTATCTCATTTGATCTTCAAAATAACCTGGAAGGGAGTGCTATTATTTTCACATTTCATGGATGAGGAAACCTAGGCAATCAAAGATTAAGTAACTTACTCAGGCCTCACATCTCATCAGTGTTCGAAGCAGAATTTGAACTCAGGTCTTCCTGACCCCAGACCAGGAACTTTATCCACTGCACCATCTAGTTGCCTTGTGTTTTTTGGTGTGTTTGTTTGTTTGTTTGTTTTAAGACTTTAGCAGGAATCTTCTAATTAGAGTTCAATCGCAAGTGGTAAAGTAATCAAGCTGGAAGATGCTATGCAAGGGGAAAGACTGGAAAGTTTGCAGTAGCTACAGCTTCTCTCAGGTGCCCTAATGGCCCAGGCAAAAGTGTGATGAAAAGGGATAATAGATTGGTTTCCTGCCTTGGGGAACAGAGTCACACCACTCCTTCATCTCCTAACACTTGCCCCCTTACCTCAACTGCCTAAGGCCCTGAGAGAATTCAACCATAAGGTGAAATACCTAGGGACAATAACACCTATCTGAAACCATTCCTCAAGGATTAACAAACTATCCCAGGTCATATTCTTCCCATCCCAGGGATTCTGAACCTTTGGTTGTCATCATTCAAGTGCAATATTCCATCCACCACTGCCTGATCCTTTATTCCCATTCCATTCAACCCAATTCCTATAATGTCTCACTCTAAAACTACCCACCCTTTCCAATGTGCTCTCTGTAAGGCCTACTCCATAGGCAACAAACTTGCTGTCATCCTAAGTCTTTTCCATATCTTCTCACTCTTACTGAGAACTGACTCCTTCTTGATAACACAGACCATAGTCCCTGGCCTCCCTGTGCAGAGCTAGCTACAGTTTCACTTATTCTCTCTGATTCACTGGTCAAGATGGAGGAGTCAAAATATTCTTTCCTCTCCATTGTACTTTCAGGTTCTCTCTCTTCCACCATCACTTAGAAATCTTTTCTTCTTTGAGGTTCACTCAGTTCATATCTATCACCTATTCAAAATCCTTGTAGCTGTTATCGTTGGCTTCTAGGACACTACCTTTCTTTGTTCAATGAATCTGGCTCCTAATTCACAGTATTTCTCTCCTTTTTAATTCTTGTGCTCATACTAGGGGACTTCAATATATACATTGACACTCTGTCAAATACCCTAACCTCACAGTTCCTCATCTTATTCAGTTTACATCACCTACTCCCTCTCAGCCACACATAAAGATGGTCATACCTTATGTTCATAAACTTTGAAATTCCCTTTTTTCACAATCTATTGACATTACATTTTTCTGTCTTACAACCCCAAATTCTGTTCTTCATACAAACCATGACTTCCAGTCCGCTGCCTCCTCAGCTCTTTCCCAGGCCATTGCCCCTACATTGACTACACTCTCCTTCCTTCCCCGTTTTGAACCCTTGGTGAACTAATTCAATTCTACACTGTCCTTTTCTCTCAAGTCCTTTGCCACATTCTTGTATTGCAGAACTTGCCCCGCAAAGCCTCATCTTTGGATCAATTCCATGACCCACTGCTTTTGGTCCTACATACATGCTTCTGAATGAAGCTAGAGAAAATCATGAAACTGCTGACTGGGTCCACTAAAAATTTATGCAATATAACCTCAATTGGTCCCTCACTATGGCAAGACAATCCTTTTACAATTATCTCCAAGCTCTACCTTCCTACTAGCTGCTTCCCACTGCTTATAAATATGCCCATGTCTTCCTCATCCTCAAAAAAAAAAATCTCGCCTAATCCATACATCCCTACTTGTTGAGAAGGTCATCTAAAATAGGTGCTTCTGCTTTCTTTAACTTTCTTCTTGACTCTCTATAGTCTGGCTTCTGACCTTATCGTTCACTATTCTCTCCAAAGTTGCCAGTGTTCTCTTAATTGTCAAACCTAATGGCCTTTTTCTAGTCTTCATCCTTTCTGACCTCTTTGTATTCTTTGACACTGTCAATCACGCTCTTCTTGATACTTTCTTCTTTCTTTCTTTTTATGACACTACTTTCTCCTGGTTCTCCTACATATCTAACCATTTATTCTCAGTCTTCTTTGATTCACAAGTCAATCTTAAGAATAATAGCTGTTCATCCCACAGTGCCTCTAATGAGGGTTGATACACACGTATATACATATATGTATTGTATTGTACACATGCATACATATGCGTTTTATGTGTAGATATATACATATATAGATACATATACATACACACAAGCTAGCTGGCATGGTGGATAGAAGAGAGCCTTGGATTGGAGGCCAAGAAGACTTGAGTTCAAATGCATCCTCTAACACTTACTAGTTGTGTTACCCATGGCAAATAACTTAGCTTCTTTTTGCCTGTTTTCTCATCTGCAAAATGGAGATAACAATAGCACTTAACCTCCCAGGGTTGTTGTGAGGTTCAAATGAAATAATATGATAAGGTCCTTGGTCTAGTACCTGGCACACAGTAAGTGCTATATGACTATTAGTTATAATCATCATTGTTATCTCATATAATTATACAATATATACATATACATTTTATACATTGACTATTGTCATAGCCTTCTAATTGATCTCCCTGCTTCAAGTCTCTCCTTTTTCCAATCTATCTGGCAAACTGATATCCCTAAAGCCTGATCATGTCATTCATGTTCAAGGGGTTTCCTACAGCCCCTGGGATAAAAATGTAAACTCTTCTGTTTGTCATTTAAAGCCCTTTCCAATATGGCTTAAATTTATCTTTCCATGTCAATTTCACATTGCTATTTCTTGTATACTCTCTGTTCCAGCTAAACCAATTTACTTGCTATTCTCCATACACAATATTCTGTGTCTTTGAATGAACTACCTCATGTGTCTTGGATGCTTTTCTTCTTCATAAATCCCTGGCTTCTTTCAAGGCTCAGCTCAAGTGACACCTTATATTTGCAGCCTTTCCTGACTATTCTAGTTTTTTGTGCCCCTCTCCCCCTCCACAAAATGACTTTGCAAATATTTTGCACTTCTTGTTTTTTGTCCTTGCATCCACATTACCTGAGATGTTGTTTGGTACGCAGTAGGCACTTAGTAAAGGTTTGCTGACCAATTGATTGATTTCAAATCAATTTCAAAGGTGTGTTGTTGCTTATGGTCTCCAAGGAGAGAGTTCACTTTGGCAGTGCTTTCCTTCGAACATTCCCAGCATAAACTTTATACTTCTTAGATAAACCAGCTGCCATTCAGGATCAGTAGAGTCTGTTCTATACATCATCCAGGATTTTTTCTTCATCTAGATCATCATAGAAAACTTTTATAACTGTAAATTAATAGACCTTGGTAATATTAATTGCCTTCTTACACTTTACAAAGAATGTCCGTTAGTCCAACAGAGTATTCCATTATTGAGTTCCAATTCCCATTACAGAAATCTATTTTGAGGGCAGCTAGGTCTAATTCTTTGGGGATTAATTCCATTCTTGGCCAGCATCACAACCCATGCCATCTCATCCTGCTCAATTCTAGCTATTTCTGTTCAGCCTAGGAACAGAGTATTGATTCTGAATGATGTAATTTACTTCCACTGGTGGCATACACCCCAGATGAAGTCCCAGACTCTGCTACATTTTCCAGTTTCAGAAGTCATACTATCTTTGAGTAGTGGATTTCCTTCACCTTCTCTTCACCATGGTCTCTGAAGCTTGAAGGCTAAATGCTAGTGCAGCTGCATACACATTGCTTCTGCCTCATATAATGAATTTTTAACTCATTTTATAGTTTACCATGGGAGGAACATTCATATATGATTTATGACATTTAACTTGACATCTGTACGAATATTTCAATGGGTTATTATACATGCAAAAGTGAAATCAAGCTCCATGCATGGACTTAGAACTTTGCAAGACCAGAAATGACAAATTGTTGTTGGGATTATGAGTTTCGTTGTTAGTGAATACCCATTTGGCAAAGATGGATAAAAAAATAAAATATGTGTGTCCATATATATGACACACATATTTTATTTTTATTATATGACTCCATTAGAATTTGAGTCTTCCAAAGGTAGAGGAAACTCTGAGGGAAAATGCTATTCCAGATTTGATTGAAATCAGTAAGGAAGAACTAGTTTCTGAAGTAGAAATGATAGGAACCTTGGGAGAAAACAATCAATTTTATGTAGCGCTTGAGACAGAGAATGAGCAGAAACTCAGGCACATTCTAGCAGACAGACTACTTCTGGAAACATGGATTTCAGCATATCCAGAAAAGAAAATTCTACAGGTTAATTCAACCCAAAGGGATGGAAAGCTCTCAAAAATCAGAATCTGACAGCACAATCAAATAAGTTCAATGAGAAAGAACAGAGATATATAACTAAAGACACTGATGTGAATGCATCCAAAATTCATCAATCAACTGAGATTTTGAAAAGATGGAAGCAAGAACATGTAATAAAGGAAGAAAGGCAATGAGTAGCAGTCTTGTAAGAATACATTAGGAGTCCTAAAACTAATTCCTTTGATTCAACCAAGGCAAGTAAGGGGAATAGAGGAAGGGAATAATAATTTATAAAATGGTTACAATGTAACAAGCACTATGCTAAATGCTTTCTAACAAATATTACCTCATTTGGTAAAGGTAAGATCAAAGAAAGGTAATATCTGTTTTTTTTTTCTTTTCATTAAAGTCTAATGTTCTATACAGCACACCAGGATGCCTTTCAGTGCTTCCTGAACTGATTAGTCAATAATAAAAAATAACTAAGAGAAAACAGAATTGTTCAACTATAATTTTGCTTCTATGTTCTTTACCAAAGAAAATAATCTTTATACCAGGGAAGGTAGAAAAAGTTACAGTGAGTAGAAATATAAGATAAATGCAAAGAAGATAAGATGACACATCTAGCTCACTTCAAGTCACCAGGTCCAAATGAGCCATCTCATCCCAGTGCACTGAAATGACAGGTTGATTGGATTGCTGAGTCATTGTCAGTGATCTTTGAAAAATCATGGAGAATGGAAGAGGTAGAAAAAGAATGGAGAGAAGCAAATGCTGCTTTGACATCTATCTCATCCATATATGTCTACACACAGATATATATAATACACATAAATATCTGTGTGTATGTCTCTGTGTGTGTATTTCACATAAATGAAGAGAGAGAGAGAAAGAGAGAGAGAAAGAGAGAGTCCTCACAATGTAGACTGATAAGCTTGACTGATTACTGGCAAAATTCTGAAATTTATTATTAAAGTGAATGTTTATCATTGCCATACTAGCAGTAGAAGGGAATACCAGACATCTTATATCTGAATATCAGCAAATCATTTAACAATGAAATCTTCATAAATAAGATGGAGCAATATTGTTTTGGTGATAGTACAGATAGGTGGAGCCATAACTAATTAAATCACCAGACCCAAAGAATAGTGATCAACATTAACTTGGAAGGAAGTCTTTCATGAAACATTTCAGGGATATATCTTTATATTCATTCTGTTCAAAATTGTTTTCCATTATTTGAATGAAAGTATAGGTACAACAGTTATCAAATTTGCAGGTCATACAAATCTAACATGGATAGATAACTTTTAGGATGACAAAATAAAAATACAAAAAGACATCAACAGGGGGGCAAAGCCAAGATGGCAGAGTAAAAGCAGTGACTAGCTTGAGCTCTCCCCCAAAACCCTCCAAATACCTGTAAAAAATGGCTCTAAACAAATTCTAAAGCAGTAGAACCCACAAAAAGCAGAGTGAAACAACTTTCCAGCTCAAGACAACTTGTATGGTTGATCAAAAAGGTATATTGCACCATGCAGGGAGAGGAATGTACTTTGGCATGAGCGCACAGGCAAAACAGTCCTTAGTGAACCCAGAGCAGGCCTCAGAGGACTGAATCACGGGAAGCTGTGGCAGTTTCCAGACTTCTCAACCCATGAATGCCAAAGACAATTTAGAAGGTGAGTAGCAAAATTCTGTGACTGTGGTGAGAGAGAAGCTCAGTCCCAGCCCCAGTCTCTGAGCATGGCCCCGAGGTGGCAGCTGTTTCCAGAGCTTCCAGCCCACAGACTGAGGGGGAATTGAGTGGCTGATCAGAAGGAGATTGCAGGGATCTATTTGCTAGTGCTAAGGCAGGATTCTCTTGCTTTGCCCATGCTTGGATCTGGGTCAAAGTTCTGGGTGGCAGTCCTGGGGCAAGAAGCAGTGCTGGCTTGGTGGAACTTATAGGGATGGTGGATAGGAAATCTTCCTCACAGTTCCAAGGCAGAAAAGAGTGCTTGTGGTCACTCATAGACCAGAGCACAGGCTAATAAAGGAGTAAACACCTTTCCCTTGATCATACCACCTTGGAAGAACTGAAATTTACAGGTCCCTAGAAGTATCTCTGAAAACAGCTGCACAAAATCTCTGAAGCTTGGGACAATACATTCTGCCCACTGGAAGCAGACTGCTACCTTAACAAAGAGTTTATAACTCAAGTAATTGGCTGGGAACATGAGCAAACAGTGCAAAAAAAAAGTCAGACCATAGAATCTTTCTTTGGTAACAAAGATCAAAACATACAACCAGAAGACAACAAAGTCAAAGCTCCTACATCCAAAGCCTCCAAGAAAAATATGAATTGGTCCCAGACAATGGAAGAGCTCAAAAGGGATTTTGAGAAGTAAGTAAGAGAAGTAGAGGAAAAACTGGGAAGAGAAATGAGAGTGATGCAAGAAAATCATGAAAAACAAGTCAATAGCTTGCTAACGGAGACCCAAAAAATACTGAAGAAAACAACACCTTAAAAAATAGCCTAACCCAAATGGCAAAAGAGGTCCAAAAAGCCAATGAAGAGATGAATGCCCTAAAAAGCAAAATTGGCCAAATGGAAAGGGAAGTCCAAAAGCTTACTGAAGAAAATACTTCTTTAAAACTTAGAATGGACCAATTGGAAGCTAGTGACTTTATGAGAAATCAAGACACTGTAAAACAAATCCAAATGAATGAAAAAATAGAAAACAATGTGAAATATCTCACTGGAAAAATAACTGACCTGGAAAATAGATCCAGGACAGAAAATTTAAAAATTATTGGACTATCTGAAAGTCATGATCAAAAAAAGAACTTAGATATTATCTTTCAAGAAATGGGGGAAGGTGAAAGGGAATGAGTAAATCTTATTCCCATCAGATTTGGCATTAGGAAGGAATAACATACATGCTCAATTGGGTATGGAAATCTATCTTACTCTACAGAAAATTAGGGGGGGAAGGGGACAAGAGAGCAGGAGGATGATAGAAGGGAGGCCAGATTGGGGCAGTGGTTAATCAGAAGCAAACACTTCTAAGGAAGGACAGGGTCAAAAGAGAGAATAGAATAAATGAGGGGGCAGGATAGGATTAAGGGAAATATACTTAGTTTTTCATAACATGAATACTATGGAAGTGTTTTGCATGACTATACATGTATAACCTGTATCGAGTTGCTTGACTTCTCAATGAGTATGGGTGGGGACAGGGAAAGGGAGAAAATTTGTAACCCAAAGTTTTAAAAAAATTGTTTTCACATGCAACTGGAAAATAAGATATATGGGAATTGAGTTATAGAAATCTATCCTGCCCTACAGGAAAATAGTAGGGGAAGTGGATAAGAGAAGGGGGGGGAGAGAGAGAAGGGAACGGAGATTAGGGAAAGGGGTATTCAGAATGCATGCCATCTTGGGGTGGGGGGAGGGACAAGATAGGGAGAAAATTTAGAACTCAAAATCTTGTGGAAGTGAATGTTGAAAGCTAAAAATAAATTAATTAATAAAAAATAAAAATAAATAAATAAATAAAAGACATCAATAGGTTAGAATGATGAATTGAATGTATACAATTATAATAAATGCAATAGGGATAAATATATGAATATTATAAGTTTATAATAAATGTGTGAATATAATAAGCTAATAAAACAGGTAAGGGGATAAATATAAAAACTGTTATTCTTAATTTTAAAATATCATTTGCCCAAGTATAAGATAGAGGAGATGTGGCCACATAAGAGTTTATATGAAAAAGATCTGAGGGCTTGAGTATATTATATACTCAATATGAGTCAATGATATGACATGATAGTCTCCCAAAAAGCTGCCATAGAATCATGGTGCTCAAACAGAGAAAATAGTTCTGCTATGCTTGATCCTGCTTAGACCACATCTGAATCACTGTGTTCAGTTCTGGGTACCATATTTTAGGAAGGACACTGACAAACCTCCACAGGAAGATGAACAGAAACACAAGTAAACTGATGACCTTGCCACATAAGAATGAAAGGAAGATTATTTTTCCCTTACCTAGAGAAGAGTAGACTTAGGGGAGACACGTTAATCATATTCAAATATTTAAAAGACTAACATGTAAAAGAGGTGTCCAATTTTTTTTCTGCTTGATCCCAGAAGGAAGAAATAATGAAATTAAGAGCCAATGAAGAAAGATGCAGATGCCTTAAGCCAATGTAAGGAAAAACTTATTAAAAATTAGAGCTGTACAAAAATGATCAGAAGCATAAGGGGTGCTAGGTTTCCACTCATTAAGAAGTTGTAGAGATTATAGTGTAGATGTCCCCTGAGGCACTTTTTACCTATGAAATTCTAAAACCTGGGTCATGTACTATCTGTGACTCTCAATTGTTTATTGAATAAAATATAAACTCTTTATCTTAACATTCAAGGCCTCCCACAATATGGACCCCCTCTTCCTTTTCAGCCTTGTCTAATACTACATTTTCTTTTTGGGTCCTCTTTGTTCCATCTAAATTGGACTGCTCCAAACTCCATTCTTATCTTCCTTTATTCTGTCTTCCTACCTTTGCTCAAGGTTTCTTTCAGTCCTTGGATAGATTTCTCTACATCCTCTTCCCTATCTGTTGAAGTTACTTCCTTATTCAAAATTCAGTTCAGATGTCATCTCCTATTAACACTTTCCCTGATACCCTCTTTCCCATATAAAAATAATTTTGCTTTTGTCAAATTCCTCATAGCATTTTGCTTGAATTTTCCTTTATATTTGGCACTTATTCTCTTTTATTATGATTATTCATGAATATGTCACTTGCCCCCATAAGACCTTGAAGTCCCCCAAGGATGGAGTCAGTGCCATATCAATCTCTGAATCCCCAGCATGTAGCACAGAGCTATATCTATAGTAATTTTTAACAAAAATTTGTTGAATGGAATCATCTTTAAAAAAGAATGAGCTAACAAGGATATTATTTAAAATAACTGCTTGATGATTCTATGTGATTTGATTTTTTTACCACCATATAAATTCTCAATTTTAATCATATGGGTATTTATTATTACAGAAATATTTTACTAATATGATGTTCATGCTCTGCCATACTGATGAAACAATACACAATTGTTTTCTTAATGGGAAATACGTGATCATAATCTTATCTTGGTCTTTCACTATACAACTCATCATCTGTTTCCTCATTGAACTAGCAGATATGGGTGCTTCTTATTAAACTTTCAACTGCAAATAAGGAAACATTAGCTAAGTGATAGCAGCAAGAGCAAGACCAGAGTCATTGCTTTCTAGAATTAGTGAGAAGACACATATTTTTCCAAATATGCTTTTTGCTAACTATGTGAACAAGCATTTTTTCAGAACTTCTTTTTAGGATTTCTTCATTGGTTGTGCTTATGCAGGAATGGCTAAGAAAAGTAGTTTTGTTACTACAAGAGAGAGACAGAGACAGAGAGAGATGAATGGATAAATGATGGAAGGTTGGATAGACAGAGAGACAGACAGATATAGAGAGATGGAGATGATGATGATGACAAATAATAAACGTGCTATTTGACCACATGACCAGAAAGGAGAGAGAAAAATACTTCTTTAGATCAATATTTTTAAGATGTTTTGCAGTGGTATTCATATAGTTCCTGTATATGTCTCAGCAAGTAGACTCCCAAGTATTTTTATACATTCTGCAGTTATTTTAAGTGGCATTTCTCTTTGTATCTCTTCTTGCCAGAATAGATATTCTTCTTTAAAAACAAACTGTACATGATAGAAATTTACAGTTTCTTATTAAAGCTTTTTTTTGCTTATTGAAAGGTTGTGTTTGTTAATGATTAAGTTCACAATAAAAACTTCAATTAACAAAATCTAAGGCAATGTGAAATGATTTCTCCATAGAAATATTAAAGGTTGATATAGCCTAAGATCTTTTTTGAAACAGTTTCAGGGCTCTCAGATTTTTCCTTCTACAATGTGTAACACATCCTTGTGCTAGTCGAAAGTTGAGAAACAAGGAAGTAAGCAAAACCAAAAAGACCAAGAAAACAAACATTGACCTTCCTTGGAGAAAAAAAGAACAAGGTGACCACAATCCTCCAGACACACAAACACCTACCACTCTTGTTAGTATGTTCTTCAAAATTTTGAAGTAAAAAGTAACTATTTGATTTATTTAATGAAATAACTGTGCTCCTTTCTATCTTGACCACATGATGGCAGCATTGGATAGGAGCTCAGAATAGATTGTCTTACTCAGAATCACACTCTTCTGATAATGAATGGATCATAGAATTTAGAGCTAAAAGGAACCTCAGAAACCTTCTGGTCCAAAGGTTCTTAACCTTTTTGGTGTCACGAACCCCTTTAGGAATCCAGTGAATAATTTTCAGAATAATGGTTTTAAACCCCTAAGACAAAATGCATAGGATTTAAAAGGAAAGCAATTGTATTGAAATAAAGATTTATTAAAATAAAACAGTCTCCTTGAAATTTATCCACAGATACCTTTCATATCTATGAACTGGTTAAGAATCTCTGCTCTAATTCCATCTTTCCATTTTTAAAGATGAAAAAACAAAGGCCCAGAAGGTTGCAAAACTTGCACAAGGTTACAGAACTAAATAGCATGCTGGGAAAGTCAGCTCCTCTGACTCTATAGGCAGTTTTTGCCACACTATGTGATTTTGCCTAAACAAATTGTACCTGGCTATTGTTATGCAGATAGTGACCAACTGCTCTCCATTTCCATTGAGGACAGAAAGAGAATGGTAAGGTTAAAGATGGTCATATGAAGAGGTATTACAAATAATAAATTCCAGACTAACATTGATTCTCTATGTAGTAAGAGGTAGAATGGTGGGAAAGAAAGAGTTCTGGAGTTCGAGTCAGAGAATATGGGTTCAAATCCTACCTCTGCTACTTAATATGCTACATTGAGCAAATGAGTACTTCCTTATCTATAAAAGAAGGGAGTTGGACCTACTGACCTTAAAGCTTCTTTCAACCTCTAAATCCACGATCTTTGTTTGATCTGGATTTTTCAGCTACCTTCATAACGTCTATCGATTGCCATAACTAAGTATATGTGGCAATTATTAATTACTACCATGGCTAAAATGAATGAACCTGAACTAAGTAATTTAAAAGTCAGTGTGAAGCAAAGAGATAAGAAATAAAAAAGTTCTCAGTATCTAATATGAGATTACTTAGAATTCAGGGACTCTAGTTTCTCATTCATTCCGAGGTTCAAAATCCATTTGCTCTTACAAAAGTGCGACATTTTTGCTTACTATTATATTAATAAAAGATTGTATAAATGAGATTTTCATTTAAATAAGCTGATCATATATTTATCTAGTGCCTGAAGGTACCTTCTTACTTTTAGGTAGATTTCCCCAGAAAATTCTTATGCCAGATTCAAATATACTCTGAGGGTCTGGATTCCCTAATACCATCGCTCACAAGCTCCCATCTATATGTTTATCTCTACTGATCAGTGAAAAGAGGCAATTAGTTCAAAGCAAAGGCATTTCATGAAATGTCATAGTAAAAGAAATACCAATAAAACAATTTCCTGATAAGTCTGAGGTATGATTTTTTACAAACATATAAAATAAATGGAAAAGGGGATATCTATAAGGAACTCAGTGTATATGGATGCACAAGAAAGGAGCACATTTAATCAGAAGGCAGGTGTATTAATATGTATTGATGCATGGAGGGGCATACAAGTAAGGAATTCTGAATTAACATATTTTCTATTTCACTCCACTGCCTGCATAGCAATACTTGACTATTTGAAACAAAACAAACATCTTCCAACTGAATTTTTTTCTCATATAAACCCGCATTTTCTATTTCTTTAAAAATCTTGATGAAGCAATAGATAAATTCATCTGAAATCCTTCTTGCCAAAGTTTGTGAAAGGAACACCATATTTACCTAGAGAAATGCACTAGAAAACGTCAAATTTTTCAATCTCTACTGCCATCCAGTGACCAATGGCTAGAGTACAAATTGTGCTCTAAAATCACTAGCAATATGCAGTGTGTGTATTGCTATAATTTAAAAAGGAAGTATAATTCTATAATAAATCATCATTGAACTCAATAAAATCAACATCATTATAACATAGCAAATAAACTAATCTGTGAATATTATTCTTAGGCAACAAAATCTCATTTTTAAAAATTCAAACTTCTAGAGTGTCTTAATTTTCATTCAACAAAATTTATTTTAAAATTACATGCAATGAATTGCTTATTATTGTTATTATTATTATTACAAAAGCATAAGCTGATGAGACATACATACACGTATATTTACACATAACACTTGCAGTAGTTAATGCCTTTTTTCTATTCCTATCAAGTTAATGAACTTTAAATTGCTTTTAAGAGACATGATGTTTCAAAACACTATCCTTCATCAAATGCAGTTTTATAAAATCTATGTTCAGACTTTTGCACAATTTCTTCTGATTGCTAGTCTTGCTTTCTTCACTGGTTTAAGATATTTTGCACGTAGCACTAATCTGAACCCCTAAAAATTACTAACCACTTTTTAAAGTGGATACCAAAAAGGAAAAATGGAGAAAAAATAACATGGGCTTAGTGGTAGCTGTTTATCTAATCAAGTATTCAAATGCAATGTCATCAGTTGAAGTCCTTCAAGTGATAAAGATCACAACCCATCCTTAATTGTCCATACTATCCAATTCTTTTCCGTGCCTTTATAGGTTCACTACAGGGGTCCACTCAATGTGTTGACACCCTCTTGGTTTTCTCATGACAGTGTACTTAGACCAGTGGAGCATGCAGACTATCTACCATTTAGGCCTGACTCTCAATATATGACCAGCCCATCTTCTTCTTCAATCATACATTTCTTTGATAACATTCTTTCTCTCCATTTTTTTTTGTAATTCTTTATTTGTTGCATACAAATGCACATCCATCATGCACGTTTCCATTCTTCTCCAGGTGATACCTATTTATGCTTCAGATTTATAGTATTCCATGACTTCTAGGTATAGAAATATGGGATTTGACATAATGAGTATTTGTTTCAGGAAGAATTATGTGATTAATAAAGGGATTTTGCCATGAGCTAAAGTAAACAATCCAGCCTGTTTCCCTTCCTGCTCAATTTTATTTCCACCTCACTCTTCATTTGTAGTACCTGTAAAAGATGTTTATATGGATGGAAAAGTTCTATAGTTTGCCTATCTAATTGCATGTCAATTTGGAGAACAGGGATTCTTCAGATGGTTTTTCTATGGGAAGGCCAACTTCATTTCAATTGTTATGTATTTCATCTGAAGTTTATTCTATGTTCTGGGGCTTAATACAACCTACACAATGTTCTTCACAAATAGGAACATTTGAAGAACCTCACCATCTATGGGGAATTCCTCTTCAACATGAACTTGGGACCAGATCTCCTCCAAGAGAGTAGTTAATACTTTTAACAAGTATGCATCTCCTTGTTTTATGCTTCACCTGATATTAACAATCAAAGGACTGAGAAAGTGTATTTCAGCTGTTAATTTTTTCAAGGAAACTTTAAAGATTTTGATGTATTCTTGGGAGACTCCTTTTTGGAGGAAAGTCTTTAAGGAGGAAAGGTATGTCATTTAACTAAATCAAACTTTCTTATAATCAACAAAATCACTAGTAGGATCTTATTATTTATATTTTTCCAGTCAATTGTATGATAGTAAAAATTTAATCTATTGTGGAATATAGCTTGTAAAAACCTGAATTCTCCCTACAAATACCCTCATTGAAGATGCTCTTGAGGTATATATAGGTAATTTTCATAAAAATCTATATAGATGGAAAAGTTATATATATATATATAATTTTATATAGATGAGGAAGTTGGAATATTGGTCTTTAAGTGTTGGTGCTCTCTGTTACATCCTCTTGATAGAAATAAGATCCAATAACATTTTGACATCTATCATTTTCCATGGAAGATTATCATAATCTGTCAATTAAGGTATTTTTTTACTCTATAGAGCTATGCTTTTTTCCATTTTAATTGAAAAAATATAACTTTCCACACTAATTTCTATTATCTTAATTGTTGATATTATGTTAATGCTTTAAGCATCTTCATATGTTGCTTTCTTGGGAAAAAAGAAGAGAAAGAATAATCCAGGGAAATATCTCAGAGAGTCAACAGAGGAGAACGTTTGAGACATGTTCAGCAGAAAGATAAGGTATTTATGTTGTGTTTATGACCCTTTTAGCCTCCTGGATTCATCTGATGATCTGTTTCAGAGATGCATAATGCCCCAATATATGAAGCTCTAAAATGAGCCCTGGGCTATTGGATCTGAATAGCAATTAAGTTCCAATGCCAGAAAAGGGGTTGAAGCCTATATTCAAGACTGAACGATTAAACCCTGAAGTAGAAAGCAAAGTCTCCTAGTTTATCTGCTTTTATTCAATCTGCAAGTGTTTAGATCTTTTTTTCAAAATAATTACCTTTAAAATCCCCAACCTAAATGGCTTAGTCTATTGTAACTCTTTCTTTTCTTAAAAGTAGCAGTGAAAGCTTATGTTGTGATTTTTTTTTCTTTTTCACATTAAATTTTCATTAGTTTTCATCTAAGGGATGTTGTCAAGAGCTGTTCTCTTCTCCATGATAATAATTTGAAGTTCACAGTACTTAAACCCTGTCCTCACAGTAGATAATAGAATATCTTATTATTTGTAGATTTAGTTAGTATGTTAGTCAATAAGCATGTATTAATTTCTTACTATGTGCCAGGAACTGTGCTGAGTGTTGAGGCTGCAAAGAAGGCAGAAGATAGTCCCTGTTTTCAAGGAGCTTCTGGTTTAATGAGGAAGACAGCATGCAAACAACAATATACAGATAAGCTATGTATTACATAAGATAAAATAGAGATAATAAAGTGAAGGCACTAGAGGGCAATCAGAAAAAGGGTTTTTTGGGAGGGGTTTGAGAAATTGGAATAACACGTACACTAGGAAACAAAAAACAATTATTATAATAAAAATTATACATTTTTCATCTCATAATGCCCTCTTTCTGTTGTTTAGTCCTAAATTCTTCCTTTATCCATAGTACTAATAGCTACACTATTTCATGCTCCCATAACTTTTTTATAGTATCATCCTTTATGTCTAAATTTTTTGCCCATTTTGACCTTATCTTGTTATGCAGTATACGATTTTGATCTACACCTAGTTTCTGCCATACTGTTTCCCAGTTTTCACAGCAGTTTTTATCAAGTAGTGCATTCTTGTCCCAAAACTTGTCCCCAGAGTCTTTGGTTTATCAAACATTAGATTACTATAGCCATTTACTACTGTGTATTGTGTAGCTAATCTATTCCATGACTCTACTATGCTATTTCTTAGCCAGTACTAGATTGTTTTGATGATTACCACTATCATACAGTTAGAGATCTGGTACAAGTAGGTCATCTTTACATTTTTTTTTCATTAATTCCCTGGATATTCTTGACATTTTATTCTTTCAGATGACTTTTATTATTATTGTTTTCTAGCTCTATAGAACAATTTTGGGGTATGGCACTGAATAAATAGCCTAATTTAGGTAGAACTGTTATTTTTATTATACTGGCTTGGGCTACCCATGAGCGGCTCTAACTTTATTTGTTAGAAACTTTATTTGTTTGAAAAGTGTTTTGTAATTGTGTTCATATAATTCCTGGTTTTGTCTTGGCAGATACATTCCCAAATATTTTATATTGTCTGCAGTTTTTTTTAATGGAAGCTCACTTTCTGTCTCTTGCTGCTGGACTTTGTTGATAATATATAGAAAAGCTGATGATTCATGTGGGTTATTTTATATCCTGCAATTTTGCTAAATTTATTAATTTGGCTGCTGACTAATCAGGGTGGTGGTTGCTGAAGGTTGGAGTCTCTGCGGCAATTTTTTAAAATAAGACAGCAATGAAGTTTGATTCATCAATTGACTCTTCCTTTCATGAAAGACTTCTCTGTAGCATGCAATTCTGTTTGATAGCATTTTGTCCATAGTAGAACTTCTTTCAGATTTGGAATCAATCCTCTCAAACCCTGCCACTGCTTTGTCAGCTAAGTTTATGTAATATTCTTCAATATTGTGTCTCAAGGAATAGGGAGGCCCGAAGAGAGGGAGAGAGACAGTCAGAACATACATATTTATCAATAAAGTTTGCCATCTTATATGGGCATGGTTCATGGCACCCCAAAACAATAATAATAATAATAATATCAAAGATCACTGATCACAGATCACTGTGACAGATATAATAATGATGAAAAAGTTTGAAATATTGTGAGAATCACCAAAATGTGACACACAGACACTAGGTGAACAAATGTTATTGGAAAATTGGTGCCAATAGACTTGCTCAACACAGGGTTATCACAAACCTTCAATTTGTAAAGAAAAAAATACAACATCTGTTGAAGCACAATAAAATGAAGTGAAATGAGGTTTGACAGTATTGTTAAAAAGAGAGGCAACCTTCTTAATCGTTGAATTTTCCCCATCCAAATACCTCCTGGTAATAGTGAAGCAAATTTCAGGCTTTTTCTTCTTATATTATTGTTGAAACTTCTCTGCTGCTCCTCCAGCTTTGTAGCCAGATGTTCAATTCTTCATCATTGATGCTTCCCAGAACCCTATAAAAGGCTATATCTCTTTAACTCTCAAACATGGGGTTGCTAAAGATAGTGGAATAACCAAGAGAAGGAATATGTGACAGAGAGAAAGAGAGGAGGGGAAGGAAGAGAGAGAGATCACACAAATTACATGGTTCTTTTCAATATTGCTTTAATATCTCAGAATGGTTCCTTTCTATATTGCTTCAATATCTCAGATATAAGACTGCCTCTCAAAAACTGGGTCCAAGAACCTGGGGTACGGAAACTCTTTCCCCAGGCCATATGGCAAAAGCAAATGCAGCTCTCATTTACTTCTATTTCAGGGAAACAATTAGAGGATAATGAGGCAGCAAAATTGTACCCCCATTCCCATGGTTGTCATGATAAGTCTGTGATTAAGAGAAACTGAAACATAAAAATCCAAGCATAATCTATTTCTTGACAAGGCTAGCAATTACCAATAATAGAGGTCAATGGTACCTCAGTGCTCAAAGACACATCTTAACACACACACACACACACACACACACACACACACACATACACACACACACACCCTCAGGTCCTGGTCTACAACCTACATAAGAGTTAGAATGAAAAAAAAATGGCAACCCTATCAGTAATGAAGCAAAACTGTGAGCAGAAGACTATCAGTCTAAACTGCAAATCAAAACTCCACAAAGTATGAGTCCTATCATAATGAGCAGGATAAAGGCAAACCATAGAACTACATGTTCTCTCTGTGTCCTGCCTTCTATAGTGCTGTTATTGTAACATAACAAGTGTAAAAAGTTTGCTTTTAAGAAAGAATGTCCAAAAAGTATTTCATATAGGGATACATGTAATTCCTGCTTTGGCCTACTTTGTAGGTGGAACAAAGCAAGGGAAAGGACACCAGGCCATTTAAGGTGGGTTTCTGAACATAGTTTACCAATGAGGGATTTTAACTCTTTGTTCCTATGCTCAGCCTGACCCAAACTCTAAGAATGATAAGGTGTATGAAATTTTGGAGAAATCTCCAAAAAAGAATCAATCTAAGAAAGATGAGAATCTATAAAATGAGGGCCATGGTCAAAGTTTATCTGATCAAGAAAACCATAATATCTCTTTAAGAAGCATTTTAAAGGTAGTATCTCTTTAGGAACTGTTTTGGACACAAAGGCAGTTGTGCCTTTACAGCCAGGAAACTCTTCCACTCAACAAGTGAATTACTCAACAAACACAAGGCAAACTTGATAATGACCTGCTTTAGGCATGTTAATAAAGTCAATCTGTAAATGCTGAGGGGTGACCACCAAAAGCTATATTTCTTTTTTTTTCCCCAGGGCAATCAGGGTTAAGTGACTTACCCAAAGTCACACAGCTAGTAAGTGTCAAGTGTCTGAGGCCAGATTTTAACTCAGGTCCTCCTGACTCCAGGGCCAGTGCTCTATCCACTGTGCCACCTACCAAGGGGCAGCTATATTTCTAAAAGAATGTCAATTAAAAGATAGACAAGTGGGACATGTTGTACACATGCAGGAAGCAACAGAAATAACATCTGGAGCAACCCAAAATTGTGTCTACAATTGTTTGTATGCCATCATGGCCCCCTTTATGTATAAAAAGACATACCTGGTGATAGAAACTCCCAGAAGCAGTGGCTTACCATCCTCAGTCACCCAAACTCTGGAAACCTGCTTTGCTTTATATGTTGTTGTTGTTCAGTTGTATCCAACTTTATGTGACCCCATTTAGAGTTTTCTTGGCAGAGATACTTGAGTGGTTTGCCATTTCCTTCTCCAGCTCATTTTACAGGTAAGGAACTGAGGCAAATAGACTTAAATGGCTTGCCCAGGATCACACAGCTAGTAAGTGTCTAAGGCCAGATTTGAACACAGGAAGATGAATCTTCCTGACTTCAGGCCTGACACTTTATCCGCTGTGTTGTCCTTTGCCTTATATAGCTGTTTTGATTTTTCCTCTTCAGAGTTGTTAAAATGAAAAAGGTGCCATTGTTCCATTGCCAAAGGACATACAAGACATGGTTCCTTTAAAGCAGCAAACTTCACAGTCTTATCTGCTCTATTATTGCCATAAGAAACAGTCAGAACAGTGTGTGCACAATAGTGAACAATAGCTAACACCTTAGCCAAATGACTGAGAGATCTTCAATGAGTTTGGCATTAGTAATGGCTTTTCCAGATGAAGTAAGAAAACCCCTTCATAGCCATAGCATTCCAATTGCATGGCAGACTCCCAAAGCATAGCAGGAGTCAATATAAATAGCAGCACTTTTGCTGGCAGCAAAATGGCAATCCTGGGTCAAAGTCACCAATTCTATAGCTCCAGCACTGAGATTGGATGGCAATGAGGCTGCTCAATCGGTGCTATGGTCTGAGACTACAGCTACACCAGCATAGTGGATGCCATCTCTAATGTAAGAAGAGCTGTCATTATAGACACTCCTGGAGAGGAGCGTCAGTAAAGTCTTCACGGAGCTAATTAGCCACATCCACCACAGAGGCACAGTCATGCAAAGGTTGAATAGAAATAGGTAAGTCAGGAAGGATTGTTGCAGGCCTGAGAATAGAACAACATTTAAGAGTCACATTTTCCTTTCCTAACAAAGTCACTTCATATCTTACTAATGTTTGATCCAAAAAGGCTTTGGCATGGTGATAGAGAAGAACCAAGTCATTAGCCTTCTCTACTAAAAGGACAGTCACAGCAACTACTCTTAAGCAACGTGGAGCCAGAGTGGCCACAGAGTACAATTGAGCAGAATAATAGGAAATGGGGTGTGAAGAAGGACCAAAAGTTGGGGCCAAGACCCCAGAGGCTACCCCACTTTGTTCATGAGCAAAAAGAGAAAAAGGC
Source organism: Vombatus ursinus (assembly GCF_900497805.2). NCBI lineage: Eukaryota > Metazoa > Chordata > Mammalia > Diprotodontia > Vombatidae > Vombatus > Vombatus ursinus. Next base: position 61,401,767 of record NW_020954590.1, read on the forward strand.
TTAGTGTAGTCAGTCATCCCTAGAACACATGCAGATAACAAAACTTTCTTGAGATCAATAAGAGCAGTAGTGTGTTCAGATTCTAATTGTAGAGGTTCATTTACTTCTTTCTTAGTCAGTGCTGTGAGGGGTTTCATAATCTCACCAAACAAAGGAATCCATTATCTGAAATATCCTGTTGCTCCTAGGATTGCCCATAATTTTTTCTTGGTTCTCATCACTGAAAACTACTGAAGAGCCTGCATAAACCTTGGAGAAATGGAGTGAGTAACAACAGACAGAATGAAACCCAGATATTCCACTTGTGGGTGGCACTACTGTACCTTAGGTTTGGAGACTTTATGACCTCATAGCTAAATTTGAAGAAGATGGCTATCTTCCTGGCAAATCTCTGGTTTAGGAGAGACTAAGAGGCAGTCATCTACTTACTGGATCAAGATGGAGCCCTTGAAACTAATGGAAGCTAGATCTGTAACAACTGGGAAAACAAGATGAGGTCTTCTGCATACACCTGAGGCAGATAAGTCCAACTCCATGGCTTATTCTCCCAAGTGAAGGCAAACAGGTATTGGGAATCTGGGTGGTGGACAGGAACAGTAAAGAAAGTGGAACACAAATGTTTCATGGTAAATCAGGTAGCCTTACAAGAAATATGAGACACAATAACAGCAGGGTTAGGTACTACTGCGCATGTCTAGGTACAATGTGAGCATTAACATATAAATCCTGAACAAAATGGTAAACAGCCTTTCCAACTGGACGTGGCTTAGGCTTCTTTACAGGTAAAATGGGAGTATTACAAGGGGATCTACATAGTATTATAATGACTTACTTGTAAAAGAAAGTTAATAGGGGTAATTCTTTTAATTGCTTCCTGAAATAAAGGGTACTGGGGTATGGATGATGGGGTCCCTTCTTGGTAGTAATTGTAATTGAGGCAGCAGATTTTAAAAGTCTTACATCAAAAGACTAGTTAGCCATAAAGAGTCAGGAATATCTGGTGGAAGACTAGTTTGAGTAGCAGGAGACAAAATCAGGAACAAGGGAACAAAACTGTCATCATAATCATTATCATCAGAAAGATCAATTAATACAGAGATTATAGAACCAGAATCTTCAGGGAGGTGAACAGATTGGTAATTGCCAGGAAGACATTAAATAGTGACTCTTAATTTACACAAAAGATCTCACACCAACACATTAAGAGGCACCTCAGGCATTAATAAAAAAGAATATTGTACTGAAAGAGGGCCCATAATGAGAGTTTTCAATGATAAAATAAGAACATCTTAGGGTGTGCCCTCAATTCCTACAACTGTTTGAAGTCTAATAGGTATACACTGAGAAATTGGTATTGCATTTAAGACTGAATTAGAAGCATCAGTGTCAATCAAACCCTCATAAGAAACATTCTCAACCTTAAGGGTAACATGGGGTAACCTGGGAAAGGGCAAAGACAGGGATAACAGGGGCAAGGACTTTCAATACAGAAATTAAAGGTCTTCACCATCATCCATAGTTCCTTTCTCTCCCTCACATCTTCATGCTAAAGGTTTTCTTAGGCCTGCAGAGGTGTGGAACCCACGGCCTTGAGGCCACATGTGGCCCTCTAGGTCCTCAGGTGTACCCTTTTGACTGAGTCCAAGTTTTACAGAACAAATCCTTTTAATTAAGGGGATTAGTTTTGTGAAGTTTGGATTCAGTCAAAGTGCCTCACTTGAGGACCTACCTTGAGGCTGCAGGTTCCCCATCCATTTTTTGAAAATTCTTCTCTCAGGCGCTTAATGAGTTCATCTCTTGGGAGCCTTGCAAATCTACCATTGCTTGGGAAATAAGGAATACCAAGGACCTCTCTACTCTGAAAAAGCAGATCACACATACTTTTCTTGGCAGTGTCTTCTAAAATGTACCCTTTTGTGGCAATAGAAACATACAACCTTACAAGATGGAATCACAGTTACTTGGGCAATTGCTAAAAAAGAAGGGCAAAAAAAAGCAATCAAAAAGAGAGGGGGCTTCCTTTCTGGCTTTTTCCTTTGGAGACTTTCATCCTTTTCCCTACCCTCATAGATATACTTAAAAGTGCTTTGAACTCATTCATGTTCTTTTCATGCTAACCTGAACAGTTCTTGTGAAAATAATTATGAATATCTTGCTGTGACTGATTAACAAAAGTGGAACTATTTTGCCATTCCTAGGGTTAAGTGGATGTAACCCTGCATATTTCTCTCCACTTTTACATAATCTATCATAAAAGCAGTTGGAAGTTTCATTTTCCTCTTGGACAGTTTCCTAAAACTTACTCCAGTTCTCTAGATGTGCTGTGCAATTTTCCATTTCTCTAATCAAATTGTTCCTAGCTTATGTCAACCTACCAAAATCACCTGGGTCATTAGGATTCCAAAGACAGTCTTGCAAACACCGATTGGTAAGATTTCCCTGTCTAAGAGAGGCATAAACTCTTGGAATTCTGTTGGCAGCTTCTGTAACAACTGCCCTCTCTCTAGATGAAGAAAGTGTACATTAAATTCATAAAATCTCCTCCTCAAAAAAGTGAGATTATACCATCTAAAAATGGCCTGGATTTGATTAATAACAGCTGCAGGTTCCTCATCAAATTTGAGGGTGTCCTTTCTCTAGGTGTCAAGATCAGAGGTTGTAAAAGAGTGATGCTTTCTAATAATAGCTGAACCTCTGTTAGTGATATTCTGAACAAGCTTGTCTTGAAGGGGAAAAATGCCAGTAGGCTGTAGCAGCATTATTAGTTAGGTTTCCTTGAATTGACACTAAACCAGTAGGCCTTCCTCCATCACTGAGGGAGTGAGATTCTTTGAAATAAAAGAATAAGTTGTAGAAGCAGTTGGAGAAGTAGGAGAAGGGTAGAAGAAAGCTGAGTGAAAGGAATATAAAATTAAACAGGAGAAAAATAAGTGGGCCCTTTGTATTGTTGCATACAAGATTTGTCACTTAGAGCTACTCAGCAGAACCAATAATTCATTTGATATGGGTGAGAGTTTTCAACAGACAATCTCAATTTTTCCAAAATACAATAATCCAAGGATCCATACTTATGCCAGAACAGCTCATTGACTGAGTCCCTAGCAGTCTTAGACTAACTTTTAGTTAGGTTAACAGCATATGCTTTTGTCATCCCTGACTGAACCAACAAGCTATCTTGACTCCAGGATTTCAGTAACTTCCAGGGAGACTCCTAGAGGAATATTGTTTTCTGCTCCCATTGTCATCCTTTAAAAGGATGTTAAATGGGAAAATAACTGCAGACAATCACAAGTGGCCCTGAGGAGGCTTAATTAAGGAAGATTGCCACAAGGGACCCACAGGAGTGCTCTCATAGAAGAGAACTATTGACTCATGGGATATCCTAGTCAGATTTGTGAGACTTGTTGCCTTTAGCCAGTTTTCTAGGAATGCAGTCCTCAAGATTGGCAAACCCTCCTTCTAAGGTGTGATTCCTCAGAAATTCCCTTCCAAGGGGCCACGTGGTTCAGCTATATCCCTTAGACTTGCTCTCTACGGTGATTCAGTTTACCTGGCCACATAGCTGCAACTGCCTTGGGAGCTTAGTTATAGGCCTGGTCCTTCACTCATAAATCTAATTTTCAGTTTGAGAATTTACACCTCAAATATCAACATATCTGAGTAATTACATATTACTGAGTAATCAGTAAACCTCCAGTAAAAACCCATTTTCAGGACCACCTCTTCATCCCTGAATGAAGAATCCAATAAAGAAGACTCAGATATTTAGAGGAATGATTCTCCTTGTGGTACACAGAGAAACCAACCCTACTCCCCAGTTAGCCCTCAACATAAGTAGTATCATTGATATGCTACCTACTATAAAACCAGATCTACACAGTTATAGCTGTTGACTTACGGAACCTGACCTGAATGGCCTTCTTTTTTTAAGGTTTAAAAGAACTGCTCAAGGAGTTGAGGAAAAGAGGGAGGAATACCAGTGAAAATTTGAGTCAGCTCAAATGAAAGTCTGTATTGGTTGCACCCTCTTTTCAGCATGAGACAGGAGTTTATTTGTGTTGCCATCTCAGATCCCCACCCCCGTAGTTTCTCTGTTTCTCTGACTTTGACATCTTATCATCTATTAAGTCACAGTATGCCTGACTGACTGCTTTAATCTTGATCATTTTGTGATTATACCTATGATTCTGACTGAGGCAGTCATGAACTCCTATCTATGAATAACCCCTCAGCTTCAGCCTGACCAGCAATTTTGTCCAGTCTGTCCTTGTCTTCCTTATCACTCACCATCCCCTACACATGAACATTTAATGTCTTGACAATGATTTCCCAGGCCTGGAGCCATTCCCATCTGACCAACCCCTTCATTTAAGCTTGGCAGGAACCAACATTCCCTTCTTCCCATCCCCCAAGGTCAGATTCCTCCAGGTTAAATCTTCTACCTGAGTTCCCACTGACATTTTTTGCTATGGCAAAACTAGATAGTGTACTCCATTTTCTTCTGCCTTAGGAATTTTGATTCCTTCCATTTTCACTTTCCTGCCTCTGACATAAGCATTGCATCTCCACCCTACTCCACCCCCATCTCACAAATGAAAACCTGTAAAGAGTAAGAAGGAGATGCTCAGCTAAGATGCCTTGCAGAAAGCAGCATGATCATGTCACTAGAGGACATTGTAATTCTATAATGTAGATGATATGAGTAGTCCTGGCTACATGCAGGTGCCCCCTCTATGTCTGCCTCCCCTTGTATTTGTCCTAGGAATGTGCCCCCTTAACACATGTTCCCTGGGCATATGTTTCCTGCATATGTGCTTTCCTCAAAATGTGCAATGTTAGGGCCCAGCTCTGGACCATGGCCTCCCGTAGGGTAGTAAGAGACGCCTGGAGGTTAGTACCTGCCCGAAAGGGTACTGGGAGTGCCTCAGTAACAGACGCTGGCTCCACCTACGAAGGAGGAACATGGGAGGAGCTCGGGCAAGTTCCACCCACGAGGTGGAGCTAGGGCTATAAGAGCAGGACCCGGGGTGTCTGGGTAGAGCCAGGAGTCGGAGCCGGGGAGAGACCAGAGGCCGGGAGGATGGGAGGCAGGAGAGAGAGCAGAGGCCGGGACCTTGGGAGGCAGGAGAGCACGTAACCAATAAATCGTGTGCAGCTGCCAACTCGGGTGTTCTGTCTAGTCATTCCCCTCCACCCTCGGAGGGGCCAGAGACCTCCGAAGACCGGGAAGAGTAAGTATCCAAGCGATGGCCCGTGTGTAGAGACCCCGGGCAGGTAAGTATCCAAGCGATGGCCCGGGTGTAGAGACCCCGGGCAGTGCAATAACAACCTATAGGGAAAACTTCCTTTCTTGTGATTTATTTCAACTTTCTTGGCATTTATTTCACTATGCTGTTTAACTGCATTTCTTTTGCCTTGAACTAACAATCTCTTTGCTTTCTTCAGTTTACCTTTCCTTTCCCAGGTTCCATCTTTTTCCTTTCCTCAGCAAGAATCATTTAGCAATTCACATATCTAGCCCTCCTTAGTCCAATTGAGGATAAGTTCCTCTACCACTGCTCATAGCTTGAATGTCATCTTTTATAACATTTATTTAAATATTTGCCATATACATCTACAGATAAAAGGCAAATCCTGACTTGTGTCTTAGGAGTCAATTTAATCAGTCAATAAACATTTATTAAGTGCCTACTTTGTTCCAGATGCTATTAAGCACTGGGAATACAAAGAAAGGCAAATGGCAGGTCCTGACATCAAGGAGCTTACAGTTTAATGGAGAAGAGAGTGTGTAATTAACTAAGTACACAATATATGCAGGATAAATTGAAAATAATCAACAGAAAGAAGATACTTGAATTAAAGTGGATCTGGAAAGGCATTCTGTAGAAGGTAGAATTTCAGCTGGGACTTGAAGGAAGCCAGGGAATCCAGAAGGCAAAGATGAGGAAGAAGAGTATATCATGCCTGGAGTTGGGAGATGGAATGTCTTATTCAAGGAACAATAAGGAAGCCAATGTCACTGGATTGAAGACTAAGTAGAAAGGTATAAGATGTAAGAACCCTGCAAAGGTAGTGGAGGAGAGGATTAGGTTTTAAAGGGCTTTGAACACCCAGTAGAAGATTTGGTATTTGATCTCAGAGGTGATAGGGAACCAATGGAGTTTATTGGGTAGGTGGAGAGAAGTAACATAGACCTACGCTTTAAGAAGATCTCATTGTTGGTCATGTAGAGGATGGACTGGAGTGAGGAGAAATTTGTGATGGGAAGTTCAACCAGCAAGTTATTGCAATAGTCCTGGTATGAGAGAAGAGAGTCTGAACCATTGTGGTGGCAGTGTTAGAGGATAAAAGAAGGCATATGTGAAAAGTGTTTTAAAAGATTAAGTTGAGAGGATGTAGTAACATATTGGATATAGGGGATGGCGAGATAGAGTGAGGAGTCTAAGATGATACCTAAATTTTAAGCCTGGGTGTCTGAGAGGAAAAAATGCCTAATCTGCATGTACATTTCAATGAAGATGTTCTTGGAACCTTATCTGGTAGAGTTGGGGAAAGGCAACTCTAAAGTCACATTCACTTTGTGGGGAATGGATATTTTTGCAAAATCACAAAAGTATCAATTCAGAGATGAAGAAGAGAACCATAAGGGTCAGATATTTGAAGCCAAAGAAGAGAGTATCAAGAAAGAGGGAGATAAAAGTGTCATATGAAATGGAGTGGTCAAGGAAGATGTGGGAGATGAGGGCAGGAAAGCAATGGATTTGGTGATTAGGAGGTTGCTATTGACCTTGGAAAGAGCATTTGACAGAGTGGAAGACAAAATTCAAAAGGCTGAGGAATTAGTGGGCAGTGAAGAAATGGAACTCATTACCTTTCTAGAAGTTTGGTGGTAGAAAGGAGGAAGGAAAAAAGAAAACAATTGGAGGGTCATCAGAGTCAGGAGACAAGTGTTTTGGAATGGGGGTAGTTAAGTATGTTCGTAGACTGAAAGGATAGAGCTGATAGAGAGGAAGAGTGAAGACGCACATGAAAAAAGGGATGACTGACAAAGTCCTGGAGACATTAATTAATCAGTAAGCATTTACTAAGTGCCTACTGTTTGCCAGGCACTATACTATAGGTCCTGGAGACACAAATACAAGGAATGAAATAATACCTCCTTCCAAAGATCTTACATTCTAATGGGGAAGACAATAATATCTATCTACCTATCAATAACTGTACCTATCTATCTATCTATCTATCTATCTGTCTATTTGTAAGTATGTGTGTATGTATATATACAGAATAAAAAATAAAGAGAATAAATACAAATAAATTCAAAGTAGTTAAATATAAGGTAGATTAGCAATTTTGAAAAACTTAAGAATGCTGATAAATACAATAACCAATCAAAATACCAGAGGATCCAAGATGTAATGGGCTACTCACCTCCCAACAGAGAGGCAAGATACTCAGGGTTCAGATGGATAGATAGATAGATAGAGATACACAGATATAGATATAGACATGGTTAATATAGGAATTAATTTTGCTTGACTATGAATATTTATTACAAAGGTTTTATTTATATTTTTTCCTCCCTTGTTTTCTGGATGGGGAGTGGGAGAGAAGGAAATAGATTTTTGTTAACTGAAAAAAGATTAAATCAAGCTAACATATATATAAAAGGTGGTTTGGATGAGATGGTTCCTTTGGTTGAGGGAGGCACCAGGGAAAGTTTTATGTAGAATATGGTGTTTGAACTCTATTGGAGAAAGGATTCAGTGATTCAAAGGTGAGAAAGGAATACATTTTAGACATGGAAGATGGCCAGTGCAAAGAGGGAGGGTGGAGGGGAAGGGAAAGGAACAAATATTTATTAAGTGCCTACTTTGTGCCAGACACTATGCTAAGTGCTTTACAAATTTTATCACATTTGATCTTTGCAACAACTTTGTTAAGTAGGTATTATTGTGATCCCTATTTTACAGTTGAGGAAACTGATACAAATAGAAGTTAGGTGTTAGGTTAAGAGTTTAAGCCTAGGGTCACATAGCTAGTAAGTATCTAAGACTAGATTTGAGCTCAGGCCTACATGACTCCAGGATCAGCCCTCTAACGTTTGTGCTACCTAGCTTGCCTGAGGCACAGAGATAAGAAATGTGAAATATTGAGAGAAGGACAGTTTGTCAAGATCCCAAAATGTGGGAGGGAGTAACATACAATGAGGCTGGAAATATGGGTTGGGTCAAGGCTGTGAGGCTTTAAGAGCTACATAGAGGAGTTTTTATTTTGTTCTAGAGACAATAGACACTGGAGACAATTATGTAAGACACTAGAGTTGACATGGCCCATTTGTACTCAAGGAAAATCACTTTGGCAGGGAGAACCAATTAAAAGACTGTTGCAATAATATAGATGAGAGATGATAAGGGACTCTACTAAAGTGAGGGCTATGTAAATAAACAGGATGTGTTCAATACCAGAGATGTAAAGGTAGAGATGGCAAGATCTGGTTACTGATTAATGTAAATAGACCAAAATAATACCAAGGTTACAAACAGGAAAGTAGAAATAGGGAAGCTGGAAGAGGGCAAGATTTACGGGAAAAAGATAATGAGTTTGGTTTGGAACATGTTAAATTTTACATGTCCCCAGGACATCTAATTTGAAATTTTCAATAAGTAGAGTTGGTGTGGGAAATAAGCTCAGAGGAGAGACTGAGACAAGATATATATACATTTGGAGTCACTGTACAAAATTAATTAAAGCTATGGCAGTTGATGTGGTTACCAAGTCAGAGAGTACTTAAAGGGAAGAAAAGAGGACCTAGGACAGAACCTTGAGGAACACCCACAGTTAGTAAGTGTGATATGGATGATAAGCCAGGAAAGACAACTAAAAAGTAATCATCCAGGTAGGAATAGAAACAGGAGAGAGTGGTGCCTAGAAAACCCAGAGAAAAGAGTAAACAAGAGAAGAGGGTGGTCAACAGTATTAATTGTAGCTAATGGGTCAAGAAAGAATGGGAATCAAAAAGGAACATAAGGTTTGATAATTAAGAGATCAGTTTTAACTTTGGAGAGAGCATTTTCAGTTCAGTGATAAAGTCAAAAGTTAGACTGCATTGGGTTGAGGAGTGAGTAAAAAGAAAGGAAGTAAAGGCAGAAAGTGTAGACAGATTTTTCAAGAGGTTTTGCTGAGAATGGGACAAAAGATATAGGACAGTAGTTCAAGGAGATGGATGAGTGTAGTGAAAATTGCATAAAGATGAGGACGGTGGTATATTTGAAGACCATAAAGAAGGAATCAGATAAGGAGAGAATGAAGATTTGAGACAGGGAAAGATGGTTGGGACAATCTGCTCAAAGTGGAAAATTCACTCAAAATGATATAGAATTGTGAACTTGAGAAAAGAAGAGGAAAGTTTGGATGAATAGGATTATATGGTGATGATAAACCAACTAAAGTTATAGCATTTGCTTATAGTAGACCCTCTCTGCAAAATAACATGATTTCCTTCAGTAGTGTTCAACACAGAATAATCATAATTAAATAATAAATGTAGGAACTAGACTTTCTCAATAAATTATATAGTGTAGATTAATATTTGCTACAGAAAAAAACAACATACAATAATTGCTGTGGGATTTCAACTAAATAAACTCTGACTCATTAGACTTATATATCTTCATAAGATTCCATCATCTAAATAGTTCCCTATTTTATTTTAAGGTTCTTGAGAACTAGGCACATGTGTCTTTAATTATCTTTATATCTTTCTTAGCACCTTGGAAAATGGCATTGCACTTAAAAATGATTTAATACATATTTGATGAATGAATGAATATATGAATATACATATATATATTTAGAAATATCTAGATGTATTTCACTGAAAAGGCAAAATATCTGAATTAGTGGCTGATTTTGCACACAGAAAAACTTCACCCAGATCTTTTTGCCAAAAGTAGACAAAGCTAGATTGTTTCTAAACTAATTGTTGTAAAAATCAGAATTGTTGACTAGCTCAGACCTAGCTCTACATTAATGTTTATGTAAGAAAGAAAGGAAGAATATATGATGGTGGTACTACACTGGTTTCTTAATTCACCTGGAATATTGCTTCCATTTATGGAGGCAACATTGTCTCCTCAAAACCATGCCAAAAAAAAACAAAGCTTCCACCTGCTACTTCTGGTTATGCATGTGAATGAGTGTGTGGATTCTTTTTTGGTCATATTCACATTTATAGGAGCCCTGGATTCTGCCATGGCCTCCAACCCACAGGTTTGAGAAGAATGATTCTCTTTTGACTGTTTACATGACATGGAATCAAGCTGTGAGAGAGCAAAAGAGGTGATTTTATTCATGTCATGGCAGCATAGAGACTGTCAACATTGCAGAACTTCTGAAAGAGGAGCAGGAGTTTGTTTAGGACAACAGGTCCATGAACTTGGTTGAAGGAAAATTACATATTTGTTATTTTCACTAACAACTAAATGAAATTTATCATTTTCTTCAATTATTTAAAAACATTATTCTGAAAAGTCTATAGGATTTGCCAGACTGCCAGGGTCCATCACACACACACACACACACACACACACACACACACACACACACACAC